>NC_136265.1:104975697-105003197 GCF_964187855.1 Myxine glutinosa | reverse complement strand
ATTACATACACACACACACACGCACACACAAACTGTGTTTTATATATATAGATATATATATATATAGATATATATATATATAGATATATATATACAGTGAAACCTTGACTTACGAGTTTAATTCGTTCTGTGACCGAGCTCGTAGCTCAATTTGCTCGTTTCTCAAATTAAATTTCCCCATTAAAATGAATTGAAATGCTATTAATCCGTTCCAGTCCCCCAAAAACCACACCAATTTTTTTTGTTACGTGTTTTTAAATAAGAAAAATGTACTTTATCTATCTATAATTCCAGTAATCTCTGTATGTCTGTATGTCTGTGACCGCTGTTTCTCGACAACCACGGGTCCGATATACTTGAAACTTGCCAGGTATATTGCTGGGGACCCGAGGATGTGCCTTTTCAAGGTTTCATATTAATCGGACAAGTAGTTACCGAGCTATGTCCAAAAAACGATTCAACCAATCAGAGAGCAGCGAGTTATCACGTGTGCCGAACGTGGCGAACAGACTCTGCCTCGGACGGCACATTTGAGAGCGTATTCATTTATTTCACGTTTTTTTTTTTTTTTTTTTTTTTTTTTTTTTTTTTTTTTTTGTATACAAGATCGAGGCTCGTGAAAGAGCGAACATTTATCACACAGAAAGACAAACAGACACATAAAACAAATAACATCGGGAGCGGTAGACAAGATGGGGAGAGAGGGGGAAGGACACAAACACAACATTTGAGAGCAGGGACCGAGAGACATGGAGACATCGAGAGATCTGTGGGAGGGAGAGGGCTTTGGGGGGGGAGGCATGTGAAGGGGGGGGAGGCATGTGAAGGGGGGGAGGCATGTGAAGGGGGGAGGCATGTGAAGGGGGGGGGTGGGAGAGGTATAAACATATGGACACTGCCAGGATTTCCAGGAAATAAGTTGGAATTTCAAACAAGGTGGATCTGGGGTGAATTAGTGGGGGTAGAAAAGATCAAGGTTATGGATGGGGGAAGATAAGAGATGGTGGTGAACAGCTGTTTTAAAGACCTGGAGGGAGGAGAGGGATTGAAGGGAGTGTGGGAGTTTGTTCCACAGGCGGGAGAAAAGAGGAATGAAAGAGTGAAGGTGAGCAGAGAGCCGAGATTTCGGCAGTTTAACCATCAGAGGGTTGCTGGCAGATCTTGTGCGACCTGTAGGAATATTTGGGGGACAGAGCACAGAGAGAGCTGGGGGAGCAAGGCCGGAGAGGAGTCGGTAGAAGACAGAAAGACCACCTACCTGCCTGCGGTGAGTGAGTGAAAGGCCCTCAGAGATAGCTTCATCGCGGGAGATTCCAATGATTTTGAAAGCTTTGGATTCAACAGCGTGAAGCCGAGCCAGGTGTGAGGCAGGAGCACCAGCCCATAGGGGAGAACAGTATTCCATTGAGCTGCGGATGAAAGCCTTGTATGTGGTGAGGAGCTCAGGTGTGCCGAGGAAGGACTTCGCACGACGGAGGATGCCCAGTCGGCGACTGGCTTTGGAGGCCAGCTTGGAAATGTGGTTTTCCCAAGAAAGATCATGGCAGATAGTGAGACCCAAAAGCTTGAGTGACAGAACTTCTTGGAGAGGATTGTTGAGAAAGTAGATGGGAGGGTTGTCCAGTCGATCTTTTCGGAGAGACATAGTAAGAGAGTGAGATTTGGCAGGATTGAAAGACATGTTCCACTTGTTTGACCAGTCTGTGATTTTGTCCAGGTCTTCAGAGAGTGAGGAGGCTGCAGACTGCCGATCTGAGGGAAGAGGAATGGAGCGGCAGAGAGTGGAGTCATCAGCAAAGAGATAGAGAGGATTTTCCAGAGAGTCAGAGAGATCATTGATAAAGACCAGAAAAAGCACAGGGCCCAGCACACTTCCTTGGGGAACTCCAGCCTGAACAGGAAGGGGAGATGAGAGAAATCCATTCAGGGCCACACGTTGACTACGACCAGAGAGGAAGTCCGCAAGCCATGCATGGAGATTTCCATGGATACCATAGGAGGAGAGTTTGGTGAGCAGAGCTGGGTGCCAGACCGTATCAAAGGCCCTTGATATGTCAAGGGAGACAGCTCTGATTTCCTGTTTGGCATTGAGGACCTCCATCCATTGTTGAGACAGCAGAAGCAGCATGTCCAGAGTAGAGTGACCTGGTCTGAAACCAAATTGATGATCAGAGATCAAGCCATTGGAGAAGAGGAAAGATTTCATATCCGAAGCAATGATGGATTCCATGACTTTGCTGATAATTGGGAGCAGGCTGATTGGTCTGTAGTTGCAAGGATCTGTTTTTGCACCTTTTTTGTGTAAAGCGGTAATGTTAGCTGATTTCCAGGATGCTGGCAGATGACCTTGAGCAAAAGATAGGGTGAAAAGAACAGAGAGAGGGTGAGATAGAGCGGCAGAGCAGGATTTTAGGACCCGTGGGCTGATGCCGTCTGGTCCAGTTGCAGAATCAGAGTCGAGGTTTGACAAAAACTCCTCCACCTTGTCAGGAGAGAAGGACACAGAGTCCAGGAGCAGTTGGGTTCGACTGGGAAAGGTGGGAACAGAGAGAGATGGGTTTGGGACTAAGGATTTCGAGGCGAACACAGAGTTGAGGCATTCGGCTTTGTCACGTGCGATGTCAACTGTGTGGCCATTTGAGGTAAGGGAGGGGATGGAGGGGGAACAAACACCAGAAACGGATTTGACCAGACGCCACCAGGATTTGGAGGAAGGAGACAGGTTTGAGAGTTCATTCTTGAGTGAGGAGAGATAGTGCTTCCTGGCACTCCTGAGGGTAGACACACACTTGTTCCGAGCTTGGTGGAAGGAACTGAGATTTCCTTCAGTTGGATTAGCCTTCCAAGAGGCAAAGGCAAGTTGTTTCAGGGCAACTGCCTCACCACAAGATTCAGTGTACCATGGACGGGAGGAAGGGTAAGACAATTGAAGGCGAGATGGGATAAATCTGTGCATGAGAGAGATCAGTTTGCTTTGGAAGAATTCCCAGGAAGAATTGATGTCAGAGGCAGTGGAGATGGGAGACCAATCCAGACGATTGATGGCTGCTTGAAGACCGTCCCAGTCGGCCTGAGTGAAATGCCAGACTCGCCGACGCTGAGGAGGCTCTCTGAGAATGGCCAGAGAGATGTCCACTTTGACAAGCACATGATCAGAAGAACCGATTGGAGCAGAAGAAGAGCAGCAGACATTAGCAGGGAAGTTTGTCATAACCAAGTCTAGAAGAGAAGATACTCCATTGGCTGAGATCCGGGTCGGGAAATTGACAGATTGTGTCAATCCCAGTGAGTCACAGAAGTCCTTTGCAGAGGTGCCATGACTAGTGAGAGAGGAACCCACACCCAACCAGGTGGCATGATGACAGTTGAAGTCACCACATATGAGGAAGAGAGAGTTGGGATGAGTGGATAGAAGTTGGTCCATGTTGTCAGACAGTGAAATGTAGATGGAGTCATCACTGTTTGGGGGACGGTACAGAACACATATGAACAAAAGGTGGGAGCGGAGAGGAAGCCGTAACCAGAGGTACTCCTGCGGGTGAGGAGGAATGAGAGCAGTGCAAGGAGAGTGAGGAAGAGAGTTTTTGACAAAGATAGCCACCCCACCACCAGGCCGAGGCTCAGGTCTATCATACCGGAGGAGGGAGTAACCAGGAAGAGATATTAAGGAATCAGAGACATCTTGAAGGAGGAAAGTCTCTGTTAAGCAGATCAAGTCTGGATTGTCAGAAGCAACCTGTATGGAGAGATCAGTCAGGTTTGAGCGGAGGCCCCGGATGTTTGAGGTCCATACCGTTAATGAAGAGAGAGGGGGAGCATCGGGTACAGGACAGGGGAGGGGAGGAGTAGGGTAAGATGAAGGATGAGAGGGGGAGGTAGGGAGAGCAGTTGATAGTGTTTCAGATGTTGCAGAAGAGTTCCAAGAAAGGGAAGGATGAGGAGGATGAAAGGTTTGCTGGTGAAGGGATGCGGCACAGTGAGGGGTTGTTTGAGGGGGGGCAGAGGAAAGTAGAAGGTTTGGGGGGGTGGAGGTATGAGATAGAAGGGAGACGAAGTGGGGAGGAGGCAGCTTGGAGGAGGTGGGGGGAGGAGAGAGAATTGGAGAGGAATGGTATGGGGGGAGAATTGAAAGGGAGGGATTGGGGGGGAATTTTGAAGGGGAGGAGTGAGGGGGGAGTTTAGGAGGGGAGGGGCAAGGGGGGAGTTTTGGAGGGGAGGGGCAAGGGGGGAGGTTTGGAGGGAAGGGGAAAGGGGGGAGATCAGGAGTGGAGGGGCAAGGGGGGAGATTAGGAGGGGAGGGGCAAAGGGGAAGTTTAGGAGGGGAAGGGCAAGGGGGGAGTTTAAGAGTGGAGGGGCAAGGGGGAAGTTTCGGAGTGTAGGTGCAAGGGGGGGGATTTGGATGGGAGGGGCAAGAGGGGAGTTTAGAAAGTGGATGATTAATGAAAGACGAACATTGATAACAAATTGGGTTTGTTGTGATCTTCAAGTTAGCAATCCGGTTCAGGATGATGGAGGAGGGATGGAATGAATGTGAATTTAGACCATGTAGTGAGGGAGACGTATAAGATATTGAATTTCTTTTTTTTGAAGTGGAATGAGTTGGAGAGGAACTTGAGAAAAGCCTTTTAAATAGGAAGAAAAACAGCGTGTTGTAATATACCACTGAATAAAAAACAGAAGGGGAAAGGTTGAACATATTTAAAAATATTTAAACAGAACTATGAACAATCTTATATGCACAAAAATACCAACGGGGGGGAGAGCCGAGAGGGACCACCACGAGTCACGTGAACAGGGCAAACGGTGGATGGCAAGGAGATAATGGGGGTGGGGCGAACAGCACACCTGGACAGAAAATACAGGATGAGACAACAGTACACGTGGAGAAAATAAAATAAATGTTTTTGGTTTTTTTTTGTTTTTTTGGGGGGGTGGGGGGGGGTGGGGATTTAGAACGTTAGACAGTATTATGTTCGGGGTAGAAGGGAAAAAACCAAGAGCCAAGCAAAACACACTTAAGTTAACAAAACACCGACGGGGGTACAACTACAAGGCCACACACGAGGAGCAGAACACGATTAATTAATTACGAGTTACAGGAAAATCAAACCAAAACTAACTGTAATCAAACAATATCACATGGACGATAAAATAACGAATTGAAATTTGACAATCTATCTGGGGAAATGGGGGAGAAACACGTGGTCGAAGAAACGAACGAACGAATAAGAACGAATAAACGAATGAGCACAGAGAAGGTAGTCTCCTTTTTTTGTTTTTTTGGAGTTGAGATTTACACAAGGAAGTAGGCTTTGGGGTGGAAAGACTGCGAAAACAGAGAACGAAAGTTATTGGATCACAAACGACAGGCGCTGAGAGAAAACCAAAGCCTCAAGGTTGTACAGTGCACACTGTACAGGGCCTCGAGACGACACGAATTAACGCGATTTTCAATACAGGTATGAAAGATTTGCACCGAAAAATCTTTGACGGGACAACATACGTACATACACTATAAAAGAAATACAGTTATAACGAAAATACAAATTGGAACAATGACTTAACTTCGATTTCGATGGAGAGCGTGGAGACCTGCGAAAAAAACGAACCGTCGCCAGCAAGACCGGAGACGTTGGCAAACTATGTTGGCGTTAAACTATGTTTTACAACTAATTAAAACTAATTTGCGATTCATTCGCTTTCCTGCGCGTTTGTGCACGCTATGGCGATTTCTTTACCAAACTCCGCAAGCCGTTCGCTTTGGACCAAACCATTTCATGTAAATAGAGGGGGGGGGATTGTCACCGTACTCGCAAGCCTTTCGCTTTGGACCAAACCATTTCATGTAAATAGAGGGGGGGGGATTGTCACCGTACTCGCAAGCCGTTCGCTTTGGACCAAACCATTTCATGTAAATAGAGGGGGGGGGGATTGTCACCGTACTCGCAAGCCGTTCGCTTTGGCTTTGCGAATGGACCAAACCATTTCATGTAAATAGAGGGGGGGGGATATAATTTTAGATATATATATAGTACGGGCATGCCCTAGTAAATAACAAATAATGTATAAACAAGCACGACCTCGTATATACTGTACGTAATAAAAGAGAATGTAAAGAAATAAACTGGTTTTACTAAGTGTATTTACCGTTATATACGTCCTCCTCGGCATCTTTTTCCAGAAGAGCCCTGTCTCGTCACACTTGAAGATTTGCTGGGGGATGTATCCTTCGGCTTCTATCAGTTCAGCAAAAGTTATAATAAAATCTTCAGCTGCCTTCACATCCGAGCTTGCTGCCTCACCATGCCTGACGACGGAGTGAATGCCGGTCCTCTTCTTAAAATTATCAAACCATCCCCGACTGGCTTTGAATGACTCTTCCGATGCCTCGTCCGTTGATGTTCCCGCCGTCTGCTGCACCAAATCCCCGTAAATGTCTCGTGCCTTCTCACAGATGATGCTCTCGGTCACGGTATCTCCTGCGAGCTGCTTCTCCGTCAACCACACAAACAACAACTTCTCCATCTCTTCATGGACAAAGGTCCGGAGCTTTGAAATAATCTTAACGCCCTTGGCTGGCGTTATAGCCTTTATCGACTCCTTCTGCTTCAAAATCATACACATCGTAGAAGTACTACGATCGTACTGCCTCGCCAAGTCGACAACACGCACACCTCGCTCATGTTTTTCGACGATTACGTGTTTTATATCCAAGCTCGCTCGCTCGTAACTCAGATCTCGGCTCGCATCACAAAGCAAAAAATCGACCGAGCGACGGCTCGTATCTCGGAAAACTCGTAAGTTGGTGCACTCGTAAGTCAAGGTTTCACTGTATATGTGTGTGTGTGTGTGTGTGTGTGTGTGTGTGTGTGCGCGCGCGCGCGTGCGTGCGTGCGTGCGTGTGTGTGTGTGTGTGTGTGTGTGTATATATATATATGTGTGTGTGTGTGTATATATATATATGGACGGGACCAAAGTTGATACAGCTCGAGCACTTTCGTGCCATGTGGTGATCATAACTACCAAGATTGGTGAATTTCTACACAAGCGTTTAAAAGGTGAAAGCGTGACGGGCAATCAGACAGACAGAGCTGATTATAATAGGTCCCCATTTTTTTTTTAAATGCGTAGGGATAGCCAGATGGGGTAACTTATCAGTATTTTTGATTCTTTGTGTGTGTGCGCTGCAAAATAAAGCGTACTTGGTCATTTCATCTTCAATGTGCTTCTTGATCACGTCTTCACTGGCAGAGCGATCCAACTTCACCAATGGATGTAATTTCATCTCGGAGCATATCATCCGAGGTTCCTGGTGGGATAAGACTGTAATCAAAGTAGTGCACTGGCGCCAATCAGGATGTCGCTTAAAATGGACAAGTTTTCAAGTATCAATGGTAACAAAGAATTGGAAAATAATCTCTATTTATTCCTGAAACTTGTTCATCATTTAAACCTACCACTCACCATTAACTTTGGAACATTTCCAACTTAACCATCCATCGCTCTTTACCAAAGAACATCTGTCTTGCAAATTACTCGACTCTCCATCCTATTCACTGAGGTTTCACAATCCAGGCCAGGTAATCATTTTGAAAAGGTTCATAACACTTAATAATTGGGCAAACTTGTCCCGAACCAATGGGAAATTTCACTAACTGTCATCTTATCACAACCAATTTTAACTTTTGTTATTAAAATACATTTTGATACGCAAAACAACAACCAAAGCGAAGTCGATGCATGCCATCGCAAATCTCCATGCTTCCCAACTAAGGAATAGTTTAAAGATGGCAAATAGTTCCACCAGGAATGACTCAATATCAAAGAAGAATATAAAATTTTGAGTAAAAACATCTGTTTTCACCCCGTGAAATCAAGTTACCACTCCCTCGGGCATGAATAAGGGGTCAAATTAAAATATCATTAAACATTTCACGTGTGCCAGAATGTAAATGTATACACAAAGTTTCATTTAAAAATAGTATTAGAATGTGCCAGTAATTGGATTTTTCGGTATTAGACCTTTGGACCCCGTGGGCAGGGCCAAAGATTTATGTAGCTCTTGCACCTTTGTTCCATGTGGTGATCATAACTCCTAAGTTTGGTGAATTTCTGCCCAACCGTTTATGAGGAAATAGCATAACGAACAAACAGAAATAGCAGATTACAATATCCACACATTTTTAGCTCACCTGGAACGCGGTTCCAGAGGAGCTTATACGATGTAGAGTCCGTCAGTCAGTCCATCAGTCTGTAAACACTTGCAACTTCTTATCTGAAACTGCTCATGGGATTGTGACCAAACTTGGAACAAATTATATTTGGTATGTTGCAACTCAAGTTTGTTCATGGCATTAAAAATAAAATAAAATTCGGGTTCTGGGGGGTTTCCTGGGAAGGGGGGGGGGGGTTGGGAGGGGGGGTTTCACTCCCCAAAATATGAATTTGCCTTTTCTCCTGAAACTACACACACAATTCCAATGAAACTTAAACACAACCTTCATCCCCTGTGATGTACCAAAGTTTGTTCCTGGCATTAAATAAAAATCGGGCCCCCCTATCGGTGTCTATGGAGGGGGGGGGGGGGTCTATGTATTTTTTTGTAAATGTAAATACATAAAAAATATGTATTTTTTTGTTTGTTTAAAGTCTTATGATTATGTTAATAATAATAATAATAATAATTCATTTATTTTGTATTGCGCTTTTCATGAAGCCCAAAGGCGCTTTGACAGAGTGCAAAACATAATGCACAACAAAACATGAAAACAACAATTGCAAAAAGACAAGAATCAATAGGGAAATATTTAAAGCAAAAGGAGGGAGAAGGAGAAGTGATAGTCAGGGGTTAAATGCTGTGGGTTGAATGTTGAATGCAGTGCTGAACAGGTGGGTCTTGAGTGATGTTTTGAATGTGGTGAGTGAGGAGGAGTCTGATGGTGTGAGGTAGTGAGTTCCAGAGGGTGGGAGCAGCGATGGAGAAGGCCCTGTCCCCCCAGGATCTGAATTTGGTCCGGATGGGGGGGGGGGGGGTCAGGAGGTTGGTACCAGCAGAGCGGAGGTTGCGGGTGGGAGTGTGTCTGGAGAGGTCAGCCAGGTAGGATGGGGCCAGGTTATGGAGGGCTTTGTAGGTCAAGAGGAGGATTTTGTACTGGATTCTCTGGGAGATGGGGAGCCAGTGAAGCTTGTAAAGGACGGGGGTGATGTGGTCACGGGTCCGGGAATGGGTGAGTAGACGGGCAGCGGAGTTCTGAATGTATTGGAGTTTATTGGTGATTGTTGAGGGTGAACCATAGAGGAGGCTATTGCAGTAGTCCAGACGGGAGGTGATGAAGGCGTGGATGAGGGTTTCTGCAGCCGTGGAGGAGAGGGATGAGCGGAGACGGGCGATGTTTTTCAGGTGAAAGAAGGCTGTCTTTGTGATCTGTTTAGTGTATTTGTCGAAGGAGAGGGTTTGGTCAAAGATGACGCCAAGATTCCGGATGAGAGGGGAGGTGGATACTGGGATACCGTCGATGTTGAGGGCAAAGTTATGGGTGGATTTTGTGAGCGTTTTTGGGCCAATGATGATTTCAGATTTATCACAGGTAAGTTTGAGGAAGTTGATTTGAAGCCAGGATTTTATTTCAGAGATGCAGTTTGTCAGGATAGAGTGGGTGTCGGTGGAGACGGACTTGGTGGAGATGAAAAGCTGGATGTCATCGGCGAAGCAGTGGAAAACCTGCACACATGTTAGTATGATTCTACATGCTGCCCTGTCTTCTAGCAAGCATTGAAATTGGTTTAAAATACCTTTAGTCAGTGCAGTATACTGTTTATACTACCAGGTGAGCACCAGGGGTATTGGCCCTATTTTTATTTCCTAAAAGTGTGGGGATAATTATTACTTTTTTTGGAAATTGCAGCATTATTCATGCACCAACATGTTTTGCATTCATTTTGTCTGTTTTGAAATCTCATTCAAGTGGAAATCCTGTCAGATTGGGTCATGACTGTACCTGCTGGACGAGAATCTCTCCCCCGGCAGCAAAAACATCCGTCGTATGATGACCCTGAAGCCGAATTTCTTTTATGGAACCGTACACAATGGGTACAGTCCTTGAAGTTTTCACCTGCACACAAACGCATTCATTGCACCCAAGAACACTGACCTTTCCATGCACCACTATCTAAAACAGGATCATGCCTCGACAGCCCAAACGTTCAGCTGGCATATCATCAAACATCCAGACTCTACGAGAAGAGGAAGTAAATTGTGAGGAGAGAAAAAAAAACTTCAAGAAAAAGAATGAAGGAAGAGGAGGAGGTAGAAACTACAATTTTTCAAACATAACTTATCGATGACCAATAAGGAGGAAAATCTTCTGACGTTACCTGGTGTTGGCTTAGCGGTTAGGGTGCCGGCTTGGGATCCTAGGATCCTGGGTTCGAATCCCGGTCGATTGCTAAATTAACACCAGGGGGGTTGACTCAGCCTGTCATCCTTCCGAGGTCGGCAAATTGAGTACCAGCTTGCTGGGATGAATGATCCTGGTGTGTACCCCAGTTTAGAATAGGTACACCGTATCCCTGCGCATCGTAAGAGGCGACTAAGGGTTGGCGCCAGGAAGGGCATCCGGCCATAAAAACATTGCCTCAAACAGGGAACCATGATTGTCATGGGGCCTGCAAGGCTAACCCCTGCTCTAGCGGGGGAAATGGCCTTAAAACGATCATTCATTCATTGTTACCTACCTTTCTTGTTCAATGGTAAACATGACTTTGTTGTATCAAACCAGTCTATGATGCAGGTCCTATGCCACCAAAAAAAACTACTCTCTTGATACACAAACTACTCGGCGACGAGCAATAGGCGACGTTCAGAGAACACCTCGTCCTGGCACAGTCTTGAGAAAAAGAACATGGGAAGGGTCTTTGGAACTCTTGCTTTCTGTTTCCCAGCACGATCTATATTTCCTACATCCGGGCGCAATTTTGTCTGAATCTCTATATTCCCCAACACAAAGTACGAGACGCAAATTTGATTGGTCAAGATGGCATACAATTTTGTCCAAGTACTGCCAAACAGGTAAAAGTGCCAACAAAGCAATTTATGTTCGACAGTGTTCAAGTATAATAACTGAATAATTCAAACGAGAAAGGCACTCGGTAGAGCGCATACCTCCGCCAGGCTGAACAGTTTTTGTTATCCCACTGATAGGCCGGATCTGGATTCGGACATGAAACAAGATCTAATCGGCTTGTTCTCATCACTTAACCAACTCATCCACCAAGTTTCGTCACAACTCGTCCATAACCTTTTCAAATATCATGTTATATATCGCTTTTAGCCCAATCTCTCGATGGTGAAGAATCACTTGAAAATTTAATAATTCTCATATCCGAATCCATATTCAGATCTTCAGCAAAATCGAAACGATTCGTCCTTTACACACACACACACAATCTGTCCACCAAGTTTCGTCCAAATCCGTCCATAACTTTTTTTAAATATCATGTTATATATCACTTTTGGCCCGATCTCTCAATGGTGAAGAATCACTTGAAAATTTAATAATTCTCATATCCAAATCCATAATCGGATCTTCACAAAGATCAAATTAATTCATCCTCGTCGCACACCCAACCTCTCCACCAAGTTTCATCCAAATCCGTCCATAACTTTTTGAGATATCGTGCTATGTATCGGTTTTAACCCAATCACTCAAGAGGTGAAGAATCACTTAAATATTATACTAGCCGGATCCGGATCTTCACCAAAATCTAATCATTTAGTCCGTGTCACATACCCAACCTCTCCGCCAAATGTCGTCCCAATCCGTCTACAACTTTTTGAGATAGCTTGTTCACAAGCAAACACAAAACATAACCTTCCATGTGTTCCACCTTGTGTTAAACCTTCAATCCACCTTCTGTGGTGGAGGTAATAAGATAAAAGTTTAGATGTTGTAGAATTTATTTTTCTGAAAGTTGATGCAGTATCTTTTACACCACGTTATCTAACACGTTCAATTCATTATTCGTGCCTGTTTTTTTGTGTCTTTTATAACGTCCTGAAAAACAGTTTCCTGTTCGGAATAATTTCAAATTTTCTTGACTACCAAACAGGTAGACAGACTAATACAATTACCTTACCCCCTCTGTGCACATGCATGTTCAGGAACCGATTCTGTACAATTTGCCAAATTCAGAGCCAAAGTACAGGTTCGTGTTCCGATTCATGTACTACAGTGTAAAAATATACAATTCATGTACCTGTGCCTCCTTCCATGCTGCCTATTTCTAGTCTGAATAAGATACGTTTTCCAAACTACACTAGCTTCTTCTTCAAAATAAACGATGAAAATTATTTCAATAAAATGGACAACAATTTTCCGATAACCCAGAATATGGCGGAACATATCAGATGAGGAAACTCATGATGACAGGACACCCACCCCATGCTCACCAGTTGATCAACTGCATACTTCTGGTGATCCCAAATAATATATTTGAACAGGGTGAAAGCAGGATCACTGATCCCAGAAGGACGGCTTGGACCCAGAAATTGGATCTGCTTGTCATGCTTCTGATGACATTCGCGCAGCCAGTTGTAGAACTCACGGTTAATGTTCATACGTTGCACCTGGAAGTGAAGGTAATATGCAGTACCACAATGTATTCTCTATGGCTAAAGGTGGCAGCGGTGCAATATTAAGCAGCGAAGGAAAACATAGCAATGAGAAACGTGGCAAAGGAAATGGCAACCATATGATAGCAGACCTGCCCATTTATGATACGGGTATAGAGCAGATTCTTCTCTTTCAGGCGATGCTCAAGGTCGATGAAGGTAAGCTTGTTTGTGCTGACCAGGAACGTATCGTCCGTAAACAACACACCTGATATGCGTTTGTAGCACTCAAATGGAACTGACAAGTGTTTCTTCTTTGGCGAACACCATGGAAATCTGCCAGACAAACAGAAGGAGAGCGAGGGCGAGAATGAGAGCGAGAGCGAGAGCGAGAGCGAGAGCTAAATGTGTAAATGGTCTGTGTAAAAATAAATTAATAAAGGCAGCAAGCCAAAAGCAAAAATCATTCTGAACACATCACAGATTATTCAGCAGATCCTTTCACCCAAGACTGGGAAATGAGTGACAGGATACCTTATAGGTAGCAGATCGGCCCTCAGGCAGTGCAGCCTGGTGTAAGTTTGATTCTTATCCATATATATATATATATATATATATATATATATATATATTATATATATATATTGTTGCGGATATGAGATTGGCCTCCATCCATATCCGCTTGTAAATATTCCCCTATTTCCCCAATACTTCCCAACTATCCCCAATCCCCCATTCCCTAGTCCCATTGTCTGTAAACAACACTCTGTAGACCCGACCTCCCTCTATTTCCCCCATTAAATGTCGCATCCAGGTCCACCGCATCTCACGTAGACAACTATAGGACATCTTGCTAGTTATTCTTAGTCTATGTCAGTTAAGGACTCGTTTCCATTAATTCTGACTCTTCGTTGCACCAGAATGTGATTGTATGGCACCGTTAGAAAGTTTAGGACCTCCCAATACCTCCCCGCAGCTCTTCCTCATGGTACAACAACAACAACAACAACAACAGCGGCGGCGGCGCGGGGAGTGTGCGTCCTCACTCCGGCTTGGTTAGCCGCCATTGAACATGTGCTCCGACGGGGTTACCACGCAGGGGCTCGCTGTCCGCTCCTCGTCAAGGGCGGAGCCCGGTAACCCCCCGCACCCAATAGAAGCGGCGGACCGATTCCATCTGGGGCGGAGACAACGAGCCGAGGGCGTGTCACTCCCCGCTGGGCATGCGCAGGAAGAAGGAGGTGACGTCAGATGCGCCCTCAGCTTGGAGAGAGAAGACGCCACCTCCGAGCGCTGAAATACCTCCCCGCATCTCTGGACCGGACCGTGTTGATTCTGCCCCTGAGCCAAGGTGCACCTTGTGCTATCGACTGCCTGTCCTTCCCTGCCATCAATCCCCGTGTAAGTCAGTCTTGTCCCGTTTGTCTGTGGTCTGTCGGGGATAGATAAGACTGTGTCTAAGTGCCCATCTTTTCTGTGCTTTACCTCTTACCGTGTAATCTACCCGTTTCTGCATCACCAATTATATCCTCCTCCGGAGGTCTTGAGAACTGTACCCCCTTGTGTCGTTTCATTAATCCCAGCCGTTGTGTCCTTTCCTTCAACGTCGGGCGGGATCGGGTTCTAATCGGGGAGTAACTGTTCGGACGCGGTAATACCAAACCGCTCGGTAAACTAACATCTAAAACCGCGTCTGTAACAATTGGTGTCGAGGAGTGAGATCGGACCCGAAGCGCACTTCACGCGCTCGAAATTATTAACGGCGAAATTTGATTTTGTTTTACAAAAATAAAAACCCGAATTTTGAAAGTCGCGCTATGGCGGATCAAGACGGCTGGGTTCCGGTAGAGGAGAGTGAGGCAGGGTCGATCCAGGACCAAATTGAGGGACATGAGGGACATGAGGAGAGCGAAGCAGTGAGGGCGGCAGGTTCGCAAAATGGCGTCCTCACGCATGAGGTTGCGGGCGCGCAAAATGGCGCCTCGCACATAGCTACGGCGGCCGCACCCGCTGCACAAGTGGGAGGGATGGCCCAAATGCAGGCCCTCATGGAGCAATTTATGGCGCAAATGCAGGCGTCCCTCAAACTGCAGAGTGAGCAATTGGGGGTAATGGGAAACCAAATGGGGGTAATGAGGGACGAAGCGAGGGGTACCGGTGAGGGGTTAGACAATAATTTTAAGGGATTAGACAAGAAATTTGGGAAGTTAGACGACAAATTTGAGGGGTTAGACAACGGGATAAAAGAGGTCAAAAATGGGTTAATGGGGGTAGAAAACAGAATGGCCGCTCAAGAGAATCAAATGGAAGGGATGCAAAAGGGGTTAGAGGGGTTAGAAAACAGTATGGAAGGCAAATTGAGGGACTTGAGGGACCAAGCGGAAAGGGAAGTTAAACAAATGGGGCAGCAGATAGAGGGGGTCAGAATGGGGGTAGAAACTAAATTGGATGCTCACAGGGAGGAAATGGAGCAGATGAGGGTGGCATCTGGGCAGGAGATGCAAGTGATGGGAGAAGAGATCAGAAGAGGTGTGAGTGAGGAGGTCGGAGGAGTGCGCGAGGAGGTGAGGCACTGTAGGGAGCGCATGGAGAAGGAGGTGAGAAAGGGGACTGTAAAATTGCAAGGTGGTATAGAGGAGTTGACGCTGGGAGTAGAACAACTGACAGAGGGACAAAAAGACCTAACGGACCAGGTAAAGAAGAACACAGCGGTAATAGGAGGGTTAAAAGCGACACAAAATGACCTAAAAAAATGACGTGATAGCGACACAGAGGCAATGTCAGATGGTACGTGAGGGACTGACAATGAGGTTGGACGAGGTGGTAGAGGTAATGGAGACGAAGGACCGGCAGGTGAGGACGCACATGGAAACGGTCAAGGTAGCCTTAGAGGACGAGCTTGAGGAGACGTACCGGGAAATAAAAGAGGTGAAGCAGAAATTAGAAGAAGTGGAAGAAGGGGTGAGCGAAATTAAGAAGCGACGGAGAGGGGATAAGAAAGAGATAAAAGAGGAGATAAAAGAATTGGTCCAAAGTCTGTGTTCGGATCGTGATGATGTGCTCATTAACCGGATGAGGGATTCGCAGGTGATGGAGGAGAAGCGAAGAGGAAGAGGACCCGGTGTAAGTGGTGACCAATATGGTCGTGCGTATGATGCGCCAGGTGATTTAAGAAGCTTGGGGGTCGAGATGGACCCGGGTGTTCGTGAGAGGCCGTTGGTGAAGTGTGCGACAGGTCTGTCTGGTGTGCGAAAAAGGAGGTGTGCGAGAAAGTCCGACTCTGGGGTGTGTGAGGACAAAGTGCGTGCCAAGGAGTGAGGGTGCTGGCGAGAGTGAGTCGGTCGTAGCGCGTGTGCGAGGGAGCACATGGAAGCGCGTAGTGAGGAGTGTTACGGAGGGTGTAAAGGGAGAATGCACGCCTGTGGTGAGTGTTACAGAGGATGTAACGGGAGAGGGTGTGCGAGAAAGATGTGTGACGGACAGGTGCATGGGGAAAGAGTGCGCTGTCAAAAGTAAGGAAGAGTGTACACCTGTGGTGAGTGTTACAGAGGGTGTAACGGGAGAGTGTGCGCGAGAAAGGTGTGTAACGGACGGGTGCATGAGGAAAGAGTGCGCTGTCGAGAGTAAGGGTGAGTGCGCTGTCAAGAGTGGAGGTGAGAGTAGTAAGAGTGCCACAGAGCGTGAGTTGGTTGTGACAGGTGAGAAAGGAAGCACACCTGGAATGGTAGAGCGTGTGTGGGAATGCACGCTGGAATTGGTAGTGAGGCACGTAGTTGGGTGTGCGAGTGAGGGCACACCTGTGATTGTCACAGAGGAGGTGACCGAGGAAGGGGCGCGAAGAGGTGTGTTGGTGAGGTGTGCGACCAACGAATGTGTGCCAAGGTGTTCGGTGGTCAGGTGTGTGACCAAGGCTGTGAGTGGAATGAGTGTACCTGGGTGTGTTAGAGAAGGTACGACGAAGAACATGGAAACGGCTGGAGGTATGAGCAAGAAAGGGGTAGCGTATGCATGTAAGCATGCAGGTGAAGCATCAACGGTAACCGGGTTAGAGGTTAGAACGACTTATAGCCGAATCGGGCCCTCGGTGCGTGCCGGGCTTCGCGTGCCGCGAGAACCAGCGGGGATCCGAACCACGGCGGTTTCGAAAGAACCGCCGTACGCGAGCCACGCTGTGCCTCGCTTGGAACGGCCGCGTCCGGGCTCCACTAGGCGGAGCGGGCAGCCCGATAGGAAGGGTCGTCATGGCGACCACTTTTTGTTGAGACGTGCCGGCAGGTCGAGATCGGGACATTGGATGGCTCCACGCCAAGGTGGTGCGTGGGGTCTCGGGCCGGGTAAGCCCCCGTCCCTGCCCCGAATGCGGGACGTATCCAGCCGCTGGCACCAAACAACCCGCATTCATGGCTTGGCTGTACGAAGCCGGGCTGTTGACGTGAATTGGCGCACCGAGAGGCATTAGTGAGTAGACTGTAATGATGAGGATAGTGGTCTGGACCCGAAATTTAAAAAACAAAATTTGATGATTGGCAAAGGATTGGCAGAGTGATTGGTAATGGTAGTGATTGGCAGATGATTGGCAAATTTTTGATTGGCTGAAATTTGGTGAGCAAAATTGGTAGTGGAACGTCCCCGATGTGGTGGGATGGCAACTCTGTCATCCCTCACAATGTGGGGCAAATGCGCAATAGTTTATGGGGTGTATGGCAGTGAAAACTAGCCCGGGTGGGTTAGGTTATATTGTGTGTAGGGATCTAGCGAAGATGACATTAGGTAACGTTAAGATTAGTCAGTGACTGATACCTGTAGTGGGGACGCAGGTAGTTTAGTGTGGATGATAATGACGTGGGAGCGCAATAGTTTAAAGGGACGACTGGGAAGCGCAAGTTTCAGAGGGGAGTAGTTAGATGAGATGATGCTGTGTCAGAACTGGACAGGTGTGTGGAGCAGTGAGGGAGTAGTGAGTGTTGTGGATCAGCGCGAATGCGCGTGGGGAGAGAAGGGTGCAGGTGGCACCAGGTGTGAGAGCACAGGTGTGCAAGTACAGGTGTGTGGAATATATGGAGCAGAGAATGAGTGGTGTGGAGAGAGTTGGAGTAAGTGGTACGGAGTGGTGTGCATGGTGCGAAGGCGTGGATGGGGGAAGAGTGGACCCCTTTCACGAGTACCCGGGGCGGGTAGTGTAAGTGTTAGGTAGAGGGTATAGGTAAATTGTGGTTGGATATTGGCATTTGTGGTGCGGTTGCAGAATGGTATTGTGGATGGGTGCATTAGTGTTGTGGAAATGGCTGGGCGTGTAGCCTGTTAGTGTGTGTAGTTGGTTTGGGCACTCCACCACTGTGAGGATGTCGGCCAGGTGAGGCCGCAGGTGGGCTCTGGGAGCCGTTAGTGTCAGTGGGTGCCTGAGGATCCCGGGTGTGGATCGGGCCGCCCGTGCCAGAGAGGGCACTGAGGGGGTGAGAGTGCGAGAGGGCCTTCCCCAGTTAGTTAGGTTAGGGTGAGGAGCAGGTAAGCTCGGGTGGCAACTACAGTGGTGGAGGTGTGCAGGTGGGTAGACCTGCTGGGAGAGCTACACGTCGCAGCCCAGAAATTGTGCGAAGGCACCGGGAGATGAATCGGGGGGAGTGAGACCCCAAATTGAGAAGCACCACAGTTTGGTCAATGGGAATTGGTTTTTAGAACCCATAGTGTAAGTTGGCCAATGGATTGGCAGGGAAAGACCCCGGGTAATGTAAAGTTGTTAAAGTCATTTAGGAAATAGTTAGGATTGATGAACCTGTCGCACCATACGCAGCCACTTACCTGAGGTGAGGATGATGACTCCACACCTGTGTTTCTTTGTTTTGTGTTGCAGGAAGTGAGAATTGCTGTTGGATTTCTGAGACGCATCACGACGTGGATGAGACATTGGGGTGATTCCATCTCTCCCTCCTTAGGAGGGACTGATGATGAATTGGTGATGGCAAATTTTGATGAGAGTTGGAAATGGCAAATTTGATTGGTTAGGAGGGAGAGAAGACGAATTTGGTTTATGGGAGGAACGGGGAAGACAGTAGGGACGTTTGTTGATGTGTAAAGTAGATGTTTATGGGTAGTGTTGTGTTTTGTGGATACAGTAAGGGGTAAGGGAGGGGCAATGTAGGTTACCTGGTGGGAGGGGGGGGGGCATACGGTAGGAACGTACCTGTCTCACCTGGTTCCCATGTGCCCCCAGTGTGCATTACCTTATATTGCGTGCACTTTTGCGCCCTTACCACCTTACTCACTTGTCTTATTTTTGTCTCCCACCTCCGAGGATCTGGCTTTGGGGCAGAGAGAGAGGAGAGAGAGGTGCTGGCTCTGCAGTTGTGGGCCTGCACTTTCGCTGCTTGCTGCCTGGATCGATACACCATATGGACCGCAATTTTGGTGGCCGCCCACAATGGACCGCAGTTCTTTTGCGGGCAAGCACCACCCGTTGATGGACCTCTGGGTCAACGTGGCACCTATGCCATACAGGTGAACCACTTATAGTTGACCCCCCTGACGGCCACAGTTTAGAAATGGACGCGGTTGGCGCCTTTCTTTATTTCTAAAGAAGCCAGAAGGCCAAGGCACTCCAAGAAGGCAAGACCAGCGGCAGAACATCGGCCGGCTGCGACACCACCGGTGACTATGAACACTTTATTGGTGCACCGGATGGTGCTGACTGTACATGATGGGGTGGTGCTTTTGGTGCTTGGATGGGGTGCTCTGCACATTATTAAAGGCCGTAAGGCCACAGGGCACTCGTGGGTTGGTGTATCGATGCTGGCATGCGTGCTCTCTCTCTATGCATAACATCTGCATGTGTTCCTCAAAGAACAGGTCCTGGATCGTAGTGTAAATATCAGTGTAGTCTTGTATAAATGATGCTCCCTACCGGCTGTATGTTTAGTTTGAGGATTCTTTCCGCGATTCGGTTATCCTGTGGGTGTGTTTCTGTGAGGAGAAGGGTGCAACGTCGCAGGGGGACATATTTACTCATTTGTGAACATCTGTAAAACTGTCGCACTCAGGGTTGAGTTAATAGTAGAGGGAACTACATCTGAGTGCCACACTAAAGTAAGTAAAAATTTATCGGGTCGGGGCGCCCCGAGGTAGAGAAGGGTGCAATGTTGCGGATATGAGATTGGCCTCCATCCATATCCGCTTGTAAATATTCCCCTATTTCCCCAATACTTCCCAACTATCCCCAATCCCCCATTCCCTAGTCCCATTGTCTGTAAACAACACTCTGTAGACCCGACCTCCCCCTATTTCCCCCATTAAATGTCGCATCCAGGTCCACCGCATCTCACGTAGACAACTATAGGACATCTTGCTAGTTATTCTTAGTCTATGTCAGTTAAGGACTCGTTTCCATTAATTCTGACTCTTCGTTGCACCAGAATGTGATTGTATGGCACCGTTAGAAAGTTTAGGACCTCCCAATACCTCCCCGCAGCTCTTCCTCATGGTACAACAACAACAACAACAACAACAGCGGCGGCGGCGCGGGGAGTGTGCGTCCTCACTCCGGCTTGGTTAGCCGCCATTGAACATGTGCTCCGACGGGGTTACCACGCAGGGGCTCGCTGTCCGCTCCTCGTCAAGGGTGGAGCCCGGTAACCCCCCGCACCCAATAGAAGCGGCGGACCGATTCCATCTGGGGCGGAGACAACGAGCCGAGGGCGTGTCACTCCCCGCTGGGCATGCGCAGGAAGAAGGAGGTGACGTCAGATGCGCCCTCAGCTTGGAGAGAGAAGACGCCACCTCCGAGCGCTGAAATACCTCCCCGCATCTCTGGACCGGACCGTGTTGATTCTGCCCCTGAGCCAAGGTGCACCTTGTGCTATCGACTGCCTGTCCTTCCCTGCCATCAATCCCCGTGTAAGTCAGTCTTGTCCCGTTTGTCTGTGGTCTGTCGGGGATAGATAAGACTGTGTCTAAGTGCCCATCTTTTCTGTGCTTTACCTCTTACCGTGTAATCTACCCGTTTCTGCATCACCAATTATATCCTCCTCCGGAGGTCTTGAGAACTGTACCCCCTTGTGTCGTTTCATTAATCCCAGCCGTTGTGTCCTTTCCTTCATTGATTTAGCATAGCGCGATTTGGTCAACGTCGGGCGGGATCGGGTTCTAATCGGGGAGTAACTGTTCGGACGTGGTTATACCAAACCGCTCGGTAAACTAACATCTAAAACCGCGTCTGTAACAATATATATATATATACATACATACATACATATATATATATATATATATATATATATATATATATATATATATATATATATATATATATATATACATACATATATATATACATACATATATATATACATACATATATATATATATACATATATATATATATACATATATATATATATACATACATATATATATACATACATATATATATATATACATATATATATATATACATACATATATATATATATATACATATATATATATATATACATATATATATATATACATACATATATATATATATACATATATATATATATATATATATATATACATATATATACATATATATATATATACATATATATATATATATATATACATATATATATATATATATATATATACATATATATACATATATATATATATATACATATATATACATATATATATATATACATACATATATATATATATATATATATATACATACATATATATATATATACATACATATATATATATACATATATACATATATATACATATATATATATATACATACATATATATATATATACATACATATATATATATACATATATATACATATATATACATATATATATATATACATACATATATATATATATACATACATATATATATATACATATATACATATATATACATATATATATATATACATACATATATATATATATACATACATATATATATATACATATATATATACATATATATATATACATATATACATATATATATATACATATATACATACATATACATATATACATACATATATATTGTTGTGGATATGAGGACTGCATATATTTTTTTTTATTGTGTGCTGTATGATTATTATTATTGTTGTTGTGCTGTGCCTCCTGCCTCCGGAGCTGTGTAAGATCAAAAGGGCGTCCCATAGTCCACAAGCATACACGTCAGCCAATCATAGGATATTCATGTTCGATAGTTATATCTTATTCTGTGTTTTAAGATAAGGCTGTGTCTCCCATTAATTGAAATACTCCATTGCACCAGTGAAAGAGAATAGATCCCCTTCCATTCCCATCCCCAAAAATCCCCATTTCCTTCACATGCCCCCTTTCGTGATTGCCGACCCTCGATTGCCATATTACATCCCCTCTCGTCATTGCTGAGCCTCGATTCCCAATCACCTCCCCTCCAATAACCGCCATTGACCACGAGGCTCGAGTCAGGGAAGAAAGGCGTGTCTCCACCTCGTCAGAGGAGGGGAGGGGCGCGCCCGCCCGTCGTCGTCCGGGGCGGAGCCCGAGGGTCGCGCGACCAACCAGGGCCGCGGTGAGTGACCCGGTAGGCGTGCCCTCGGAGTCGGCGGCTTGATTTCGCTGGAGGTGATAAAAGCGACTGTAAGGGACTGCTTTATCAGAGAGGCCTTGGAGATGAGCATGAGATGAGAAGAGAAGAGAAGAAGAAAGAGAGTTGCAAGGAGTTGGTCACAGTCGGTTGCCAGAGAGAGAAGTCGGTGGTGAGGAGTGAGAGAAGCAAGAAAGAGTTGAGGGTTGAGGGACCAGACCAGTGAGACAAGTCCTGGGAACGCAGCGGACGGAGGCCGCCGCAGCCGCGACACCCGACCGCCAAAGGGGGCCTGAACGGCGGTTCGGAGCAGGGCCAAAACGGAACGGCGGCTGCTGAACGCGCCGGTTGTGCTGCAAGACCCCCCCCCCTTGGACCTTTCCTCTCCCGCCAGCCATCCACCTTCTGCCCTCCCTGGCATTCCCCGTGTGAGTCGTCTTTGTTTGTTCTGTCCTGGGTAATAAGTTAAGTCTGTAGATAAGCTAAATTTGCACTGTGTCACATGCGTCTTGTACTTGTAAATAAACTGAATTGCTTTTTGTTGCTTGTGTGTAAATAGTAGGAATAAATTTAGTAGTATTTCCAACCTGTTTGTCTTCATTTTCCTCTTTGCATTGCGTCGTTTTCGTCTTTTCCCTCATTGAGCAGCTGGGGTGCGATACGGCCAAAGTCTGGGTGAATCGGGTGAGTTTTGTTAGGTCGCGGTTCTAAACCACCGCTCGGTCTATAACATCTAACCGCGATCTATAACAATTGGTAGTCAGGAGATGGGATTCGAACCTGGGACTAAATTTATTTAGCCCAAATTTTGGACACCAATTGTGTTAGTACGATAACAATTGGTGTCGGGGAGTGAGATCGACCCGGAGCGCGCTTCACGCGCTCAAAATTATAAAATACCGAAATTTGTTTTTTTTTTAAAGCAAAACTCGAATTTTGAAATCGCGCCATGGCTGTTCAAGGCGACGGGATGCCGGTGGGAGAGATAGACGGGGTAGAATCGACCCAGGACTTAGGAAAAAAAATGGTGGAGGAGAGTAAAGAAGGTGTGGTTGAGGGTGTATCAGGTGCACAAAATGGCAGCCTCGCGCACGTGGTTGAGGGGGCAGCTGCGGCCGCACCCTTTGTACAACCAACGGTGGTCCAAATGCAAGCCTTCATGGCGCAATTCGCCGAGATGCTGAGAAACGTGGAGAGATTGAGTACTAAAATGGATGCTCGGGGAAACCAAATTGAAGCAATAACCAACAGAATGGGTGACCGCATGCAAAAATGTGGAGAGACCATGGATCGCATGGTGGGCGAAAGGGTCCCAGGGGTGCACAAGGAAGTAACGCGGGTCGAGAAGCGCTGGTTGAGCGAAGCGGAGGAAAGCACGGGTACAATGACGGGGGTAGAAATCGCGACCCGGGGCTTGGAAAAGCCGGCGACCGATGAGGTAGAGGGAATTTTATTAAAGCCAACGGTCGCCGAGGAGAATAAAGAAAAAGCAGAAGTGGGCATTGAAATTGAAGAGATGACGGAGGTAGCCCGGGAATTGCAGGGAGAAATGGATAATGTACAAAGTCTGTGTTCAAATCATGATGAGGTGCTCACTAACCAAATAAAAAGTTTGCAGGTGGCAGAGGAGGTGCGACGAGGTACGGAGGTGAGTGGCAATGTACATGATGTGAGGGGAGATTCAGTCGGCTTGGGGATTGGTTTGGATCCGGGTGTTCGTGAAAGGCCGTTGGTGAGGTGTGTGACAGGACAGGTGTGCGAAAAAAGAGGTGTGCGAGAATGTCCGACCATGGGGTGTGTGAGGAAAAAGTGCACGCCGAGGAGTGAGTGTGCCGTCAAGAGTGAGTTGGTCGAAGCGCGTGTGCGAGGGAGCACAGGGAAGCGCGGTGTGGTGAGTGTTACGGAGGAAGTAACGAAAAAGTGTGCGCGGGAGGACGCGCGAGAAAGGTGTGTAACGGACGGGTGCATGGGGAAAGCGCATGCTGTCAAGAGTAAGGGAGAATGCATGCCTGAGGTGAGTGTTACGGAGGAAGTAACGAAAAAGTGTGCGCGGGAGGACGCGCGAGAAAGGTGTGTAACGGACGGGTGCATGGGGAAAGCGCATGCTGTCAAGAGTAAGGGAGAATGCATGCCTGTGGTGAGTGTTACGGAGGAAGTAACGAAAAAGTGTGCGCGGGAGGACGCGCGAGAAAGGTGTGTAACGGACGGGTGCATGGGGAAAGCGCATGCTGTCAAGAGTAAGGGAGAATGCATGCCTGTGGTGAGTGTTACGGAGGAAGTAACGAAAAAGTGTGCGCGGGAGGATGCGCGAGAAAGGTGTGTAACGGACGGGTGCATGGGGAAAGCGCATGCTGTCAAGAGTAAGGGAGAATGCATGCCTGTGGTGAGTGTTACGGAGGAAGTAACGAAAAAGTGTGCGCGGGAGGACGCGCGAGAAAGGTGTGTAACGGACGGGTGCATGGGGAAAGCGCATGCTGTCAAGAGTAAGGGAGAATGCATGCCTGTGGTGAGTGTTACGGAGGAAGTAACGAAGAAGTGTGCGCGGGAGGATGCGCGAGAAAGGTGTGTAACGGACGGGTGCATGGGGAAAGCGCATGCTGTCAAGAGTAAGGGTGAGTGCGCGACCGAGAGTGGAGGTGAGAGTAGTGAGAGTGAAACGGAGCGTGAGTTGGTTGTGGCAGGTGAGCGAGGATGTACACCTGGAATAGAAGGATGCACACCTGGAATGGTAGAGCGTGTGTGGGAAGGCACATTTGAGTTGGTAGTGAGGCACGTGGTTGGGTGTGCGGGTGAGAGCACACCTGTGATCGTCACAAAGGAGGTGACCGAGAAAGGGGCGCGAAGCGGTGTATTGGTGAGGTGTGCGAGCAACGAATGTGTGCCAAAGTGTTCGGTGGTCAGGTGTGTGACCAAGTCGGTGAGCGGAATGAGTGTACCGAGGTGTGAAAGAAAAGGTACGAGGAGAATGGGAACGGCTGCATGTATGAGCAAGAAAGAGGTAGCGTATGCATGTAGGCCTGCAGGTGAAGCGTCGACGGTAACCGGGTTAAAGGTTAGGTCGACTTTTAGCCGGATCGGGCCCTCGGTGCGTGCCGGGCTTCGCGTGCCGCGAGAACCAGCGGAGATCCGAGCCACGGCGGGTTCGAAAGGACCGCCGTGCGCGATCCACGCTGGGCCTCGCGTGGAGCGGCCGCGTCCGGGCTCCACTAGGCGGAGCGGGCGGCTGGATAGGAAGGGTCGTCATGGCGACC
Source organism: Myxine glutinosa (assembly GCF_964187855.1). Lineage (NCBI taxonomy): Eukaryota > Metazoa > Chordata > Myxini > Myxiniformes > Myxinidae > Myxine > Myxine glutinosa. The sequence goes on along the minus strand of NC_136265.1, from coordinate 104,977,754 downwards.
ACTTTCTATTGAGACGTGCCGGCAGGTCGAGATCGGGACATTGGATGGCTCCACGCCGAAGTGGTGCATGGGATCTCGGCCCGGGTAAGCCTCCGTCCCTGCCCCGAATGCGGGACGTATCCAGCCGCTGGCACAAAACGACCCGCGTTCATTGCTCGGCTGTACGAAGCCGGGCTGTAGATGTGAATTGGCGCACCGAGAGGATGTAATAAGTAGACGGGTGATGGTGATAGTGATAGTGATTTAAAACGAAATTTAGAAAAGTGAATGGAATTGGCAGTAAATGGAAAATTATTGAATTGTTGGATTTGGACGAACAAAATTAATAGTGAAAGACCCCCGATGTGGTGGGATGGCAAATCCACCATCCCTCACAGGTGGGGCAAAGGAGCACTAGATTATGGGGTGTATGGCAGTGAAAACTAGCCCGGGTGGGTTAGGATATGGTGTGTAGGGATCTAGCGAAGATTGACATTAGGTAACGTTAAGTTTAGTTAGTGACTGATACCTGTAGTGGGGACGCAGGTAGATTAGTATGGATGATAATGACGTGGGAGCGCAATAGTTTAAAGGGACGACTGGGAAGCGCAAGTTTCAGAGGGGAGAAGTTAGCTGAGATGATGCCGTGTGTGTGAGGATTGAACAGGTGAGAATGGAACAGGTGTGATTGCACAGGTGTGCAACTGAACAGGTGTGTGGAGCAGTGTATGAGTGAGTGATGGTGATGTGTGTTGCGTTGACCAACTGGTCCAGAAAGAGGAGGAGGGTGCAGGTGGCACCAGGTGAGATTGCACAGGTGTGCAACGACAGGTGAATGAAAGACAGGTGTATGGAATAAATGGTATGGAGTATTGGAATGGATGGTCGTGGAGTGAGTATGGTGGAAATTGTGGAGTGGAGTGGATGGTGCGAAGGTGTGAATGGGGGAAGAGTGGACCCCCATCACGGATACCCGGGGCGGGTAGTGTAAGTGTTAGGTAGAGGGTACAGGTAAATTGTGGTTGGATATTGGCATCTGTGGTGCGGGTGAAAGAATGGTCTGTGGATGGGTGCATTAGTGTTGTGGAAATGGCTGGGCGTGTAGCCTGTTAGTGTGTGTAGTTGTTTGAGCACTCCACCACTGTGAGGATGTCGGCCAGGTGAGGCCGCAGGTGGGCTCTGGGAGCCGGTAGTAGTTGTTGTGGATGGGGCCCGAGGATCCGGAGGACGGACCCGGGTAGCCCAGTGCCAGAGGGCACCATGGGGTGACAGAGCCAGGAGAGGGGCTGCCCCCAGTTAGATAGGTTAGGGTGAGGAGCTAGGTAAGCTCGGGTGGCAACTACAGTGGTGGAGGTGTGCAGGTGGGTAGACCTGTTGGGAGAGCTACACGTCGCGGCCCAGAAATTGTGGGAGGGCACCGGGAGATGAATCGGGGGAGTGAGACCCCAAATTGAAAAGCACCACAGTTTGGCCAATGGGAATTGGTTTTTTAGAACCCATAGTGTAAGAGGGCCAATGGTTTGGCCGGAGAAAGACCCCGGGTAGTGTAAAGTGTGTTAAAGTCATTTAGAGGATAGTTAGGATGAAGGATCTCCTCGCACCATCTGCACCCACTCACCGGAGGTGACAGGTAACTCCACACCATGCCATGTTGTATTATTTTTTATTGTGCAAATGTTTGGAATGTGAGACGCATCATGACGTGGGTGTGACATTGTGCTTTGATGTTCCATCTCTGCCTCCTTATGAGGATTGATGATGAATTGATGATGGCAAATTTTTGAAGTAGAGGGATTGTGGTGACGAATTTGATATAGGGGAAATATGGGGAAGACGTGACAGTAGTGACGAATTGGTAATGTGTAGGTTTTGTACATATGGGGTAAGGGCAAGGGTGGGCTAGGTAACAGGGGGGTGACGTACGGTAGTGACGAGCTTTCTCACTTCGCCCTCCGTACGCATTTCGCCTTGCATTGCCTTTTTAATGTGTACCCTTGAGACCTTACCCCTCGCTCATCTGTCTTGTCCCCCCTTTTTGTCTCCCACATGAGGACCTGAGCGCCGTTGGGCGCCGAGGG
>NC_136265.1:104930697-104970697 GCF_964187855.1 Myxine glutinosa | reverse complement strand
CCTCGCACTCCTCCCCCCAACCCCTCGCACTCCTCCCCCCAACCCCTCGCACTCCTCTCCCCAACCCCTCGCACTCCTCTCCCCAACCCCTCGCACTCCTCTCCCCAACCCCTCGCACTCCTCTCCCCAACCCCTCGCACTCCTCTCCCCAACCCCTCGCACTCCTCTCCCCAACCCCTCGCACTCCTCTCCCCAACCCCTCGCACTCCTCTCCCCAACCCCTCGCACTCCTCTCCCCAACCCCTCGCACTCCTCTCCCCAACCCCTCGCACTCCTCTCCCCAACCCCTCGCACTCCTCTCCCCAACCCCTCGCACTCCTCTCCCCAACCCCTCGCACTCCTCTCCCCAACCCCTCGCACTCCTCTCCCCAACCCCTCGCACTCCTCTCCCCAACCCCTCGCACTCCTCTCCCCAACCCCTCGCACTCCTCTCCCCAACCCCTCGCACTCCTCTCCCCAACCCCTCGCACTCCTCTCCCCAACCCCTCGCACTCCTCTCCCCAACCCCTCGCACTCCTCTCCCCAACCCCTCGCACTCCTCTCCCCAACCCCTCGCACTCCTCTCCCCAACCCCTCGCACTCCTCTCCCCAACCCCTCGCACTCCTCTCCCCAACCCCTCGCACTCCTCTCCCCAACCCCTCGCACTCCTCTCCCCAACCCCTCGCACTCCTCTCCCCAACCCCTCGCACTCCTCTCCCCAACCCCTCGCACTCCTCTCCCCAACCCCTCGCACTCCTCTCCCCAACCCCTCGCACTCCTCTCCCCAACCCCTCGCACTCATCTCTCCAACCCCTCGCACTCATCTCTCCAACCCCTCGCACTCATCTCTCCAACCCCTCGCACTCATCTCTCCAACCCCTCGCACTCCTCTCCAACCCCTCGCACTCCTCTCCAATCCCCCGCACTCCTCTCCAATCCCCCGCACTCCTCTCCAATCCCCCGCACTCCTCTCCAATCCCCCGCACTCCTCTCCAATCCCCCGCACTCCTCTCCAATACCTCCTCACACACACTCCTCTCCAATACCTCCTCACATTCAAACTGCTCTCCAATACCTCCTCACACTCCTCTCCAATACCTCCTTGCACTCCTCTCCAATACCTCCTCACACTCCTCTCCAATACCCTCCTCATCGTTGTTGCAGCAGCATCCTGTGCGGTTCTCCCGTCTCGTGCGGTCTCTGTGCGGTTCTTGCAACCTCCTGTTCAAGTCTGCATTGACGTTCGTCGATGGACTCATTCGCCCATCTCATTCGTTTTCTTGCTACATCCTGTTCAAGTCTGCGTTCTTCATCGACCGTCGCATTCATTTTGGGAATGGAAGTTTCCACGCAACGTATGAATTGTCACGATCCTCAAGAGGAAGTGTCTCGTAATCATCAAATGACAAATGGCAAGTAAATTACATTGTGAAAATTAAAGATTTCAAATAAACCTATTTAAAGTGTATGCGCACATAACTAATAAAAAAAAACGAAGAAATATCTCTCGGTAATTTCCTGAAACATATTTTACTTCCGGATAATAATGTTGAATGAAATTAGAAAGAACGAAGACATATATGTCGTTTTTGTGCCGACTGTCATAAAACGTAAAAGTAATATATCTCAACGGAAAAGAAAATGTGAATTTTTAATATATGTCGACATTTTCCCCGACCGTTATTTTAGGCGGTGTATTTTCGTGTATCATGGCGCGATTTTTATAAATATATCTCGTCAATTTCCCGTGTGTGCGTGAATGTTCTCAATTATTTCTGACACCGAGTCGAAAACCATCGATAAAAATTAAATCAGATGGTGAATTCCAGATAAAATCGTGAGGGTGACTCAATGAATGGGCTTTATTTTACAGGCCTTTTGAGAAATCATTTCGTTCGAAAACGGAAACTTTCATGGGATTCTCTTCCCGTTTTTTTTCAACCGAGTCCAACACTATGTTAGCGACTGTTAAAAATGAAATGATATATCGAATTAGGATTGAAATAAACCTGTGTGAGAGAGAAAGACAGCACGGGCCTAACTAAACAGGCCTCAAAGCTATGCGAGTTATTTTGTTTATGAAGCCTCTCCCAGAATGGGTGGAGCTACTCTCTAAACAGAGTAAGCCACACCCCCGGACAGACGGACAGAATCACCTTCGCCTATTATAATATATATATATATATATATATATATTGTTGTGGATATGAGAATTGAGTTTTTTTATTGTGTAATGAATTGTAAAGACCACCCTCCTGCCTCCATTCTGTGTATAAAGGTCAAAGGGCGTCCCTTAGTTAGGTCATATACCATCACGTTAACCAATCATAGATTTCCTCCTTGTTGGTAGTTATTTCCTTATTCTGTGTAGGTTAAGGCTCTGTTCCCACTAGTTGACATTCTCCATTGCACCAAGTGAAATAAGGTAGATCCCCTTTCATTCCCAAAGCCCCATTCCCAAAGCCTCGATTGCCAACTGCATTCGCCGCCATTGCCCATGTGCTCCAACTCGGAGAAGAAGGGCGTGGCCCGCCCATCGTCATCAAGAGGTGGAGCCAAGAAGCCCCTACGACCAACCAAGAATGAGTGGGTATGGCTCAAGAGGGCGGGGTTATAAAACCCATTGCATCAGCCCCCACTGAGAGTTGCGCCAGAGACGGCAGATGAGTCGAGACGAGCCCTCGGAGAGAGAAAGGAGACGCGTCCTGAGGGTGCACGTATCGCGGCAGCCCGCACGACCGCAGCTAGGGCGTTGACGGCGGCTGCTGGACGTGCCGATCGAGGAAGGGCGGCGGCTGCTGGACGTGCCAATCGAGGAAGGGCGGCGGCTGCTGACTCCCGGGCCTACCGTGCTCCGGTTCGAGCGGAGCGTTCCTCTCCTTCCAGTCCTTCCAATCCTGCCTGCAATTTCCCCATTCGTGTGAGTTTGCTCGTAGTCTGTTTTGTGTGTCTTGTCCTGGGTTAAGTAAGACTGTTTAAAGGTAAGCTAGAGTTTCACTGTGTCCTTCTGGTCCGTCCCTCTTTCTGCCTTTATTTTATTATCCTTCCTTCTCCTTGGTTTCTTTTGGTTGTAAATAATAATAAATCATATTCGTATTTCCTACCTCTTGTCTTCTTCTTCTTCACATCCGTCGTCTTTGTCTTTTCCAAATTGAATACCTGTGGCACGATTTGGCCAACGTTCAGAATCGGGTTAGTGTTTGTTAACGGTTCAGGCCGCGGCTGCCATCCGCTCGGCAATCCATTAACATCTTATCCGCGGTCGCGAACGAAGCTGCTCACCGGCCTTTCCGGAGGTCGCGGTGCAGCTTCAGGGACCCCGTCGGTCAGTAACAAACGAGGGGACTAATCCCCCCTCAAAGGGGAACCATAGGCCGACGTTGGGTCCCGTAACAATATATATATATATATATATATATATATATATATATATATATATATTGCGTGTGTGCGTGTGTGCATATAATTATTTATATATATATAGACAGATAGACACACACACACACACACACACACACACACACACACACACACACACACACACACACACACACACACACACACACACACACACACACACACACACACACACACACACTACTGGTCAAAAGTTTTAGAACACCTCAATTTTTCCAGTTTTTATTGAGATTTAAGCAATTCAAGTCCAGTGAATAACCTGAAATGGTACAAAGGTAAGCAGTAAACTGCTCGAGGTTTAAAAAAAAGTTTAGGGTAGCAAAAACGGGGAAATAATGTAAATTGCACAGTTATATTGTAAAAAAAAAAGGCCTTCTTCAGGGAACAAGTAATGCGTTAACAACTTACAGCTGTTCTGCAGCAATGTTAGTAAATAAAGCCTTGAAAGTTTATGCAAACAATTCCTACAGGTGTCCCAACCTCTGCTGAATACTTGATTACAAACCCCGTCTGTAGTTGTATAAAAGCAGTATCGGAACAGACTGTTATACTTATTACACCCTCTGAAGCATTATTTGGACAATATTGCAATTAGTCCCTGGTGTTGGGCTAGCGGCTAGGGTGCCGGCTTAGGATCCTAGGATCCTGGGTTCGAATCCCGGTCAATCGCTGAATTAACGCCAGGGGGGTTGACTCAGCCTGTCATCCTTCCGAGGTCGGCAAATTGAGTACCAGTTCACTGGTAATTCCCTGCTTGTCGTTAAAGGCGGCAAAAGGGTTGGGGTCAGGAAGGGCATCCGGCCGTAAAACATTGCTTCAAAAAGGGGACCGAAAAACAACAACCACAGTTCCCGAAAAAGGCCAACCCCCGCTTGTGGGGAAAAATGGCCTCTAAAAGGTGGTATTGCACTGCAGGAAGTAGTATATTGCTATCATAATGGTGAGAAAAAGGCAATTAACAAAGGAAGACAGACAGACCATTATAACCCTTAAAAGTGCAGGTCTTTCCTTTCGAGAAATTGCAAAGAAAGCCAAGGTGTCAGTGAGTATAGTTTCCTACACCATCAAAAGGTACTTGGAAAATGGAGGAAACTCTGACAGGAAGAGGACTGGCAGATCCAAAGCCACAACAGAATCAGAAGACAAGTTTCTGAGAGTCAACAGCTTGTGTGATAGGTGGCTCACATGACAACAGCTTCAAGCACAGCTTAACACTGGTCAAAGTAAGGAAGTCTCAGTTTCAACTGTGAAGAGAAGACTTTGAGCTGCAGGTTTGACAGGTCGAGTGGCAGTAAGAAAGCCATTGCTAAGATGGCAAAATAAGAAAAAGAGGCTTGCCTGGGCCATGAAGCACCACCAGTGGACTACTGAAGACTGGAAGGTCTTATGGACTGATGAATCAAAATTTGAAATCTTTGGTTCATCACGCAGGGTTTTTGTATGCCGTCGAGCAGGCAAAAGGATGGTTCCTCAGTGTGTGACACCAACTGTCAAACATGGAGGAGGAAAGCATGATGGTCTGGGGCTCTTTTGCTGCATCCAGAGTCGGCAACTTGCACAGAGTGACTGGCACCCTGAACCAAAAGGACTTCCACAGCATTTTGCAGCGCCATGCAATACCCTCTGGTATACGCCCAGTTGGTCAGGGGTTCATCCTACAGCAAGATAATTAACCTAAAGACACATCGAGGCTATGTCAAAACTACCTTCGAAGAAAAGAACAAGACTGTAGGCTTCAAATCATGGAATGGCCAGCACAGTCTGCAGACTTAAACCGCATCGAGCTGGTTTGGGATGAACTGGACAGAAGGATGAAAGCAAAGCAACCTACAAGTGCAACACATTTGTGGGAACTTCTGCAACAGTGTTGGGAAGAACTTCCCGAACAATATTTGATTTCCATTGTAGAAAGAATGCCACGAGTGTGTTCGGCAGTTATATCTGCAAAAGGTGGCTACTTTGCTGAGTCAAAAATTTAAATTAAATTTTGTTAAACAAAATGATTCTATGATTTCTTTTTTATCCCCAATTGTTTATTTGCTCTATGCTTAATTTCAGAGTACATCGAGATAATAAACTGCGTAAATTTCAATAAAAACTGGAAAATTGAGGTGTTCTAAAACTTTTGACCAGTAGTGTATCTCCCCCCACGAATGACGGGGTCCGAATGTACTGCTATTGCACATTTGTGCCATTTGGTAATCATAACGACAACGTTTGGTGAATTTCTGCAAAACAGTTTCGGAGATAAAGTGTCGGCCGGCCAGACAGACAGACCGGATAGAAGGAGCAGATTATAATACAACCCCGTTTTTTTTTTTTTTTTTCAAAAAGCATGGGGATAATAACGTTGAACCTTACTGGACTCGTATCCATGGGACCATGGCCATGTAAAATGACAAGTTATCAGAAATAAATTGAAGAAAGATCTCTCTTTCGCAAACTTACTCGTTTATGGTGGTGTAAGGAATCAAGCGGCCATTCCAGTAGCACTCAAATATTGGCCACTTCACAAGTGAATTCTGTGGCACCACACTCACGACATCATCCTCTTCTTCAGAGGCTGGCAAAAGAACAGAGGCTAGTATTTATTCAGGCAACCTCTGACCCACCTGATCAGGAATGAGCTGCACTAAGACCTGAACTAATGATCACAAAAGAAACAAGAAAGAATGGTCAATAACAGACAGTTCATTGAGCAAGTCTTCTGCAAGAGGTTGCAGCAAACACCAATAAAATCACACTCAGTAGAGCACATACTTATGACAGGCTGAACCGTTTAAGTTTTCTATCCCACTGATAGGCCAGATGTGGATCCGCACCTGAAGCAAAATCTAATCGGTTTGTTCTTGTCACCTCAGCAAATCATCCACCCAGTTTGGTCATAAGTAATCCACAACTTTTTGAAACATCACACTAAATACTATATAGTACAGTATATACAATCATGCTACATACTGTCGTGTCACCGGCGATTAAGATCCAGCCAAGTGACGGATAGCCGAACTGCTTTATCTCCGAGGCGACCAGCCGAAGATGACGGTTAATTTACATGCGTGGGATGGAAGAGATGCGAGGCATTTATATAACGAAAAAAACAACGGGCTTATTCCTGAAACCACGAACAAATAAACACGACAAATAAAAGTGCAACAATAGTTTAATGAAATAAAACGCGGACGAAAATGTTAAAACAAAGACGGAGGTGAACTAAATTCCCTACGTGAGGATCCTCCACACAATGTCTCGAACACGCACACAGGGAAAAGATAATAAAATAAAAATGGTCCCTTTTTGTGGATACACATAGCTGTCTCCAGAGGGTCTTCTTGAGAGAGAGAGTGTGGTGGCAATAGCGAGGTTCAGAGCATCCCTGGAGCACACAAGATGGCGAACGAGGAGCCGAAAGCCCGGGCGTTGAAGGCGCCCAGTCATGGGGCGTAGTTAAGACTGCCCTCCTTCGCTCCAACTCGTCCTTGTGGCGAACAGTGCGGCCTTCAGCCCACCACAAGCCCAGCAGTCGCGAAAACCTCCTTCAAATGCCGCCAACGCAGCCAAGAGCTCCTCGCTCTCCAAAAGCACGTACCAAATTACCTCAGCATAAAAATGGCCAGCCTTATTGTTCATCCCAGTCACCAAGCGCACTCATCCTCTTCACCCCGCCAGAGCCAATCACCGAAAGTCCCTCCCATTTCTCCCGCCCACCTCCTACAAATGCGTACCTCCGGGCATGGTTTTCTCTCCGCCCCCGATTCCCCGCCTTGCTCGTTTCTCACAAGGTCCGTTGGGGGTGGGGCGTACTTTGATCGACTCGTGCTTGGCTTTCTGTGGTAAATGGTGGTAAATGTGGTAAATTTATGTGGTAAAAAAATGTGGTAAAATTCCGGTGGTAAATGTTATGTAAAGGAGGTGCATGGTCGGCCGTGGCAGCAACAACGTCAGGGGAAAGACTCCAGAGGGTAAGCACGCATTGGGGAAAATTATCCTTGATCCCTACATCAATCAGCACTGTTTCACCCCCCTCCCCCCCCTTTTGAAGAACCTTTAAACAACCTTATGTGACAGTATCCCCACTTATTATATCAAGATTTCTTCCATGCGTCACGTGGTCCATGCCACTAATAATTATACAGTGCGAGCTTTCCTATGGTATCCTTTCACCGAGTTGCCGCCTCACTGACATCGGGACACGCCGGGCGGATTCCCGTGCGTGCACGACTGGAGGCCGACGTCCGTGCCACGAACATCCTCAAGGGAACGCCCAACGAGCTGTCCGGGGCAAACTGCACAAACGACCGCGCTTGAGAGCGTTCTCTTCTCTTCCTTCCTTTCCCCGCATGAGTGAGAGGGCCCTTGTCTGGGGAATCAAGTTAAGGATGGATGGTTAAGTTGCTACTCTGTGTCTTCTTTGCTCTGATCATTGTACAAATTTATAATAAACCTGTGTTCTTTGCTTCCATTTGGCCGTTCACGTCTTTTCCCCAATTGGCCTCGCATTGCACGAGATAAAACCGCTCGATCGGGTCAATAATAATTAACGGCACGAGTTACGTGACATGCAAACCGCTCGGGTGTATCAGACCAGCGTAACTCGTGCGAGGTTCAGCCCCCGTCCTCGGGGCGGCGTGTGTATTGAAGGTACTTGTGTATTTGACCAGAGACCCTTCCGCACCCTCGCTACGGGGTTGGCGGCTGGAATTGTTTAACAATCCGCCCCCACGAGTGTAAAGTGGGTTGCGGCCTCGTGGACTCGAAGCCCGAGGGGGAGAAGGGTTTAACCCCCATTAGTACGTCGACGGGCTCGAGATCCGCAACAATATATTGTTTTTGGCCCCACCTCTCAGGAGAAGAGAGAAGAGAGAGAAGAGAGAGAAGAGAGAGAAGAGAGAGAAGAGAGAGAAGAGAGAAGAGAGAGAAGAGAGAGAAGAGAGAGAAGAGAGAGAGGAGAGAGAGGAGAGAGAGGAGAGAGAGGAGAGAGAGGAGAGAGAGGAGAGAGAAGAGAGAGAACAGAGAGAAGGAGAGAAGGAGCGAAGAAGGAGAGAAGGAGAGAAGAGAGAGAAGAGAGAGAAGAGAGAGAAGGAGAGAAGGAGAGAAGAAGGAGAGAAAGAGAGAAGAGAGAAAGAGAAAGATAATTCAGCTTTTACTCACGGCCGTAGAAGATTGACTACTATAATTCAGCTCAGCTTTTACTTGCGAAATGGGCCCAGCCCGGCCGAGGCGGCCTCGACCGGCCTCGCTACCTAGCCTATAACCTTCCCGGGGCCCGTCCCGACATTTTTTTTGTGTCACAGGTTTCCTCCTATCTCTCACCGTTCAGGAGATTAGCGCATGTAAACAAACAAACAAACAAAAGCTTTCTTTTTTTTATAGAGATGTAAGATAGAAGAAGATAAAGGTTATAAAAAAATAATTCCAGAAGATTACTGTTGTTGATGCAGTGTTTATTACACGACCCTATCCAAAATGTTGCAATGGTTATTTATGCCTGTTGTTCGTGTCCTTTATGTTTACGAGTGAGATACCCATGATATGCACGGGTGGGATGCCAGAAGCAAACAGGCAATGCAGATACGGCGAATGCTAAAGCATGAAACCAATAAATTCCACATTCCTGTAGCATCTTCAGTCGCACATCAGACATGGACAGCAAGATCGTGAAGGACCTCCATGAAAAACGTACCTGTTCGCAAACAAACTGGTACGTTCACGTAAAGAAACATCAATCGTGGGTCCGTGACGAATCTGCATATGGCGATCCGCAAAGTTCATGTTCAGAAAGTAGAAACCATCACGGCATGTCGTCATTCACTTGAACTTGATATCTCTTTTTTTCATTCCAAACAACATAACTCCAATCACAAATTAATCACAAAATAAACTTTTAACAACATCGTTAATGTTTCCTTCATTGTAAAAACTACCAAATCAACAGTTAAAAGGATTTTGAGCTGACAGGTGTTACGGCCTCGGCAAGGTCGATGGAGACAGCGATCTGTTGGCTTAAATACACCGCCCAAATAGCTATGTGGAATTCTCTTATGTAGAGATTAAACCCACATTGTTTGAACTTTGGCCGAGGTCATTATTTACTTTTAATGATGTTTACATACGAATCAAAAAGAAGATGATTGGTTCTGGGTCGTCCTTTCCGCATATCTCGTGGGATTGTGAGTTGGAGAGATGGCCGTGATGGCAGGGAGGGGGTTGGCATTCTCTCAAGCAGGGATTCAACCCATGTCCTTATAAAAGGTCTTTGTCCGAGGTCACCGAGTCCGATCGGTGCAGCCGATCGAAGCAGCTGATTGGTGCAGCCGTTTGTGCGGCACCCGGGAAAATAACGTCATGCGGGAGTCCAAACCTGAAAATGCTGGAGGCCAAAGCTGAAATTGGAAAAACAATATAGCCTGCCCTCCCCCCTCCCACCCCTCACCCTCCCTCCCCCCCTTCACCCTCCCCCTCCCCTCCCCCCTCATCCCCTCCCCCTCCCGACGATGCCTGACGTCAATAGCTATGGGGAACATGATGGATTGTCAATGGGTCTCAAGGGATGGAGATTTGAGAGCTCCATAAATTGAGTACCAGTTCACTGGTAATTCCCTGTTTGTCGTTAAAGGCGGCAAAAAGGGTTGGCGTCAGGAAGGGCATCCGACCGTAAAACATTGCTTCAAAAAGGGGACCAAAAAAAAACAAAAAAAAAAAACCACGGTTCCCGAAAAAGGCCAACCCCCGCTTTGCGGGGAAAAATGGCCTCTAAAGGTGGTTATTAATATAGCCTATTTTACTCCAAGAGATCCCAGGTATACCCACCCAAAATATCGTTGCGATCGGTTCAGCCATTTTTGCAGTACCTTCAAACGGACGGACAGACGGACGGACAGACATTTGGTGAATTATAGTAAGATGACGTCCGTAAAAAGAGTAAGTTTCTTGTTAGGGTGATTTTCAATTCTGTTCGACTGCCAGACAGGCAGAGTAACAAAAAAAATGTAATTAATCGCACCAGTGTCCGAAGGAAGCGGTTCAGTTTGCCATTTTTAATATGAAATAGGGAAAGCCTAGAAATAAAAGAAACCCTTCAGAACCCCATAGAATTACCCTCGAGAACATTCTGGAATTAAACACGGTGGATTATAAAGGTTCTTCCTCATTTTTGATGGACGGATGGACGGATAGAAGGAAGTCCATAGCCAAATATTGAAACTTCACCACTTAAAAACCATCTCACTCTTTGCACACGTGACATCAGGACGATTTCAGAGAAAGTACTGCTAAACTGCAGGTTTGTGTTCCGATTAAATTTACGATTCATGTTCAAAATATAACATTCAATTTGAATCAAGTCGTTTGTCAATTATAAACTGACGTCTGTGGACAGGCGGACAGACAGAAGTGAAACAATTGTTTAACCACGCTTTTCACTTTGCGTGCGTGGGGTAATAACCCAAAAGGCTTTATCTATAACTACCTGTCACTGTTGTCCAATTTCAGGGAAGGCTAACGAGGGATTTCATACAGAATTAAACCAAAACCGATTATCAAGATTTTGTTACAAAAAAGATCATGGTAGCAAATCTTAAGGGAATACCTTATCAGAAGCACAGTGATGAAAAACTGCAAAAATACATACAAGAAAGATCCACCAATAAGAGCAATGAAGAAACAGGCATGAGGGAAGAACTTACGGGCAGAAAAGCTCGGATCCACAGGGTAGCTTTCACTGTCATAGAGGAAGGGGTGGTAACGGACCAAGCCCTCAACCACAGAATTGGTATCTGGATGCACGTGGAATTCAAACGTATCCACTGTGGTGGATATGTACAGGGACTGCATGTCATCCGAGACATCGCGCAGATTCAGCTCCACGTCCTGTTTCGGCTTCAACAACCTCACCTGAAAACAAAATTTAAACAAACAACCAGAGCCATATTCGTCACCGTCGACCGATATGCCTCTGCCCGTATTATTACATCATTATACATACTTGAACCAAGTTTGATTTAAATCACTTTAGCTGTTCTCAAGTATCACATTTTTACCTGACATGACCTCTGACCTTTGACCTCATAATCTAATCCATTTATCTTTGCATACTTGATATTTCTTGATATTTTGATATTTTGCATATTTTTGCATGATACATACTTCAACCAAGTTTCACTAAGATCCCTTCAGCCGTTCTTAAGTTATCGCGGTAACGGAATCCTATCACGGACGTACGGATGGACAACCCGCAAACACGGCTTCGAGTCAAGACGGCTTAGAGTGAGTGGGAGTACCTCTCATACATCATGCTTGTCCCGTTGCTTTGAATCCTCCAATTTATTTTGCCTTCATATTACTCTGGAATGTCCCCATAGAATACTTTACCAAGCTGCCATTTCACTCTGGATGCCAAGTGGGGTAAGCAGAATTATGCACTCCAACGAAATAGTTGAACAACAACACTTTTTTCTTTTCGTCCCAAGGACTCTTTTCAGGATTGTCACAGAGCCCCGGGACAGCCTCCAACTGCAATTTCTTTATCGTTATGTTCCCAGGGATCGTTTTTAAGATCTCTATTGGGTTCTTCTTTATTATCCTCATTGCTCTAATTATCACTGGCACAATTTCGGCGCTCTTCAGCTTCCAGGATATTTTCACTTCGTTCTTGAGGTCTTGGTATTTGGTCATTTTTTTGATTTCTGCATTATTTAGACCAAACTCACTGGGTACTGACACCTCAAATAGCCATGCCTTCTTTTCCTTTTTTTAACTGAGTACTATGTCCAGACATAGTGCTTTGTTTTCTATGTTCACACCAAATAGGATCATCAGGTCTTACGTGAGCATTATGTCTTCGTTTTCAATGATTGCCTTGGGTTCATGCTTCCATTAGTTTTGTCCAACTCACTTATTGAAATTTCTGCAGATGTGCCAGTGGATTCTTCGACATACTTTTGTGTGCCTTTGGATGTACAGCCGTTGACATGAGCTTTTTACATCCTGATAGGAGGTTCTAAACGGTGGTTATAGGAGGTGACTCGGGCTTTCTCTACCTTGCAAAACCTACACCTGTCCGATAGACTGTGTCCTGCCATATTCTTCATTCATGTTGCGTCCTTGATCTTGAGCAATTTTAATGATTCGTTCTGCATTCCAGAGTCGAGCAAACTTCTTCTTAGCCATTCCAGTGATCCTTCTTTGTCTATCCCCAATCTATCCAACTATGTGTATGTGTGTATGTATATATATATATATATATATATATATATATATGACTCCATGGTAAGATCTCCAACCTTTAATTGAACAATGACAACGTTTCGATTAACAACATGTGACAAAGCCACACGCCTCCGTTAATCTTTCATAGGACAATATATATATATTAATATATTAATTAATTAATTAATTATTTATTTATTTATTTATTTATTTATATTTATATATATATTGTTGAGGATTTGGGAACTGTGTGTATAATTTGCTGTAAAATATACCCTTTTGTGTGCTGTAAATATTCCTTGTAAATACCTCCAATTGTAAAGGTCAAAGGTCGTCCTTAGTTAAGCCATCGCACACACGTAGCCAATCATAAGTTTCCCTCAGTAGTTATGTCCTTAGTAAATGTCAGTATAAGGCTCTGTGGTCCACTAATTCATTGCGTTGCATCAAATTCAAATAAGATAGATCCCCTTTCAATTGCCAGCCTTCATTGCCAACTGCATTCGCCCGCCATTACGCACGTGGTCAAGCCTCGGGGAAGAAGGTGGGAGGAGTCAGCCAAGCGCCAGGAACAAGGCATGGCCCTGCCAGCACCTCATCGAGGGGCGGGATCGGTGAGCCCTCGCGACCAATCGAGGCCGAGGCGAGCTCACCGATGGGCGTTCCTAAGAGGCCGGCGGCTTGATCGCGACGCGCCTGATAAAAAGGGGGTGCGGAAGGACTGCGGAGAGAGATGAGAGGGATGCATCAGATGCGGCAGAGACGGGAGCTTGAACCATCGCAGCTTGAACCACCGGAGCTTGAACCATCGCAGCTTGAACCACCGCAGCTTTGAGCTTTAACGGCGGCTGCTCACCTCGAGCACACACGAACCGGACCCGCATCCTGCCCGCCCTGAGATCCCACCTCATCCGTCCAGCCATCCACCTCCTGCCAGTCGTTCCTGCCTTCATCCCCAGTGTAAGTCTGATTGTCGTCCGTCTTTTATGTTGTCCTGGGGTCTAAGTAAGATTGTATAGAATACGCTAGTATTTGCACTGTCTTCCTCTTCTTCTTCTTCCAGTTACTTTCGTTATCTTTCCTTCTCCTTGGTTCTTTTTGATTGTGTACAATAATAATAATTAGTAATAAATCCCTGTTCTTCCTACCTTGTCTTCTTCACATTCGGTCGCTTTAGAGGTTTCCAAATTGAGTGCACGTGGCGCGATTCGGCCAACGCATATGAATCGGGTTTAGCCCCTTTGATAAACGGCTCACGCCGCAACCAATCTATTACGCTGCGGCCGTGGGCGGGGGGGTGTTTCCTTGCGTACCGGGAGGCGCTGGTATTTAGGTCATAGGACGGTTGGGCCTAATACCCTACCCAGCGCTGACCGGGCGTGACGTCATACCCTCAGGACCACGTCGGTCAGTCAAACGAGGGGATTAATCCCCCCTCGATAAGGGGGAAAGAGGCCGACGTTGGGTTCCGTAACAATATATATATATATATATACATACATACATACATACATACATATATATATATATACATATACATATACATATATATATACATATACATATACATATACATATACATATACATATACATATATATATACATATACATATACATATATATATATATATATATATATATATATATATATATATATATATATATACATACATATATATATATATATATATACATATATATATACATATATATATATACATATACAGTCATCCCTCGCTATATCGCGGTTCACTTTTCGCGGCTTCGGTACATCGCGGGTTTTTCTCGCTAGTATATGTAAAATTATATCGCCGATTTTTCGCTATATCGCGGGATTTTGCGGTATAAATGTATTTTTATATACTATTATTTTAAATATTTTTGTGGTAAAATAAGCATTTTCTAGCCTAAAAAATAAAAAAACGTAAAGAAATAAGAAAAATACAGTATTTAAAACATATTACAAGAAATAAAATACTGTACATACTACATAGTGTACAG
The DNA here is from genome assembly GCF_964187855.1 of Myxine glutinosa. Taxonomy (NCBI): domain Eukaryota; kingdom Metazoa; phylum Chordata; class Myxini; order Myxiniformes; family Myxinidae; genus Myxine; species Myxine glutinosa. The sequence goes on along the minus strand of NC_136265.1, from coordinate 104,956,094 downwards.
TAGAAGGGTAGACAAAGAGTCGTGCGTATGGAAAACGCAGATGCGGCAGCTTGCGCTAGTTACCCACGTAATGGGTAACTGTAATGCTCTTTCTGGCTGTGCAGTACATTCATCATCGTCATCATCGTCATCACCTTCATCGTCATCAGTACTGCACAGCTAATTCATCATCATCTTCATCACGCAAGTTGTAGTATTGAAGAGCCGGGGCTCTTGCTTGATACGGACGAAATGACGGGCAAGACACAAACTCGTCCGAGAAGATATTTATTCTCAAAACCAACTCGGGAACACTGAAAAGCCCGTTTATCGGGCTGCATTATAAAGCACAACCAGAAACCGAAAGCCACGCCTCTCAAGCGTGGCGTGCTTCGGTGGTCACGTGATCAACAGGTGTAGCTGATTATACCCGCAAAGCGCAGCACGCTTTAGCGGTCACGTGACCAGCCACTCTCGCGCCGGGGATCCCCACCGTTGACGTCACCGGCTGGAGCAAGGAGATTCTGATGCTGGTCTTGCTTGGGGAACCCATGGGTAGCTACAGTATCTTCAATGGTGAGTACCCATTAGAATTTTATATGTTGTTAAAATTACGTATGTTTAAGAGTGTAAAAAGTGTTTAAGAGTATAGGAAGTGTTTATAAGAGTATGGGAAAGGTTAATAAGAGTGTGGGGAGGGTCATAAAGCTTTAAAATATATATAAATAATAAAATAAAAATATGGTCGCTACTTCGCGGATTTTCGTCTATCGCGGGGGGTTCTGGAACGTAACCCCCGCGATAAACGAGGGATCACTGTACATATATACATATACATATATATATACATATATATATATACATATACATATATATATACATATATATATATATACATATACATATATATTGTTACAGATACGACTTTGATGGTATGGTGGGCCGAGCGGGATGGCCGCCGTATCCGTACAAGTTACCCGATTGTGCCCGAATGTTAACTAATCGCGCTACGCTGGCTCAATAGGAAAGAGAAGACACCCGGCTGGGTTATAATGACACAATACGACACCAAGGGTTCAGTTCTCAAGTATATTCGTACGGAAAAAGGTTAGATTACAGGGGCTAGAGGTATATTACAGGAAGACAGGCACTTAGACACACTCTTATATTATCCCCGGACAGACGACGGACACACGGGACAAAATTGCTGACTCACACGGGATTTGATGGCAAGGAAAGCGGCAGTCGATGGCTCAGGTGCACCTGGCTCAGGGACAGAATCACGTACGGTGGTGTCCAGAGATGCGGGGAGGTCGCTCAGCGCTCGTGGGTCGCGACTTTGGTGGAGATGCCGGGGAGGTCGCTCAGCGCTCGGGAGGGTGGCGTCTTGTCCTTCCAAGCTCGGGGCGCATCTCTCGTCACGTCCGGCGCGGGGCCGCGTATATCCGGCGGGGAGTCACGCCCTCGCTCGTTAGCTCCGCCCCATATGGCATCGGCCCATGGCTTCTCATTGGGTGCGGGGGTTACCGGCTCCGCCCTTGACGAGGGGCCGACAGGGAGCCCCCTTCTGGGTAACCCCGTCGAGCACATGTTCAATGGCGGCCAACCGAGCCGGAGTGAGGACGCAAAGCCGCTGTTGTTGTGGTTGTTGTTGGAGCTTGAGATGATGGGAAGAGATGCGGGGAGGTATGGGAAGGTCCTAAACTCCTACTGGTGCCATATCATCACATTCTGGTGCAACGAAGAGTCATAATTAATGGAAACAAGTCCTTAACTGACATAGATTAAGAATAACTAGCAAGATGTCCTATAATTGTCTACGTGTGGTGCGGGGGACCTGGGCACGACATTTAATGGGGGAATGAAGGGGAAGATCGGCTCTAATGGGTGTTGTTTACAGACAATGGGACTAGGGAATGGGGTAAGGGGAGAGTTGGGGAGTATCGGAGAAGATAGGGGAATATTTACAAGCGGATATGGAGGTCAAATTCCATATTCGCAACATTGCACCCTTCTCTACCCTCGGGGCGTCCCGACCCGATAAATTTTTACCTACTTTAGTGTGGCACGCAATGTAGTTCCCTCTACTATTAACTCTACCCTGAGTGCGACAGTTTTACAGATATTCACAAATGAGTAAATATGTCCCCCTGCGACGTTGCACCCTTCTCCTCACAGAAACACACCCACAGGATAACCGAATCCGGAAAGAATTCTCAAACTAAACATACAGCCGGTAGGGAGCATTATTTACAAGACTACGCTGCTATTTACACTACGATCCAGGACCTGTTTTTGGAGGAACACATGCAGATGTTATGCATAGAGAGAGCGCGCTTGCCAACATCGATACACCAACCCACGAGTGCTCTGTGGCCGACGGCCTTTAATAACGTGCAGAGCACCCTTTCCGAGCATCAACAGCACCACCCCACCACCAATCGGTGCAGTCACCATTGTTCAATGATTAAAAATAAATGCGACAACCCCTAACCCTGCAGGTGTCTCTTGCTCTTCTTGTGGTGCACTTGGTGTCAACTAAAAGTGGTTCACCTGTATGGCATAGGTGCCACGTTGACCCATAGGTCCATCCACGGGTGGTGCTTGGCCGCAAAAGAACTACGGTCCATTGTGGGTGGCCACCAACATTGCGGTCCATATGGTGTATCGATCCAGGCAGCAAGCAGCGAAAGTGCAGGCCCACAACTGCGTAGCCAGCACCTCTCTCTCCTCTCTCTCTACCCCAAAGCCAGATCCTCGGAGGTGGGAGACAAAAGAAGAAACAAGTGAGTAAGGTGGTAAGGGCGCAAAAGTGCACGCAATATAAGGTAATGCACACTGGGGGCACATGGGAACCAGGTGAGACAGGTACGTTCCTATCGTACGCCCCCCCCCCCACCAGGTAACCTACATGGCCCCTCCCTTACCCCTTACTGTATCCATAAAACACAACACTACCCATAAACATCTACTTTACAAATCAACAAACATCCCTACTGTCTTCCCCGTTCCTCCCATATACCAAATTCGTCTTCTCTCCCTCCTAACCAATCAAATTTGCCATTTTCAACTCTCATCAAAATTTGCCATTTTCAACTCAACATCAAAATTTGCCATCACCAATTCATCATCAGTCCCTCCTAGGGAGGGAGAGATGGAATCACCCCAATGTCTCATCCACGTCGTGATGCGTCTCACAAATCCAACAGCAATTCTCATTTCTGCAACACAAACAAAGAAAACACAGGTGTGGAGTCATCATCATCACCACAGGTAAGTGGCTGCGTATGGTGCGACAGGTTCATCAATCCTAACTATTTCCTAAATGACTTTAACAACTTTACACTACCCGGGGTCTTTCTCCGGCCAACCCATTGGCCCTCTTACACTATGGGTTCTAAAAACCAATTCCCATTGGCCAAACTGTGGTGCTCTTCAATTTGGGGTCTCACTCCCCCGATTCATCTCCCGGTGCCCTCGCACACTTTCTGGGCTGCGGCGTGTACCTCTCCCAGTGGGTCTACCCACCTGCACACCTCCACCACTGCAGTTGCCTCCGAGCTTACCTGCTCCTTACCCTAACCTAACTAACTGGGGCAGGCCCTCTGGCGCTCTCCCCACTCGGTGCCCTCTCTGGCACTGGGCTACCCGATCCACACCCGGGATCCTCAGGCACCCACTCACAACTACCGGCTCCCAGAGCCCACCTGCGGCCTCACCTGGCCGACATCCTTACAGTGGTGGAGTGCCCAAACCAACTACACACACTAACAGGCTACACGCCCAGCCATTTCCACAACACTAATGCACCCATTCACAACACCATTCTGCAACCGCACCACAAATGCCAATATCCAACCACAATTTACCTGCACCCTCTACCTAACACTTACACTACCCGCCCCGGGTACTCGTGAAAGGGGTCCACTCTTCCCCCATCCACACCTTCGCACCATGCACACCACTCCGTACCACTCACTCCAACTCTCTCCACACACCTGTACCTGCACACCTGTGCTCTCATTCTTGGTGCCGCCTGCACCCTTCTCTCCCCAAGCGCATTCGCGCTGATCCACACACTCACTACTCATACACTGCTCCACACACCTGTCCAGTTGCACACCTGTGCAATCACACCTGTTCAATTCTCACAAACACGGCATCATCTCAGCTAACTACTCCCTTCTGAAACTTGCGCTTCCCAGTCGTCCCTTTAAACTATTGCGCTCCCTCGTCATTATCATCCATACTAATCTACCTGCGTCCCCACTACAGGTATCAGTCACTAACTAATCTTAACGTTACCTAATGTCATCTTCTAGATCCCTACACACGATATATCCTAACCCTCCCGGGCTAGTTTTCACTGCCATACACCCCATAAGCTATTGCGCATTTGCCCCACACATGGGAAGGGTGGCAGGGATGCCATCCCACCACATCGGGGGTCTCTCACTACCAATTTTGCACATCAAATTTCAACAAATCAAAAATTTGCCAATCACTGCCCATCATCTGCCAATCACTACTGCCAATCCCTTGCCAATCATCAAATTTTGTTTTTCTCTAATTTCGGGGCCAAAACACTAACCTCATCACCCAGTCTACTCACTACTGCCTCTCGGTGCGCCAATTCCTGTCCAAAGCCCGGCTTCGTAAAGCCAAGCCATGAATGCTGGTTGTTCTGTGCCAGCGGCTGGGTGCGTCCGGCACTCGGTGCAGGGACGGGGGCTTACCCGGGCCGAGATCCCACGCATCACCTCGGCGTGGAGCCACCCAATGTCCCGATCTCGACCTGCCGGCACGTCTCACCAAAAAGTGGTCGCCATGACGACCCTTCCTATCCTGCCGCCCGCTCCGCCTAGTGGAGCACAGACGCGGCCGTTCAAAGCGAGGCCCAGCACGCACCGAGGGCCCGATTCGTCTATAAGTCGTTCTAAACTCTATCCCGTTTAATGTCGATGCTTCACCTGCATGCTTACACCCCGCAGCCCGTTCCTTGCTCACACATCCAGCCGTTTCCATGCCCCTCGTACCGTTCCTTACACACCCAGGTACACCCATTCCACTCACCGCCTTGGTCACACACCTGACCACCGAACACTTTGGCACACACTCGTTGGTAGCACACCTCACCAATACACCTCTTCGCGCCCCCTCCTCGGTCACCTCCTCTGTGACAATCACAGGTGTGCTCTCATTCGCACACCCAACCACGTGCCTCACCACCAACTCCAGCGTGCATTCCCACTCACGCTCTACCATTCCAGGTGTGCATCCTTCCATCCCAGGTGTACATCCTCGCTCACCTGTCACAACTAACTCACGCTCCATGTCACTCTCACTACTTTCACCTCCACTCGTGACAACGCACTCACCCTTACTCTTGACAGCACACTCTTTCCCCATGCACCTGTCCGTCACACACCTTTCTCGCGCACACTCTCCCGTTACACCCTCTGTAACACTCACCACACCGCGCTTCCATGTGCCCCCTCGCACACGCGCTACGACCGACTCACTCTCGCCAGCACACTCACTCCTTGGCACGCACTTTTTCCTCACACACCCCAGAGTCGGACTTTCTCGCACACCTCCTTTTTCGCACACCAGACCTGTCGCACACTTCACCAACGGCCTCTCACGAACACCCGGGTCTATCTCGACCCCCAAGCTTATTAAATCACCTGGCGCATCATACGCACGACCATATTGGTCACCACTTACACCGGGTCCTCTTCCTCTTCGCTTCTCCTCCATCACCTGCGAATCCCTCATCCGGTTAATGAGCACATCATCACGATCCAAACACAGACTTTGGACCAATTCTTTCATCTCCTCTTTTATCTCTTTGTTATCCCCTCTCCGTCGCTTCTTAATTTCGCTCACCCCTTCTTCCACTTCTTCTAATTTGTGCCTCACCTCTTTTATTCCCCGGTATGTCTCCTCAAGCTCGTCCTCCAAGGCTACCTTGACCGTTTCCATGTGCGTCCTCACCTGCCGGTCCTTCGTCTCCATTACCTCTATCACCTCGTCCAACCTCGTTGTCAGTCCCTCACGTACCATCTGACATTCCCTCTTCGTCGCTACCAAGTCATCTTTGAGTTCTTTCTGTGTCGCCTTTAAACCTCCTAATACCGCAGTGTTCCTTTGAACCTGCTCCACTAACTCCGTCTGTCCCACCGTCAGCTGCTCCACCTCCTGCGTCAGGTCCTCTATGCCCCCTTGTAACTTTACAGTCCCCTTTCTCACCTCCTTTTCCATGCGCTCCTTACAGTGCCTCACCTCCTCGCGCACTCCTCCGACCTCCTCACTCACTCCTCTTCTGATCTCCTCTCCCATCACTTGCATCTCCTGCCCAGATGCCACCCTCATCTGCTCCATTTCCTCCCTGTGAGCATCCAGTTTGGTTTCTACCCCCATTCTGACCCCCTCTATCTGCTGCTCCATTTGTTTAACTTCCCTTTCCGCTTGGTCCCTCATGTCCCTCAATTTGCCTTCCATACTGTTTTCTAACCCCTCTAACCCATTTTTCACTCCCTCTATCTGATTCTCCTGGGCAGCCATTCTATTTTCTACCCCCGTTAACCCATTCTTTACTTCTTTTATCCCGTTGTCTAACTCCTCAAAATTATTGTCTAACTTCGCAATTTTCTTGTCTAACTCCTCAAAATTATTGTCTAACTTCTCACTGGTACCCCTCGCTTCGTCCCTCATTACCCCCATTTGGTTTCCCATTACCCCCATTTGGCCCTCCATTCGCCCACTATCAACCCTCATTTGCTCACTCTGAGCATCCATCCGGTTCCCCAATTGGTTACTCTGCAGTTTGAGGGACGCCTGCATTTGCGCCATAAATTGCTCCATGAGGACCTGCATCTGGGCCATCCCTCCCACTTGTGCAGCGGGTGCGGCCGCCGTAGCTATGTGCGAGGCGCAATTTCGCGCGTCTGCTACCCCCGCTGTTTCGCTCTCCTCATGTCCCTCATGTCCCTCAATTTGGTCCTGGACCGACCCTGCTTCACTCTCCCCTACCGGACCCCAGCCGTCTTGATCCGCCATAGCGCGACTTGCAAAATTCGAGTTTCGTAAAACAAAACAAATTTCGGCCGCTCCAAATTTTGACCAAATTTTTTTTTTTTTCCTCTATTCGTTTTTTTTTTTTCTTCAAAATTTGGTCGGGCCTCGAATCTCACTCCCGACACCAATTGTTACAGATACGACTTTGATGGTATGGTGGGCCGAGCGGGATGGCCGCCGTATCCGTACAAGTTACCCGATTGTGCCCGAATGTTAACTAATCGCGCTACGCTGGCTCAATAGGAAAGAGAAGACACCCGGCTGGGTTATAATGACACAATACGACACCAAGGGTTCAGTTCTCAAGTATATTCGTACGGAAAAAGGTTAGATTACAGGGGCTAGAGGTATATTACAGGAAGACAGGCACTTAGACACACTCTTATATTATCCCCGGACAGACGACGGACACACGGGACAAAATTGCTGACTCACACGGGATTTGATGGCAAGGAAAGCGGCAGTCGATGGCTCAGGTGCACCTGGCTCAGGGACAGAATCACGTACGGTGGTGTCCAGAGATGCGGGGAGGTCGCTCAGCGCTCGTGGGTCGCGACTTTGGTGGAGATGCCGGGGAGGTCGCTCAGCGCTCGGGAGGGTGGCGTCTTGTCCTTCCAAGCTCGGGGCGCATCTCTCGTCACGTCCGGCGCGGGGCCGCGTATATCCGGCGGGGAGTCACGCCCTCGCTCGTTAGCTCCGCCCCATATGGCATCGGCCCATGGCTTCTCATTGGGTGCGGGGGTTACCGGCTCCGCCCTTGACGAGGGGCCGACAGGGAGCCCCCTTCTGGGTAACCCCGTCGAGCACATGTTCAATGGCGGCCAACCGAGCCGGAGTGAGGACGCAAAGCCGCTGTTGTTGTGGTTGTTGTTGGAGCTTGAGATGATGGGAAGAGATGCGGGGAGGTATGGGAAGGTCCTAAACTCCTACTGGTGCCATATCATCACATTCTGGTGCAACGAAGAGTCATAATTAATGGAAACAAGTCCTTAACTGACATAGATTAAGAATAACTAGCAAGATGTCCTATAATTGTCTACGTGTGGTGCGGGGGACCTGGGCACGACATTTAATGGGGGAATGAAGGGGAAGATCGGCTCTAATGGGTGTTGTTTACAGACAATGGGACTAGGGAATGGGGTAAGGGGAGAGTTGGGGAGTATCGGAGAAGATAGGGGAATATTTACAAGCGGATATGGAGGTCAAATTCCATATTCGCAACAATATACATATACATATATATACATATACGTATATATATATATATATATATATATACACATATATATACATATACGTATATATATATATATATATATACATATACGTATATATATATACATATACGTATATATATATATATATATATATATATATATATATATATATATATATATATATATACACACACATATATATACATATTGTTGCGGATATGAGGATTGCATTTTTTTTTTTTGTGTTGTATTATATTGGAAATGGTGATGAACATTGTTTGAATATGGCCCCTCCTGCCTCCAGAGTTGTGTAAAGGTAAAAAGGGCGTCCCGGTAGTTATTCCATGAAACACCACATTGCAGGACCCGATAAAACCCTTGTTCAGTAGCTTATATCTTATTATGTGTTTTAGAGTAAGGCCTTGTCTTCCATTAGAATGACACTCCATTGCACCGAATCAATTAAGAATAGCTCCCCTTCAATAATTCCATTTCCCAGCCAAACTCTCCATCTGTGGGTAAAGCAGTTCACAAGCGTGGGGTGCACGCCCTCTCAATTCGCTGCTATAGTGAATATGTGCTCCGTGCTCTGTTTGAACAGGAGGGGCGGGGTCGCCAGGGAGAGGCAAGCCCAGGGCGCGCCACGAAGGGCGGGGCTGTGCAGCCCCATGCCCAAATAAGGAAACAAACCCGTGGCTCGCCACGAGGGGCGTGCCGTCGGCGCGATGCCCAAATAAGGAGACAAGCCCGTGGGATTACCATAGAAGGTCACGAAACAGAGCACGGGGGGGAGGGCGGTACCGAAACCGAAGAGGGCGTGTCAGTCCGGCGCTGGAGAGAAGTGAGAGGCAGGGAATACGAGCTGAGCTGCGTGGAGAGGTACACGAAAAAAGAAAGGGTCCAAGAGAAAGCAGAGCAACTTTTACGAACGAGTTGCAAAGAGATACGGCAGATGAGTCCAGCCCCGTTTCAACCAGCCGCGTGAAGCCCTGACGGGGCAGCGAGTGACCCTGCCGGCATGCGCTGTAAAGCGGAATTACAAGGAGCTGCCGGCTCCCCGCTTCCCGCCCGGAGTGGACCTGCTCGCTGTGCCCTGTGATCCCACCTGCTCATCCTTTCCAGCCATTCCTGCCTGCAAGTTCCCCATTTGCGTACGTGAGTTTGTTTTGTTCGTGCTGTCCTGGGTAGTAACTAAGTCTGTATAAGCTAGTATTTTCCCTGTGTCTCTAAAAGCTTCTGTATATTATTTTATTATCTTTCTTTCTCCATGGTTATTTTGAGCCTGTAAATAGTAAATAAATTTAGTAGTATTTTCAACCCTTTTCGCGTCTTCTTATTCCTTTTCTTCACATTCGTCGTCTTAGTCTTTTCCACATTGAGTATCTGTGGCGCGATACGGCCAACGTTTGGGTGAATCGGGTTTAGTCGGGGAACAACTGTTCGGTCGCGGAGCCTCCGCTCGGCAAATATAACATCCCTAATCCGCGGACCGTAACAATTGGTGTCTGAGAGTGAGATTCGAGGCCCGAACCAAATTTTTTAAAAACATCTAGGAAAAAATTTGGTCAAAATTTGGAGCTGCTGGAAATTTGTGTTGTTTTAAAGCAAAACCCGAATTTTGAAATCGCGCCATGGCTGGTCAAGGCGACGGGATGTCGGTGGAAGAGATAGACGGGGTAGAATCGACCCAGGACCTCGAGGAAATGTATATGGAGGAGGTGGTTGAGGGGGTATCAGGCGCACAAAATGGCGCTCTCGCGCACGAGGTTACGGGCGCGCAAAATGGCGCCTCGCACATGGCCACGGCGACCGCGCCCGCGAACGTAGCGGCGCCGCCGTTGGATTCGGACCTTTTGTTGCTACAAATCGGGGCCCTTATGGACAAAATGACGGACGAAGCGAGGGCTAATAGTGAGCGAATGGAGTGCCAAATGGGACAAATGGGTAACCGGATGGAGGCTCAGAATGAGCAATTGGGGGTAATGAGGGATGAAGCGAGGGGTACCGGGGAGGGGTTAGACAATAATTTTAAGGGATTAGACAAGAAATTTGGGAAGTTAGACGACAAATTTGAGGGGTTAGACAACGGGATAAAAGAGGTAAAGAATGGGTTAACGGGGGTGGAAAATAGAATGGCTGCCCAGGAGAATCAGATAGAGGGGGTGAAAAATGGGTTAATGGAGTTAGAAAATAGGATGGAAGGCAAATTGCGGGAGATAGGGGAGCAATCCGCCCGAGAAATTAAACAGATGGGAGAGCAGCTAGAGGAGGTAAAAATCGAGGTAGAAACCAAATTGGATGCTCAGAGGGATGAATTGGGACAGATGAGGGCAGCATCTACAAAAGAGAGGGAGGAGATGAAAGAGGAGATACGACTAGGTGTAAGTGAGGAGGTCTCGTGGGTACGCGAGGAGGTAAAGCGAGGTGAAAAGCGTATAGAGAAAGAGGTGAGGAATAATACGGCTAGGTTACAGGGGGGAATAGAGGACCTGACGGAGGAGGTGGAACAGCTGACGGAGGGACAAAAAGAGTTAGTGGAGCAGGTTCAAAGGAACACTGCGGTACTAGGAGGTTTAAAAGCGACACAAAACGACATAAAAAAGGACTTGATAGCGACACAGAGGCAATGTCAGATGGTACGTGAGGGACTGACAATGAGGTTGGATGAGGTGACAGAGGTAATGGAGACGAAGGACCGAGAGGTGAGGACGCACATAGAGACGGTCAAGATAGCCTTAGAGGACGAACTTGAGGAGACGCACCAGGAAATAAAAGAGGTGAAGCAAAAATTAGAGGAAGTGGAAGAAGAGGTGAGTGAAATTAAGAAGAGACGGACAGAAACTAAGAGAAATACAGGAGGAGGTGATGGAATATGTACAAGGTCGGTGCTCAACTCATAATGTTGTGCTCACTAACCAAATAAAGAGTTTGCAGGTGGCGAAGGAGGTGCGGAGACGAGGTGCCAAGCTGAGTGGCGATATATTCGGCAATGTATATGATGTGAGGAAAGCTTCAGTCGGCTTGGGGGTTGATTTGGATCCGGGTGTTCGTGAGGGGCCGTTGGTGAAGTGTGCGACAGGTCTGGTGTGCGAAAGAGGAGGTGTGCGAGAATGTCCGACTCTGGGGTGTGTGAGGAAAAAGTGCGCGCCGAGGAGTGAGTGTGCTGTCGAGAGTGAGCCGGTCGTAGCGCGTGTGCGAGGGAGCACATGGAAGCGCGTAGTGAGGAGTGTTACGGAGGAAGTAACGAGAGAATGTGCGCAAGAGGATGCGCAAGAAAGGTGTGTAACGGACGGGTGCATGGGGAAAGAGTGCACTGTCAAAAGTAAGGAAGAATGCACACCTGTGGTGAGTGTGACAGAGGATGTAACGGGAGTGTGTGCGCAAGAGGGTGCGCGAGAAAGGTGTGTAACAGACAGGTGCATGAGGAAAGAGTGCGCTGTCGAGAGTAAGGGTGAGTGCGAGACCGAGAGTGGAGGTGAGAGTAGTAAGAGTGACACGGAGCGTGAGTTGGTTGTGGCAGGTGAGAGAGGATGCACACCTGGAATGGTAGAGCGTGTGTGGGAATGCACACTTGAGTTGGTAGTGAGGCACGTGGTTGGGTGTGCGAGTGAGAGCACACCTGTGGTTGTCACAGAGGAGGTGACCGAGGAGGGGGCGCGAAGAGGTGTGTTGGTGAGGTGTGCGAACAACGAGTGTGTGCAAAGGTGTGAGGTGGTCAGGTGTGTGACCAAGTCTGTGAGTGGAATGAGTGTACCTGGGTGTGTAAGAAAAGGTGCAATGACCAAGAGCAGGGAGACGGCTGGATGTGTGAGCAAGGAACGGGCTGCGGGGTGTAAGCATGCAGGCGAGGCATCGACGGTAACCGGGTTAGCGGTTAGAGCGACATTTAGCCGAATCGGGCCCTCGGTGCGCGTCGGGCAACTTCGCGTGCCGCGAGGACCAGCGGGGATCCGAACGACGGCGGGTTCGAAAGGACCGCCGTACGTGATCCACGCTGGGCCGCACTTGGAACGGCCGCGTCCATGCTCCGCTAGGCGGAACGGGCAGCCCGATAGGAAGGGTCGTCATAGCGACCCCTTTTTGTTGAGGCGTTCCGGCAGGTCGAGATCGAGCCGTTGGATGGCTCCGTGCCGAGGTGGTGCGTGGGATCTCGGCCCGGGTAAGCCTCCTCCCCTTCACTGAGTGTCGGACATATCCAACCGCCGGCACCAAGCAACCCGCATTCATTGCTCGGCTTTACGAAGCCGGGCTGTGGAAGTGAATTGGCGCACCGAGAGGTACTAGTAAGTAGACTGTAATGATGAGGATAGTGGTCTGGACCCGAAATTAGAAAAACAAAATTTGATGATTGGCAAAGGATTGGCAGAGTGGTGATTGGTAATGGTAGTGATTGGCAGATGATTGGCAAATTTTTGATTTGTTGAAATTGGACGAGCAAAATTTATAGTAAGAGATGCCCCATGTGATGGGATGGCCAATCCACCATCCCTCACAGCAGGGGGGCAAAGGAGCACTAGATTTATGGGGTTGGCAGTGAAAACTCGCCCGGGAGGGTTAGGATATATCGTGTGTAGGGATCTAGAGATGACATTAGGTAACGGTAAGGTTAGTTAGTGACAATGACACCTGTAGTGGGGACGCAGGTAGATTAGAGTGGATGATAATGACGAGGGAGCGCAATAGTTTAAAGGGGCGACGGGGAAGCGCAAGTTTCAGAGGGGAGTAGTTAGATGAGATGATGCCGTGTGAGTGTTGGAGGTGTATAGAAGTGTGTTGTGAAAAGTGTGGTTAAAAGGTGTGATTGCACAGGTGTGCAAATGAACAGGTGGATGGAGCAGTGTATGAGGGAGTAGTGGTGATTGCGTGTGGTGCTGACCAAATGGTCCAGGAAGGAAGGAGGGTGCAGGTGGCACCAGGTGTGAGTGCACAGGTGTGCAAATAACAGGTATGAGGAACAGGTGTATGGAATAAATGGTAGTGTGGAGTATATGGAGTATTGGAATGGATGGCCGTGGAGTGAGTATGGTGGAAACTGTGGAGTGGAGTGGATGGTGTGAAGGTGTGAATGGGGGAAGGATGGACCGCCATCACGAATACCCGGGGCGGGTAGTGTAAATGTTAGGTAGAGGGTATAGGTAAATTGTGGTTGGATATTGGCATCTGTGGTGCGGGTGGAAGAATGATGTTTGGATGGGTGCATTAGTGTTGTGGAAATGGCTGGGCGTGTCGCCTGTTAGTGTGTGTAGTTGGTTTGGGCACTCCACCACTGTGAGGATGTCGGCCAGGTGAGGCCGCAGGTGGGCTCTGGGAGCCGGTAGTTGTGGATGGGGCCCGAGGATCCGGAGGACGGACCCGGGTAGCCCAGTGCCAGAGGGCACCAAGGGGTGACAGAGCCAGGAGGGGCCTTCCCCAGTTAGTTAGGTTAGGGTGAGGAGCGAGGTAAGCTCGGGTGGCAACTACAGTGGTGGAGGTGTGCAGGTGGGTAGACCTGCTGGGAGAGCTACACGCCCCAGCCCAGAAATTGTGCAAGGGCACCGGGAGATGAATCGGGGGAGTGAGACCCCAAATTGAGAAGCACCACAGTTTGGTCAATGGGAATTGGTTTTTAGAACCCATAGTGTAAGATGGCCAATGGATTGGCAGGGAAAGACCCCGGGTAGTGTAAAGTGTGTGAAAGTCATTTAGAGGATAGTTAGGATTGAAGTCTCCTCGCACCATCTGCATCCACTCACCTGAGACGACGTACCTCCACGCCATGCCATGTTTTTATTATTTTTATGTGCAAATGTTTTGGATTGTGAGACGCATCATGACGTGGGTGTGACATTGTGCTTGATGTTCCATCTCTTCCTCCTTATGAGGATTGATGATGAATTGCGTGATGGCAAATTTTGGATAGAGGGATTGTGGAAACGAATTTGGTATAGGGGAAATATGGGGAGACGTGACAGTAGTGACGAATTTGTAAAGGTGTAGATTTTGTACATATGGGGTAAGGGCAAGGGTAGTGTAGGTGACAGGGGGGTGACGTACGGTAGGGACGAGCTTTCTCACTTCGCCCTCCATACGCATTTCGCCTTGCATTGCCTTATTGATGTGTACCCTTGTGACCTTACCCCCTCGCTCATCTGTCTCTCCCCCCTTTTGTCTCCCACATGACCTGTGCGCCTTTGGGTGCCGAGGGGAGTGTGCGTGAGTCGGCCATTGTGCGCCCGGAACTCCCAGAACCAGCTGTCTGCATCGATGCACCACATTATGGACCACATGTCTGTGGCCGAGCACCACTGATGGACCCCATGGGTTGGGGCATGGCCCCTCTGCTGGAACCAGCCATGAGGGCCCGAAATCTTGCTGGCGGACCTTGGCCACAGGGCACCGATGTCCCACAGGTGAACCACACTAGTCGGCCCTGTGGGCCATAAATAAAATAAATAAAATGGACACGTTTGGGCAAGTTTTATTGCAAATAGGCCGCCAGTAAGAAAATGAGAGAAAATGACAACAACTGGAAGAAATAATAATAGCCAGCAGAGGGAGCCGAAGAGCAAGAGACCACCTGCAGGGTTAGGGGTTGTTCATGAATAAAAATAAATCAACAATGGTGACTGCACCGATTGGTGCTTGAGGGTGGGTTGGTGCGTTTTTGGGTGCTTTCATGGTGCATTGATGCAGAGCAGACTGTCTCCCCCCCATAAAGAACAATTACAGGTCCTGCGTTAGTTTTGTAAATAAAAGTAGTGTCAACTGTAAATAATTCTCCCCACCGTCAGTGTGTAGTTTGAAGACCATTCTGCAATTCGGTTAACTGTGGGCGTGTGTCTGTTAGGCAGGGTGCAATGGAGCAGCGGGACACATTTATTTATGTTTTAAAACTGTCACACTCAGGGTCAGGTTAAAAGTAGAGGGAACTACACCTACGTGTCACACTAAATAAAAGTTGTAGGCCCGGGACGTGCCTAAGAGGAGGAGGGTGCAGTGTTGCGGATATGAGGATTGCATTTTTTTTATTGTGTTGTATTATATTAGAAATGGTGATGAACATTGTTTGAATATGGCCCCTCCTGCCTCCAGAGTTGTGTAAAGGTAAAAAGGGCGTCCCGGTAGTTATTCCATGAAACACCACATTGCAGGACCCGATAAAACCCTTGTTCAGTAGCTTATATCTAATTATGTGTTTTAGAGTAAGGCCTTGTCTTCCATTAGAATGACACTCCATTGCACCGAATCAATTAAGAATAGCTCCCCTTCAATAATTCCATTTCCCAGCCAAACTCTCCATCTGTGGGTAAAGCAGTTCACAAGCGTGGGGTGCACGCCCTCTCAATTCGCTGCTATAGTGAATATGTGCTCCGTGCTCTGTTTGAACAGGAGGGGCGGGGTCGCCAGGGAGAGGCAAGCCCAGGGCGCACCACGAAGGGCGGGGCTGTGCAGCCCCATGCCCAAATAAGGAAACAAGCCCGTGGCTCGCCACGAGGGGCGTGCCGTCGGCGCGATGCCCAAATAAGGAGACAAGCCCGTGGGATTACCATAGAAGGTCACGAAACAGAGCACGGGGGGAGGGCGGTACCGAAACCGAAGAGGGCGTCAGTCCGGCGCTGGAGAGAAGTGAGAGGCAGGGAATACGAGCTGAGCTGCGTGGAGAGGTACACGAAAAAAGAAAGGGTCCAAGAGAAAGCAGAGGAACTTTTACGAACGAGTTGCAAAGAGATACGGCAGATGAGTCCAGCCCCGTTTCAACCAGCCGCGTGAAGCCCTGACGGGGCAGCGAGTGACCCTGCCGGCGTGCGCTGTAAAGCGGATTTACAAGGAGCTGCCGGCTCCCCGCTTCCCGCCCGGAGTGGACCTGCTCGCTGTGCCCTGTGATCCCACCTGCTCATCCTTTCCAGCCATTCCTGCCTGCAAGTTCCCCATTTGCGTACGTGAGTTTGTTTTGTTCGTGCTGTCCTGGGTAGTAACTAAGTCTGTATAAGCTAGTATTTTCCCTGTGTCTCTAAAAGCTTCTGTATATTATTTTATTATCTTTCCTTCTCCTTGGTTATTTTGAGCCTGTAAATAGTAAATAAATTTAGTAGTATTTTCAACCCTTTTCTCGTCTTCTTATTCCTTTTCTTCACATTTGTCGTCTTAGTCTTTTCCACATTGAGTATCTGTGGCGCGATACGGCCAACGTTTGGGTGAATCGGGTTTAGTTGGGGAACAACTGTTCGGTCGCGGAGCCTCCACTCGGCAAATATAACATCCCTAATCCGCGGACCGTAACAATATATATACATATATATACATATATATACATATATATACATACATCTCTCTTATCTCTCTTATCTGTCTCCCTCTTCCAAATCCTGGTGGCGTCTGGTCAAATCTGTTTCTGGTGTTTGTTCCCCCTCCATCCCCTCCCTCACCTCAAATGGCCACATGGCTGACTCCGCGCGTGAAAAAGCTGAATGCCTCAACTCTGTGTTTGCCTCTAAATCTTCTGTCCCAAACCCATCCCTCTCTGTACCCACCGTACCCAGTCGTACCCAGCTGCTCCTGGACTCTGTGTCCTTTCCTCCTGACAAGGTGGAAAAGTTTCTGTCAACCCTCGACTCTGATTCTGCAACTGGACCTGACGGCATCAGCCCACGGGTCCTAAAATCCTGTTCTTCCGCTCTTTCACTCCCTCTCTCTGTTCTCTTCACCCTCTCTTTTGCTCAAGGTCATCTTCCATCTGCTTGGAAATCTGCCAACATCACCGCTTTGCACAAAAAAGGTGCAAAAACAGATCCCAGCAACTACAGACCAATCAGCCTTCTCCCAATTATCAGCAAAGTCATGGAATCCATCATTGCTTCAGATATGAAATCTTTCCTCTTCTCCAATGGCTTGATCTCTGATCATCAATTTGGTTTCAGACCTGGACACTCTACTCTGGACATGCTGCTTCTGCTTTCTCAACAATGGATGGAGGTCCTCAATGCCAAACAGGAAATTAGAGCAGTCTCCCTTGACATATCACGTGCCTTCGATACGGTCTGGCACCCCGCTCTGCTCACCAAACTCTCCTCTTTTGGTATCAATGGAAACCTCCACGCATGGCTGGCGGACTTCCTCTCTAGTCATAGTCAACGTGTGGCCCTGAATGGGTTTCTCTCATCTCCTCTTCCTGTTCAGGCTGGAGTTCCCCAAGGCAGTGTTCTGGGCCCTGTGCTTTTTCTGGTCTTCATCAATGATCTCTCTGACTCTCTTGAAAATCCTCTGTATCTCTTTGCTGATGACTCTACTCTCTGTCGCTCCATTCTTCATCCCTCAGATCGGCAGTCTGCCTGCTGCCTCCTCACTCTCTGCAGACCTGGACAAAATCACAGACTGGGCAAACAAGTGGAACATGTCTTTCAATCCTGACAAATCTCACACTCTTACGATGTCTCTCCGAAAAGACCGACTGGACAACCCTCCCATCCACTTTCTGAATAATCCTCTCCAAGAAGTTCTGTCACTCAAGCTTTTGGGTCTCACTATCTGCCATGATCTTTCCTGGGAAAACCACATTTCAAATCTGGCCTCCAAAGCCAGTCGCCGACTGGGCATCCTCCGTCGTGCAAAGTCCTTACTTGGCACACCTGAGCTCCTCACCACATACAAGGCTTTCATCCGCAGCTCAATGGAATACTGCTCTCCCCTCTGGGCTGGTGCTCCTGCCTCACACCTAGCTCGTCTTCACGCTGTTGAAACCAAAGCATTCAGAATCATTGGAATCTCCCGCGATGAAGCTAACTCCACTTGAGGGCCTCTCACTCACTCACCGCAGGCAGGTTGGTGGTCTTTCCATCTTCTACCGACTCCTCTCTGGCCTTGCCCCCCCAGCTCTCTCTGGGCTCTGTCCCGCAAATATTCCTACAGGTCGCACAAGATCTGCCTGCAACCCTCTTATGGTCAAACTGCCAAAATCAAGACTCTCTGCTCACCTTCACTCCTTCATTCCTCTCTTCTCCCGCCTCTGGAACAAACTCCCTCACTCTCTTCAATCCCACTCCACCCTCCAGGTCTTTAAAACTGCTGTTCACCACCATCTCTTATCTTCCCCCATCCAAAACCTTGATCTTTTCTACCCCCGCTAATTTCACCCCAATTCCACTTTTTTGAAATACCAACTTCTGTCCTGGAAGTCCTTGGTGTCCTTGTGTTTTATACTTCTCCCTCCACCCCCCCCCCCTTCCCACGCCTCCTCCCCCCAAGCCCTCTCCCTTCCACACATCTCCCTGCTCTCAAATGTTGTGTTTGTGTGCTTCCCCTTCTCTCCCCATCTTGTTTTCCGCTCCCTCTTTTTGTGTGTTTTGTTTGTCTGGTTGATTTGTTTGTGAAGTAAATGTTAGCTCTTTCACGAGCCTCGATTCAGTATACAAAAAAAAAAAAAAAAAAACATCTCTCTGACCATTCTCAGAGAGCCTCCTCAGCGTCGACGAGTCTGGCATTTCACTCAGGCCAACTGGCACGGTCTTCAAACAGCCATCAATCATCTGGACTGGTCTCCCATCTCTACTGCCTCTGACATCAACTCATCCTGGGAATTCTTCCAAAGTGAATTGCTCTCTCTCTCATGCACAGATTTATCCCATCTCGTCTTCAGTTGTCATACCCTTCCTCCCGTCCATGGTACACGGAATCTTGTGGTGAGGCTATTGCCCAGAAACAACTTGCTTTCGTCTCCTGGAAAGCAAATCCAACGGAAGGAAATCTCATTTCCTTTCACAAAGCCCGAAACAAGTGTGTCCACCCTCAGGAGAGCCAGGAAACAATATCTCTCCGTTCTCAGGACCGAACTCTCTTATCTGTCTCCCTCTTCCAAATCCTGGTGGCGTCTGGTCAAATCTGTTTCTGGTGTTTGTTCCCCCTCCATCCCCTCCCTCACCTCAAACGGCCACACGGCTGACTCCACACGTGAAAAAGCTGAATGCCTCAACTCTGTGTTTGCCTCTAAATCTTGTGTCCCAAACCCATCCCTCTCTGTAATCACCGTACCCAGTCGTACCCAGCTGCTCCTGGACTCTGTGTCCTTTCCTCCTGACAAGGTGGAAAAGTTTCTGTCAACCCTCGACTCTGATTCTGCAACTGGACCTGACGGCATCAGCCCACGGGTCCTAAAATCCTGTTCTTCCGCTCTTTCACTCCCTCTCTCTGTTCTCTTCACCCTCTCTTTTGCTCAAGGTCATCTGCCATCTACTCGGAAATCTGCCAACATCACCGCTTTGCACAAAAAAGGTGCAAAAACAGATCCCAGCAACTACAGACAAATCAGCCTTCTCCCAATTATCAGCAAAGTCATGGAATCCATCATTGCTTTGGATATGAAATCTTCCCTCTTCTCCAATGGCTTGATCTCTGATCATCAATTTGGTTTCAGACCTGGGCACTCTACTCTGGACATGCTGCTTCTGCTTTCTCAACAATGGATGGAGGTCCTCAATGCCAAACAGGAAATTAGAGCTGTCTCCCTTGACATATTACATGCCTTCGATACGGTCTGGCACCCCGCTCTGCTCACCAAACTCTCCTCTTTTGGTATCCATGGAAATCTCCACGCATGGCTGGCGGACTTCCTCTCTAGTCGTAGTCAACGTGTGGCCCTGAATGGGTTTCTCTCATCTCCTCTTCCTGTTCAGGCTGGAGTTCCCCAAGGCAGTGTTCTGGGCCCTGTGCTTTTTCTGGTCTTCATCAATGTCTCTCTGACTCTCTTGAAAATCCTCTCGAACTCTTTGCTGATGACTCTACTCTGTCGCTCCATTCTTCATCCCTCAGATCGACAGTCTGCAGCCTCCTCACTCTCTGCAGACCTGGACAAAATCACAGACTGGGCAAACAAGTGGAACATGTCTTTCAATCCTGACAAATCTCACACTCTTTCGATGTCTCTCCGAAAAGACCGACTGGACAACCCTCCCATCCACTTTCTGAATAATCCTCTCCAAGAAGTTCTGTCACTCAAGCTTTTGGGTCTCACTATCTGCCATGATCTTTTCTGGGAAAACCACATTTCAAATCTGGCCTCCAAAGCCAGTCGCCGACTGGGCATCCTCCGTCGTGCGAAGTCCTTCCTTGGCACACCTGAGCTCCTCACCATATATAAGGCTTTCATCGGCAGCTCAATGGAATACTATCCTCCCTTCTGGGCTGGTGCAGGAGCACAAGAGATCTGCCTCACACCTAGCTCAGCTTCACTTGGTTGAACCCAAAGCATTCAGAATCATTGGAATCTCCCGTGATGAAGCTAACTCCGAGGGCCTTTCACTTACTCACCGCAGGCAGGTAGGTGGTCTTTCTGCCTTCGACCGACTCCTCTCCAGCCTTGCTGCCCCAGCTCTCTGGGCTCTGTCCCCCAAATATTCCTGCAGGTCACACAAGATCTGCCTGCAACCCTCTTATGGTTAAACTGCCAAAATCCAGACTCTGCTCACCTTCACTCCTTCATTCCTCTTTTCTCCCACCTCTGGAACAAACTCCCTCACTCTCTTCAATCCCACTCCTCCCTCCAGGTCTTTAAAACAGCTGTTCACCACCATCTCTTATCTTCCCCCATCCAAAACGTTGATCTTTTCTACCCCCGCTAATTTCACCCCAGATCCACTCTTTTGAAATACCAACTTCTTTCCTGGAAGTCCTTGCAGTGTCCTTGTGTTTTATACTTCTCCCACCCCCTTCCGACGCCTCCTCCCCCCCAAGCACTCTCCCTCCCACAGATCTCTCGATGTCCTGCTCTCAAATGTTGTGTTTGTGTGCTTCCCCTTCTCTCCCCATCTTGTCTACCGCTCCCCTTATTATATACTTTGTGTGTCTGTTTGATTTTTTTGTGTGATAAATGTAGCACTTTCACAAGCCTCGATTCTGTATACAAAAAAAAAAAAAAGGAAAAAAAAAGGTTTTGGGTGGGGGAAGATAAGAGATGGTGGTGAACAGCTGTTTTGAAGACCTGGATGGAAGAGAGGGATTGAAAAGAGTGTGGGAAAAAAAAGAGGAGTGAAAGAGTGAAGGTGAGTAGAGAGTCTTGATTTTGGCAGTTTCACCAGAAGAAGGTTGGTGACAGATCTTGTGTGTCCTGCAGGAATATTTGGGGGACAGAGCACAGACAGAGCAGGGAGTGCAAGGTCAGAGAGGAGTCGGTAGAAGATAGAAAGACCACCAACCTGCCTGCTGTGACAGTGAAAGGTAAATGTGTCACCTTTCTTGCTTCTTTGGACATTCTTTTGTTGGATGTTCGGGTGTATCCGTGTTCTTGCTCATTAATGAGGTTACTTAGTGGATACAGAGCAAGGCAAAACAAAAGGGGGAAAAGGCTGTCTCCTTGGAAGATCCTGCATTATATCTTTACTCCTGATATTTGATCTTTCCTTCTGAGTGCTGCAGGATTAGTGTGGTATTCTATAAATCCATAGCTTACACAATCAACTTGATTACTTAGGGATTTACCTTGTACATTTGCATGCACTTTATCATCCAATAATACGGGACACTGTCAAAAGCTTTTTTGTAGTCTATCCATACTATGGACTGTGCATGCGCCCATCTCTGCATGCGCCCGTGAGTTTTTTTTTGTTGTTGTTGTTGCTTTTTTTGGCATATTGGGTGACTGAATTGTTTCACCAATAAAACACGAAAAGCAGATCGTTTTAAGGTCAAAAGGTCAAAGATTAAGGTCACTAAATCATCAAATTTCATCTGATTTGGAATTTGACAAGGGTTTGAATATTGGGTCACTGCAGCTTTTTGCTTTTAAGGTCGAAGGTCAAGGTCACCTAAATCGGCAATTCTTCTGTACTTTTACCTCCCCACCTGCCTGTGCCTGTTTGTTATTTGGCAGAAAAATTTTTGACAAGTATGTTGATCACTCCAGTTTGTGAGTTTTTGTGTGTGTGTTTGTTTGTTTGCCCACTCACCTATACTTGCATGCAGGTCACAATTTTAAATCGATATTCACAAAACTTCACCAAACGGTGGAGTTGGTGGTCCGACAGAATCCTATTTATTTTTGAGGTCAAAAGGTCAATATAGGCCAAAGGTCAACAACTTTTTTCAAAACTCTAAAATCCTCAATTTTTATCTGATTGACTTGAAATTTGAATCGGATCGACACATCAGCGATCTGTATCCAACCACCAACTATTTTTGACATCAGCGTAGGCCAAAAGGTCAACATAGGTCTAACGTCAACCACTTTTATGAAATATCTAAAATCCACAATTTATCTGTTTGACTTGAAATTTGAATACGATTTGCACATCAGGTCACTGAATTCAACCACCAAGTAATTTTTAGGTCAACATAGGCCAAATGGTCAACATAGGCCAAATTTCTAAAATCCTCAATTTTCATCCGACTGACTTGAAATCTGAATAGGATTTACATATCGGTGAAGTGAATTCAACCACCAACTATTTTTAAGAACATAGGCCAAAAGGTCAACATATGCCAAAGGTCAACCACTTTCTTCAAATTTCTAAAATCCTCAATTTTCATCCAATTGACTTCAAATCTGAATAGGATTTACATATCGGTTAAGTGAATTCAACCACCAACTATTTTTGAGAACATAGCCAAAAGGTCAACATATGCCAAAGATCAACCACTTTCTTCAAATTTCTAAAATCCTCAATTTTCATCAGATTGACTTGAAATTTGAAGACGATTTGCATATCAGCTAAATGATTTCAACCACCAATGATTTTTGAGGTAAAAATGATGCTCTACTGAGTGTCATTCTACTTTGTTCTCTTTTGCCAAGTGTCACCATGAATGATTTTTCATTTGGTTGTCTGTGAACAGGGTATCTCAAAAGGTTGCGGATGGATTCAGACAAAATTTGGTGGACAGGTTGGGTGTGTGACAAGGACAAAATGATTAAATTCCATCCGACCCCTTGGGGTGTCCTCTTCTTCCTCATTATTCTCTGTCTCCTATTTCTCAAAGTCTTCCACCGTTTTATCCCTCAAACTTGCTGTTGGTGCGTCACCAACCTCCCCCCGACCAATTTCTATCTTTATTTTGTTCTTTTCATTGTTGTTACATCCTGTTCCATTCTGTCCTCGCTCCTGCACGAGCCTCAACACCATATCCCCAAAAAAAAAAAATGGCAGAAGATTTGGATGTCAATGTTGGACGTGAAGAAACATTCATTTTTTGCATTCATTCTCAATTCAAATACGAGGTCAGTGCAAGGTGCGGACCCAAGGACTTTGACTACCACGCCTCAAAGCATCTGGGTAATCCAATGGAGATTGGCTGGGAAGCTCCGCGTCATCTTCAGTCTATTCTAGACTTAGTCTTTTGTGATTTTCATCTCTTTGGCCCAGTCAAAAAAAACATTTGGCTGGAATGACGTTCATGTCAAATACCTGTACTGAAATAGGTGTATTCCCGTCCCAAAGATATACATTATACGCAAATGGCATCAAGTCACATGACCACATCAATAGAAAAATTTTGTATCTACAAGAGGTAAATACCTTGACAAGCAGGTTAGGTTTAATCAATTCAAAGTCCACGTCAACTGAATTACCGTCCAAGATGGCAGAGACTAAAGAAAAAAAAAAATCTGTACTCAAATGTAACAAATGCTGGGAGTAAGTGCCTACCTTGATATTTATGTTTTTTCTGTTGTTGGGAGTTGTCTTTTTCAGATCGTTACCATGGGGACCATGCAAGTAATAATGGTAGATATGTCTGCAAAGACGAGGCGAAGGGAAAATCCGACATTAAAAAATAAATAAAACAAGCAAAAACAACCCAAAGCTCATTAACTCGACTAATTAAAGCACATTACGTACGGAGCAGAGATCGTTGATCAATTCTCTACACCGATTGGAAGATTTCTCAATTAACCAGACTCGGTGGTGTAATGGTTAAAATGTCTGCTCTGAGTCTGGGAGGTCGGTGGTTTAAACCCCGGTTCGGTCATACCAAAAAACTGAAAGAAATGGCACGTGCTGCTCCTTGCTCGATGCTCAGTATTCAAAAAGGATAGAGCACGGACAAACAACCATAGGTTAGAAACCATTGTGCATGCTTGATGGGCCTGATGGCCTCCTCCAGCATTGATGTTCCTTGTAAGGGAACTCGTATTACATCGTACCTTTTCTGCGGTATGCAGATGCAACAAGGTTCAGACATACATGGCATCAGACATACATGGTGGCGGCCATCTTGGATTTTGACGTGGGTTGCACCCACACACCAAATTCGAATGCGGTCCTTCGCTTACGCACGCACGCACGCCCGCACGCACGCAAACACGCACGCAAACACACACGCACGGACACACGGACACACGGACGGAGGGGAAAGCCATAGTCCCCCTTTCGCTACGCTGTGCGACGGGGGACAAACAAGCACGCATGATCCAGGATAAATTTCCATCCCGATTATTCTTGCACACAGCATGGAAGCCATCTATACCTTTTTACCTCGGCCACCCAAGGTGGACGGAGATGATGTTTTCAGCCCTGCCTGTGAATGGGATATCGCAAAATAGTGGACGGATTTGGACGAAATTTGGTGGAGAGTTTGGGTGTGGACAAGGACAAGATGATTAGATATTGGTGAACATCCGGATCCGATTACTACAATTTCCTCTGCCACCGTAGGTGGATGGATGGAGATTATGTTTTCATCCCCCACTGTTTAATTTCTGACATGTTGATCACTGTGGTTGGTTTGTGTTTGTCTGTCTGCTCACTTATAAATCACCTGCAGGTCACAATTTTAAACCGATCTTCACAAAACTTAACGAAACGGTGGAGTTAGTGGTCCGTCAAAATCTTATTTATTTATGAGGTAAAAAGGTCAACATAAGCCAAAGTTCAACCTATTTTTTTCAAATTTCTAAAATCCTCAATTTTCATCCAATTGACTTGAATTTGAATAGGACTTTCATATCAGCAAACTGAATTCATCCACCAACTATTTTTAGGTCAACATCGGTCAAAAGATCAACATAGGCCAGAGGTCAAACACTTTTTTCAAATTTCTAAAATCCTCAAGTTTCATCCAATTGACTTGAATTTGAATGCGATTTTCATATCTGCTAACTAAATTCAACCATCAAATATTTTTGAGGTCAACATAAGACAAAACATCAACTTAGGCCAA
>NC_136265.1:104910697-104925697 GCF_964187855.1 Myxine glutinosa | reverse complement strand
CCAGCAACGACACCGCCAGGTGTCCCTTGGTCATCGGACCTCTCTGAGGACACGAGGGGTTCGGCTAGCTAAATGGGATTTACCTGTCTTCAGGGAATTAAAGAGAAGAGGGGGAGGCCGCTCCCCCAAGTGGGGTCTACCTGACTTCCGCGAACCCTGGAGAAAAGGAGGGGGTGGACCACGACCCCAATTGAGACGTGACCCTTATGAGCCGTGGCGGAAAGGCGGCGGGGCCATGTAAGGGGGTAATGAGGGATTCCTTCCCTCACTCCCTTTCCAATGAGCCACAGAAGCAGGCCAGATTGGAAAGAAAAAAAAAAAAGAAGGAATTCTTGACTGAAAATAATATCGAGAGAGATTGCAAATTGAGAGACTGACAGAAGAGACAAGAGTGGCACAAGTGGATGTGCGTGACTATTTAAAAAAAAAAAAGAGGCTTAAAAAAAAAAAAAAGAGAGAAATAGTGGGGACATGACAGACAGGGCGTTAAACACCCCTGCAAAAAGTGGAAGGTGTTGGATGGTGTTGTGGACTGGGTGTGTGGCACTGTGGAATGAATGACGAAGGTGTTTGGGATGAATGGCGTGATTGTGTGAATGAGGAGAGTGAGTGCGAACAATGTACCCTGTTGGTAGGAGTCTCCTAACCAAGTGAGTGTAGGTTAGGGGGACTTAGTGGATTTGACGTGGATTCTGGCTGCTGTTTCATTGTGCAGGCGGACTGCTAGGGGTAGGTGCAGCCAAGGTATGGTGGTACTGGCTGGGAGTGTGACATGGTATTGGAAGTTGGTGAGTCGGGAGGGGACACCAGACAGTAGGGTTTAGAGTGCTAAGAGAGCACAGTGCGGGGGCTAGGGAGCCACCCGGTTAGAGTGCTTGGAGAGCACAGTGTGGGGGCTAGAGAGCCACCCCTTATTTAGGAGCGCCAGAGGCGCGCTCAGGTGAACCCCGAGGTCGCTGGGTGTCCCCCACCACCTATTGGAAGCAGGCAAAGAGGCCTAGTTGTAGTCACACTCCCCCAGCCAATGAGTTATGCCTGGCACCACCAAGTGAAGAAAAAGAGACAAATAAGGGCCTTGCCCAGGTTTAAAAGAATGGAACAGTGTGCCAGGTTGGAAAAAATGGGTCATTAGGATCATTGTGGCAATGGCAGGGTTTGTGCCATTGGTTAGAGCTTCAAGTAAAAGGTTAGGTTCGATGAACTCTCCTCCGCACCATTCATGTGTGACACCTGGTACGAGTCGTGTTGATGGGAAAGTTGTGAACAAGGGCCAGGTTCGGTCGCCCTCTCCAAGTGCCAGAGAAGCCACCAGTGTGTCATGAGCACACAGATAACAATTGATTAAGAAGCACACCATCCTGTCAGCTAAAAAGTGAAAGGACTTTTTAAAAAGACCATACTAAAACAAGTCGTACCAAGATAAGTCAGGCAAGGAAGGTTAAGGGTACTCTTCATTTTGCCTGGGCTGAGGTCATCACCCCCACTTGCACCCTCAAGAATGCCTCCAGACTGCATTTGCTTACCATCGATAGAACTGTGCCACCTGCTGTCCAAGGCAGGGCTTGTTGCCTGCTGCTGCTCGGTTGTGTGCCATGTGGGCCGAAGCATTTTTGTGGGCCATGGAGGCCAAAGTGCTTTTGCGGGCTGTTGCAGCCGAAGATTCATGCCGTCTTGTGGGCTCAGTGGGCCGAAGGACTCTTTGTGAGATTAGGCCACTGGGCCGACTGAACTCACCTGGTGAGAGGCCAATAAGGCCACGAAGTAAGGAAACCCCTCTGGGGTGAAGACACAACACTGCCGGGAGGAGGCGTGAAGGAGCGAACACGTCAAGAAGCTTTGAAACTCTGAATGTCTTGCTCCGATGTGAATATTGGTGTTGAAAGTAACATTGAATGCCCTCCTGCGCAAATGCATAATTAGAATGTTAAGTATTGTGCATAGAGTGTGGATGTGTTTGTTAGATTAGTGATCCGACACACTAGGATAGGGACATGCCAATCTTACTGATACTTTGCTTCTTGGAGTTAAGTGCTTGCAATGTTGTGGGTTAGAGTAAATGGGAGATTTGTGCTGTACGTTAGACAGGGCCATTCCCGCAGGCTGCCCCTAGTGGAGGCTCGGGAGAGCCTCGGGAGAAAGGTGGGGGTAGTGTTGCGGAAATGGCCCTTAGTGGTTTATTAAATATAGAATTAGTTCAGGTCCCCTCTTAGATGTATGTTTACCATAGATCGTCTGTACTGGGATGGTAGTTTTGTGTCGGAAGGTGTAGCAGGCTGTTTTGTGTGGTGCATTGGTGGTGTACAAGAGACGGTTCCCTTTTAATTACATCTTGACAATCAAACAAGGTGCAAGTTCCATTAAGACCGGCCTCGGTTGCAATGCCATGATCGAGGCAATGGATTGACGTGAGAAAGCGCGATTGAGCGGGCAAAAACGACAAGCGCCGTCAAAAACCGGAAGCGGCGCTTCGAGTAGTCGCTGAGCACGGGCGAGGAAGGAGGCGGAAAGACGCATGCGCGGATGGCGTGTGGACAGGCCTTCGTGGCGGGTTCCTGCCGGAGAGCTCTCTCCGTGCGTGATTGAGCGGGAGAAACGGAAAATCGTGCTGATCGCGTGGCCGATAAGGAGAGCG
Organism: Myxine glutinosa; assembly: GCF_964187855.1. Classification (NCBI taxonomy): domain Eukaryota; kingdom Metazoa; phylum Chordata; class Myxini; order Myxiniformes; family Myxinidae; genus Myxine; species Myxine glutinosa. Next base: position 104,923,065 of record NC_136265.1, on the reverse strand, counting down.
GGTGGCCGCCATTTCGCGACGCTTGATGCATGGCCGATAAGAGGGCGGGCCGCCATTTGGCAGACTGCAGGCCCAAGCGGGGCCTTCGAATCCGGCGACATCGGCTTGTTACGAGCTGCATTCGCCCTTTTCACATCTTCACCTCTCGTCCATCACCACCACCAAGTACCCCCTGTCTTGTATGAATGTTGTCCAGGCCTAAGGTTTATCTCGTTAGGGTCACCCCGCGAAACCCTTAATTGTAGCTCCCTAGATAAGAGCGGGTTATTACTCATAGTTGAATTATAATGTTATCATGAACGCCTTGCTTGTTTTGTGTACCCTAATGTTCCCCCATTAAATCTGGTTGATTCGTATGGAAGTTGCCGCACTGCATTCATCTGTGTCGCATTGAAGAGCAATCCGCTCGATTTGTAATTAAAACCAAGCTGGCTACAGGTTGCGGCAGACTTCGCTCGGTCTCTGACAAACCCAACCTGTAGCGACGGGTGTCTCCCCAACTGGCAAGGCACAGGTGTAATTTGGTATCGCGATAGAGGCGCGTAACCCGAGATCTGTGTCGAACCAGCCGGCGTTGCACCCGTGGGACGGCCGTGCCGGGAGGCGCGACCCGTCACCTACAACAATATATACAGTGGAACCTCGACTTACGAGTGCCCCAACTTACGAGTTTTTCGAGATACGAGCCGTCACTCTGGCAGTTTATTGCTTTGAGATGCGAGCCGAGATCCGAGTTACGAGCTTTCGCCACCCGGTCACGTGGTTATCTTGCCGTGCACGTACAGTATCTCTGTCGTATAGCGCTAATGATATATAACGCCGCCGATAATGATATGATAATTTATGATAATCTATGCAGCACGACGTGGTCCTCACGTCACACAACGCGCCTTTGCCGGCGCAAAACGGCTCTCTCAGGGTCAAACTCGGTATCGTTTTGAGCGCACGGTTCAGGCCTTCAAGAAAAAGTTTATTTTGTAAAAATCGAGCCACGCGTTCAAAAGATATGACCGGTTTTGTTCGCCGGCACGTCGGCGCTCGAATCGAATCGAGTTAAAACGAACACTGCCGTTGTCGGGTCCGTCTGAGACAACCACCGGGCCTAGAACGCTGGGACCGGTCTCGTTGGATAGGCCTGGATCAGATCTCGAAACGCTGGAAGCTGCACCTCTCTGTGATAATCTTGTGGACCATGACAAGAGATCGTGCGACACGTGGTTATCATGCCATGCAAGTACAGTATCTCTGCCGTCAACTTGTTCAGAGTGCCGGCGATAGCTCGCCTTCTCTTTGTGGAAAACACGGTGAGATCCTTAACATCCAACAACTAATGGGACGCAAACGGGGCGCCCAGTTTAGCGGTACACCCATTGATGAATCACCCTGCCTGTGATTCACCCATGACAGGTTATAGCTGGGTCGGGATTCAAACCCAGGCTGGACAGTTTAGACTTTAGAGTCAAGTGTGCGTACCTCCAGTCCAGGCCATCCTGCCAACTTGTATGCTGCATACAGGTGAAATATAAAGCGCGAGATATTTTTATATATACTGTATATTTAAAAAAAAATTGGTGTGGTTTTTGGCGGGCTGGAACGGATTAATAGCATTTCAATGCATTTCAATGGGGAAATTTGATTTGAGATACGAGCAATTTGACTTAGGAGCTCGGTCACGGAACGGATTAAACTCGTAAGTCAAGGTTCCACTGTATATATATATATGTATAGGAATGACTTCCGGTCCCTCGGGCGACGAGGCTTGCTTCGATCTCTCCACGGCATCGAAGTTTGAGTGCTTTCCCATTCGTGTCTTTGTCGGGTTTCCGCTGGTTGTTTTGTTGTGTGTGTGTTGTTGTGTGTTTCTGTTTAGTTTTGGTTTTGTGGTTGTTGCGGATTTGTGTATGATTGGTCGTTTTTTATTCGCGCCTCGTGCGCGGCCTGGTCTTTCCGGGCTCCCTTCCCCCCATCGGTGTTTTGTGAGTCTAAGTTCTTTCCTTCATAGTATTTGCTTGTTTCTTTGATTTTCTTTTCTCCCCCCTGCCTCTCGCGGGCATCTTACCCTTTGTCCGGCATTTTTCAAAACAGGACAAACGGATAGACAAAGAATTCTATATTGATTCTTCCTCTCCTCCCGGACACGTGCTTGTTCATTCTCCTCCTCGTCTCGACTTGTGCCCCGCCCCCTGTATCTCATTTTTCTTCCGCCCCTGCTCCTTCTTTCTCAAATCCACGTTCTCGCTTGGAGACTTTTCCCAGATTGTTTTGCATGGTATTGTTTAAATATTATTTAAATATGTTTAAACCGCAGCCGTGATGCTGGCGCCGCCCTCCCCCCCTCCACCCCAGCAGAATTTCCATATTTTAAACGTTTCCCAGTGTGTACCCTGGATGAGAATAGGTACACCGTATCCCTGCGTGTCGTAAGAGACGACTAAAAACATTGCCTAAAAAAGAGAACCATGACAATTACAACTACATATGGGCAGGGTACAGCCCGAATTGGAGATCGGTTTCTGAGGTTTGACACATGGAATGTAGGGACAATGACAGGGAGATCAGGAGAAGTGGTGGAAGTATTGGTCAGAAGAAGAGTGGACATATGTTGTGTGCAAGAGACGAGATGGAAGGGAAGTGGTGTGAGAATGGTGAAGGGTAGGCAGGGACAGAAAAACAAGTTTGTGTGGCAAGGGTGCCCAGAAGGCATGCATGGTGTTGGTGTCCTGTTTTCTGAGGAGTTTGTAGACAGTGTGGTGAGTGTGACTAGAGTGAGTGAAAGGTTGATGATGGTGAAAATGATGATTGGAAAGCTCTTGGTGAACGTCATCTCGGTATATGCTCCGCAGGTTGGTCGAAGCGATGAAGAGAAGGACAAGTTCTGGTGTGCGATAGAGAAGCTGTGAAAGATGAGGAAGTTGTTGTGGTGGGAGGAGACCTAAATGGACATGTGGGAAGGAGTATGGATGGTTTTGAGGGAGTTCATGGGGGTTACGGATATGGTGTGAGAAATGGAGAAGGTGAAAGGATTTTGGAGTTTGCTGATGGAGCTGATTTGTAATACTCAGTTCCAGAAAGAGGATAATAAGCTTGTTACAATGTTACATACACGTCAGGTGGGTCGACGACAACCGTTGACTACCTGATGGTGCGTAGGCGAGATAGGAGGCACCTCCGGGACACAAAGGTGATCCCGGGGGAGGAAGCTGTTTCACAGCACCACTTGGTTGTCTGCGACATAAGGGTGAAAGGTGTGAAGAGAGCTCGGCGGGTGAAGTACCAACCGAGAATGAAGGTGTGGAGGTTGAAAGAGGTGACAGTAAGGGAGGCATTAAAAGAGAGGCCGAGTAGGATAGAGGATGATGTGGTTGAGCCTGAAAGTGGTTGGATGTCAATGAAATCTAGTCTGTTGGGATCCGTTGGTGAGGTATGTGGATGGACAAAAGGACCACCGAGGCACTCGGAAACATGGTGGTGGGATGATGAAGTTGGAAAGAGGATTGACGAGAAGAGGAAGAAGTTCAAGGAGTGGCAGAAGGCGAAGGGTACGGGAGCAGAAACAGCAGAGCATGAAAGTTATAAGGCAGCCAGGAAGGCTGCAAAGAAAGAGGTAGCAAAGGCGCAGGAGGCATGTAGGAAAATGTTCGGAGAACGCTTGGATTCGGAAGAGGGTCAGAAAGCAGTATTCAGGATTGCAAAGCAGATAGCGAAAGAGAGGTGTGATGTGATGGGGGTGAGTTGCTTGAAGGATGAAGTGGGACAAATCGTTGTCGACCCAGATGGAATTAAAGGAAGATGGAAAATACATATGGAAATGCTGTTGAATACAGAGAATGAATGGGATGGCAACATAGAGAGTAACCCAGTTTTAGGACTGGCAGAGAAGATAACTGAGAAGGAAGTTGAGGAAGCGATAAAAGCAATGAAGAGTGGAAAAGTGGGAGGGCCGACGGGAGTTGTGGGAGATATGTTGAAGGCAGCAGGAAGTTGGGGTGTGAAGAGAATGACAGATCTGTAATCTGGTGGTGAAAGAAGGCCGCATTCCAGTGGATTGGGAACCGAGTACCCTCGTCCCTCTATACAAGGAGAAAGGTGACCCTCTGGAGTGTGGCTCGTACCGAGCGATAAAGTTATTGGAGAATGGAATGAAGGTATTGGAAAGGGTGTTGGAGAGGACGATAAGGAAGAAAGTGAAGATCGACGAAATGCAGTTTGGTTTTATGCCAGGAAGAGGAACGACAGACGCGCTTTTCATTGTGAGGCAGTTGCAGGAGAACTACATGGAGAAAAAAAGTACATGAAAGTACAAAGTACAAAGTACAAAAAAAAGTACAAAAGAAAAAAAAAGTACATGGAGAAGAGGAAGAAGTTGTTTCTTGGGTTTGTTGATCTGGAGAAAGCATTCGATAGGGTTCCAAGCAAAGTATTGACATGGGCATTGAGGAAGTTAGGAGTGGAGGAATGGTTGATCAGAGCAGTGATGGCAATGTACAAAAGAGCGCGCACAGCTGTAAGGACGAAGGACGGGAACAGTGGTGAGTTTGAGGTGAAGGTGGGAGTGCATCAGGGGTCGGTACTAAGTCCACTACTATTTGTAGCTGTGATGGAGGTGCTGGCTCAGAACGTAAAGGAGGGTTTACCGTGGGAGTTGTCTGCAGATGATCTGGTGTTGATTGCGGAAAGTATGGATGGACTGAAGGAAAAGATGAACAAGTGGAAGGAATGTATGGAGACAAAAGGTCTGAAGGTGAATATCGGAAAGACGAAGGTGATGGCAAGTGGTAAAGCATGCGGTGAGGTGGAAAGAACTGGGAAGTGGCCCTGTGCTGTGTGTCGGAACGGTGTCGGAGTGAACTCCATTCAATGTACAATGTGCGCTGAGTGGGTTCATCAAAAATGTAGTGGTCTGAGAGGGTCATTAACCAGTGTGGCAGCTACATTCAAATGTGAGGTGTGCACAGAGGGAGCTGCAGATGGAGGAAATGTTGAGTTGGATCTTGGAGACGGCGTGAAACTGGAAGGTGTGAAAACATTTTGCTACCTCGGAGACATGCTGAATGGAAAAGGTGGATCAGACTCGGCAACGGTTGCTAGAGTGAGATGTGCATGGAAGAAGTTTCGGGAACTGAGCGGCATGCTGATGATGAGGGGAGTGTCGTTGAAGCTGAAGGGAAAGGTGCATGCTGCATGTGTGAGAAGTGTTATGATTTATGGGAGCGAGACATGGGTAATGAACGAAGAGCAGCAACGAAGGTTGGAAAGGGTGGAAATGCGAATGGTTCGACGGATGTGCGGAGTATCGTTGAGAGAGAGTAAGACAAATGATGAATTGCGAAAGATGATGGGAATAGAGCCTGTGATTGATGCTGTGAAGAGGAACAGGTTGAGATGGTTTGGTCATGTGTTGAGGAAGGATGAAAGTGACTGGTTGAGAAGAGTGATGGAAATGAATGTAGAAGGAAGTAGAGGACAGGGAAGACCGAGAAAGACTTGGCTAAAGATGGTCGAAGAAGAAATGCGGGCAAGGTGGTTAACAAGGAGAGATGCAGAAAATAGGGCTAAATGGAGAAGATTGTCATGGGGACCGCAAGGCTAACCCCCGCTCGCGTAGGGAAAATGGCCTTTAAAATGCATGTTGTTGTTGTATGTGTGTATATATATATATATATATATACATATATATATATATATATATTACATATATATATATAGATATATATATGCACATCTCATGATATCTCAAAAAGTTGCGGACGAGTTATGACAAAAATAGCGGATTTGAGTTGGTTCGGTGCCAAGAACAAGCCAATTTGATTTTGGTTCAGATCCAGCTCATCAGTGGGACACAAAACGTAAACTATTCAGCCTGGCAGAGTTTTGCACTCCACTGTGTGCCTTTCTAGTATTTATTTTTTTCTTTTTTAAGTCATTCTTCACCTTCAAGAATGGGGCCACTTTGTTACAGTTCTGCATAACCTCCACCCTACCCCCTCCCCACCCAGAGCAGGTCCATGCACTCGGTTCCTGAGTTCAGCTATCTCATTAGTATTCAGATAGTCCTCCCTTTTACGTCGTGGGAAAATGGGAAATACGCGTATGAGAGGGCTATAGAGAGGTCTTCTTTCTCCCTACATTTTCCTCTTCCACCTTCATACCCCCGTCATTCAGTATTTAATTTGGCATCTCCTCTTTCCAGACACAGACACAGCTCCAATTCAATTTATTTACCTCTCCAGATACATTTGAGACATTAGCGACCCTTAAACAAGTACAATCGATTACAAAAGTACATGCCTTATCTTTGATTTCCCCTCATTACCAATATCTTTCCCTCCACCCTAACACATGCATTAAACACAAACACCGCTTTATTAAACACAAACACCACACATGAAAACAGCCATGTCCTCCTCTCAGCCTGAACTCGCCTTGGCTGGAAACGCGAGGAGCGGGGAGCCCCGTGAAGAAGAACCCAGTACAAAACGCATGTGGTTGAGCGGGGTAGAGCTCCTGCAAGGGCACTAATAGGATGCTCTGTGTGGGACCAGGCTCTGCCCCACTTAAGTATAAAGGCAGAACGCAAAGAGCTTCGTTGCCTTGGAACTGAGCACAGATCTGTTGTGGGGGAGGAGGATTGTGCTGAGGGAGTGACCATTGCACGCTGGGCTGGGCGTGAAGCGCCGTGCAAGCGGTGAAAGGCGGTGAAAGGCGGGTTTGCGGAAGAGGAAAGGGGGTGGGGAAGGATTGTCTACCTGTTATCTGAGAAATCCACGTTGCGCTGAGGGAGCGACCCGTGTTGTGCTGGGTGCTGCACGCCGTGCAAGTGGTGAAAGGCAGGCAGCCTAAGCATAGATCTCTGGAGAACGAGGCCATGCTGCACGATAATACTGACCATCTCTTCCACTCCCACCCCCCTACCTCCCCCCCCCCCCCCCCCCGAACCCTCCTGCCCCTCCTCCGACCTATATTAGGATCGGTACCAGTCAGTCGATGGTGCCCATGTAAGACAAGGGCAAACCCTATGCTCTGAACACATTCCCCCCCCCCCCCCTCCTCCATTTCTTCCCAACTACCTTCGTCAGAGTATGATTCGACTGAGCCGATGTGATTTGTGTAAATAATCTAGTATGACTGGAGAAGGGATTGAAGTGTTACGGAAATCAAGCTTTTGGGGATTCTTTGTGCTAATTATTAATTTTTTTCCCATTGCTGTGTGAATGTGTTGCTTTATTGTTGCTTGTGAATACTCGTGTGAACTATTTTGGTAAACAGTTGTATCCAACCTGCCCGTTTCGTCTTTTCCAGCGACGCGGCTATGGCACAATAATGGTAGTTAGGGACGTTCCTCCCCAACAAATTGGCTCCACAACATGAGCAGGCCCATAGTCAGCAGTTCACTCAGGGTACTCCTGAATGGACAAGATAAGGTGAGTACGAACCGAGGGCGAAATCCCCAGTTATGTTGGCCACGTCACGCCAAGGTAAAAGGTGTCAGACGGAGTACCCTGGGAGATTTGGTCATCTGATTGGTGTTCTTGGTCGATTAGCCACCTTCCGGACCACAGAGTTATCCGCGAAAGGTGGCCTCATAATTGGTAGTCGGGGGCAGTCCGAGAGGTCCCTTCGCCGTGAACCCCGAAACCCGGGTCCGTAACAATATACACTACCGGTCAAAAGTTTTGAACACCTCAATTTTTCCAGTTTTTATTGAAATTTATGCAGTTTAATGTCTCAATGTACTCTGAAATTAAGCATAGAACAAATAAACACTTGGAGATAAAAAAAGAAATCAGAGAATCATTTTGTTTAACAAAATGTAATTTAAATTTTTGACTCAGCAAAGTAGCCACCTTTTGCAGATATAGCTGCCGAACACACTCGTGGCATTCTTTCTACAATGGAAATCAAATATTGTTCGGGAAGTTCTTCCCAACACTGTTGCAGAAGTTCCCACAAATGTGTTGCACTTGTAGGTTGCTTTGCTTTCATCCTTCTGTCCAATTCATCCCAAACCAGCTCGATGGGGTTTAAGTCTGTAGACTGTGCTGGCCATTCCATGATTTGAAGCCTACAGTCTTGTTCTTTTCCTCAAAGGTAGTTTGGACATAGCCTGGAGGTGTGTTTAGGGTCATTATCTTGCTGTAGGATGAACCGCTGACCAACTAGGCGTATACCAGAGGGTATTGCATGGCGCTGCAAAATGCTGTGGTAGCCCTTTTGGTTCAGGTTGCCAATCACTCTGTGCAAGTCGCCGACTCTGGATCCAGCAAAAGCGCCCCAGACCATCACGCTTACTCCTCCATGTTTGACAGTTGGTGTCACACTGAGGAACCATCCTTTCCTCTACTCGACTGCATACAAAAACCCTGCGGGATGAACCAAAGATTTCAAATTTTGATTCTTCAGTCCATAAGACCTTCTTCCAGTCTTCAGTAGTCCACTGGCGGTGCTTCATGGCCCAGGCAAGCCTCTTTTTCTTATTTTGCCATCTTAGCAATGGCTTTCTAACTGCCACTCGACCTGTCAAACCTGCAGCTCAAAGTCTTCTCTTCACAGTTTAAACTGAGACTTGCTTACTTCGACCAGTGTTGAGCTGGGCTTGAAGCTGTTGTCATGTGAGCCACCTATCACGCAAGCTGTTGACTCTCAGAAACTTGTCTTCTGATTCTGTTGTAGCTTTGGGTCTGCCAGACCTCCTCCTGTCAGAGTTTCCTCCAGTTTCCAATATACTACTTTCTGCAGTGCAATATTGTCCAAATAATGCTTCAGAGGGTGTAATAACAGTCTGTTCCAATACTGCTTTTATACAGACAGAAGGTTTGTAATCAAGTAATCAGCACAGGTTGGGACACCTGTAGGAATTGTTTGCCTCAACTTTCAAGGCTTAATTTACTTACATTGCTGCAGAACAGCTGTAAGTTGTTAACCCATTACTTGTACCCTGAAGAAGGCCTTTTTTTTACAATATAACTGTGCAATTTACATTATTTTCCCGTTTTTGCGATTTTAAACTTTTTTTTTAATCTCGAGCAGTTTACTGCTTACCTTTGTACCATTTCAGGTTATTCACTGGACATTAAACTGCATAAATTTCAATAAAAACTGGAAAAATTGAGGTGTTCTCAAACTTTTGACCGGTGGTGTATAGCACAATATCTCAAAACGTTATGGATGAGTTGTGCCAAAACTCGGTGGATGAGTTGGTAAGTGACAAGAAAAGGCAGATTATATTTTGTTTCAGTTCCGGCCCATCAGTGGGATCCAAAACGTAAACTGTTCAGCCTGGTGGAGGTATGCTCTCCATCGCATGCTGTTGTAGATATTATGGTTTCACACATTTCACACAAAAATAAATAAATTAATGCACTACAAAACAGCAAGTGCAACTTCAAGTTGATTTCCCAATACTTCATGTGATGACAGCGGTCTCAACTTTGCAAGTCCCAGACTGGCTGCAAAGCATTTCACATCAACATTCTACCTTAACCCATGCCACAAACTATGTTTACTCAGCAAAACATATTCAACTTTTATCCTGAATAAAAATACCCATATCAGGACAAAGCGTTACAGTCGTGAGAACCATGTTGTTATCAGGGGCTTACGCAAGTTGCCGTGTCCACTCATAGAAAGAGTTCTTGAGGTAGTTGGCATGATTAGGCCTCAGCATTGTCACAACAACGGCAGTGAAGCTCTCACGGGTAATTTCTTCGGCAATTAGGGTCTGAACAGCACTCTCATTCTTAACAAGGGAAATATCACCTGGCTGGAAAAAAAGAAAAGAAAAGAAAAAAAGACAATAATAATTATAATAATGATGAACAGTAAAAGGGTCTGGCACAGTGGCATGTTGGGTGTTATGCAAACAATGTGGAACGAGTCCAAGAAGATCAACAATCTGCAGCATTTAAACCCATTCCTTCCTTTGCACTTCATTCATCACCAAACAATATTGCAAAATATTTAGAATTGCATTTCCATATCTCATGGACTCAACGGCTGCAATGTATTCACATGAAATTTGGTGGAGAGGTTGGGTTTGTGACAAGGATGAAATGATTACATTTTCGAGAAGATCAGGATATGGATTTGAAATTTTAAAAAGTGATTCTTCAGCATTGATGGGGCAAAAAAAAGTGATATGCAGTGCCTATAGTATAGAAAGTCTACACCCCCTCCCCCCATTTCAAAATTTTCACCTTTTATTGCCTTATAGCCTGTAATTAAAATGCATTCAATCAGCCTTTTTTCACCTTTATTTACACATCATAACCCAAAACTTCCAAGTGAAAAACAAATGCTACAAATATCAGAAAATTATTTTAAAATACAAAACGAGAATATCTTGGTTGGATACTTATCTCTTGGATTTTGACGTGGCGACCCAATTTTCAATAGCGCTCTTCCTTATGCCGAGATACACCCACACACCAAATTAGAAGTTGGTACTTTGCTTATTTTTCAAGATATTCATCTCAAGTTTCAGACATACATGGCGGCGGCCATCTTGGCTTTTGACGTGGCGACCCGATTTTAAACAGCGTTCTTCCTTGTGCCTAGATACACCCACACACCAGATTAGAAGTTGGTACTTCGCTTTTTTTTCGAGATACTTCGCTCACAAGGTTCAGACAGATATATATGGTGGTGGCCATCTTGGATTTTGGCGTGGCGACCCAATTTTCAATAGCGTTCGTCCTTATGCCGAGATACACCCACACACCAAATTAGAAGTTGGTACTTCGCTTATTTTTCAAGATATTCATCTCACAAGGTTCAGACATACATGGCGGCGGCCATCTTGGATTTTGACGTGGCGACCCAATTTTCAATAGCGTTCTTCCTTATGCCTAGATACACCCACACACCAGATTAGAAGTTGGTACTTCGCTTATTTTTCAAGATATGCAGGTTACAAGGTTCAGACATACCTGGCATCAGACATACATGGCGGCGGCCATCTTGGATTTTGACGTGGGTTGCACCACACACCAAATTTGAATGCGGTCCTTCGCTTACACACGCACGCATGCACGCCGGCAACGCACGCACGGACGGACGGACGGACACACGGACGGAGGGGAAAGCCATAGTCCCCCTTTCGCTCCGCTGAGCGACGGGGGACAATAACTCCATATCGGGAATAGGTGTTGTTAACGATAACGTCATTGGTGCCACAATGACGTCTTAATTTGACAGGGACAATGCTTCGTCTGATCAGTTTGAAATTTATTGAGCATGCATGATCTCTGCAACAATTATATTAGAGAATATAAATTTATGATGTCATCGCTCATGTGATCTGGCAGCCATATTGAATAAAAATAATTTTAAAAAGAAATGTTCAAAAACAGAAGAGTTGGCTCACACCAAGTTGACTGCGCAGGGTAAGTATTCTGTGAATACCATCTTTTTCTTTTTTTTTTAAAGTGATTATTCTTTATTTATTAGCAGGGCCAAAAATTATGCAAAGCATGATATTTCAAAAAGTTGTGGACCGATTATGACAAAACTAGCTGGACAAGTTGATTAGGTGACAAGAACAAGCCAATTAGAATTTGGTTCAGGTCAGAATCTAGATATGGCCTATCAATTGAATAAAAAAGTAAACTGTTTAGCCTGGCGGATGTACGCCCTCCACAAAGTCCGGATCGAGTTTGACCCTGCTATATCCCTTTAAATGCTGAGTGTTAAAAGCAAGGAAGCAGCACGTACCATTAAAACAAGACCAATAGTGGAACAACGGTGCAGCAGGGCTTGTTTTATACATTAGTTGTTGTTATATAGCCCCACCCAGTTCTCTCAAACAAGCCCGCAGCACAAAGACGGCCGATCGATCTCGCAGGAGCGACCGAGAGATCCCCCACATCCAAGATGGTGTATCCACACCTTCACGAAGTCAGGGTCACAACAGAGTGAGAGAGGAAAAGAAAGAGAGGAAAAGAAAGAGAGGAAAAGAAAGAGAGAGGAAAAGAAAGAGAGAGGAAAAGAAAGAGAGAGGAAAAGAAAGAGAGAGGAAAAGAAAGAGAGAGGAAAAGAAAGAGAGAGGAAAAGAAAGAGAGAGGAAAAGAAAGAGAGAGGAAAAGAAAGAGAGAGGAAAAGAAAGAGAGAGGAAAAGAAAGAGAGGAAAAGAAAGAGGGGAAAAGAAAGAGAGGGGAAAAGAAAGAGAGGAAAAGAAAGAGAGAGGAAAAGAAAGAGATGAAAAGAAAGATGAAAGAAAGAGAGAGGAAAAGAAAGAGAGGAAAAGAAAGAGAGGAAAAGAAAGAGAGGAAAAGAAAGAGGAAAAGAAAGAGAGGAAAAGAGAGGAAAAGAAAGAGAGGAAAAGAAAGAGAGAGGAAAAGAAAGAGAGAAAGAGAAAGAGAGAGAGAAAGAGA
>NC_136265.1:104785599-104910497 GCF_964187855.1 Myxine glutinosa | reverse complement strand
CGCCTCCCGTCCTCGGCCTCTCCCCCCCGCCTCCCGTCCTCGGCCTCTCCCCCCCGCCTCCCGTCCTCGGCCTCTCCCCCCCGCCTCCCGTCCTCGGCCTCTCCCCCCCGCCTCCCGTCCTCGGCCTCTCCCCCCCGCCTCCCGTCCTCGGCCTCTCTCCCCCCGCCTCCCGTCCTCGGCCTCTCTCCCCCGCCTCCCGTCCTCGGCCTCTCTCCCCCGCCTCCCGTCCTCGGCCTCTCCCCCCCCCGCCTCCCGTCCTCGGCCTCTCCCCCCCCGCCTCCCGTCCTCGGCCTCTCCCCCCCCGCCTCCCGTCCTCGGCCTCTCCCCCCCCCCGCCTCCCGTCCTCGGCCTCTCCCCCCCCCGCCTCCCGTCCTCGGCCTCTCCCCCCCCCGCCTCCCGTCCTCGGCCTCTCCACCCCGCCTCCCGTCCTCGGCCTCTCCCCCCCGCCTCCCGTCCTCGGCCTCTCTCCCCCGCCTCCCGTCCTCGGCCTCTCTCCCCCGCCTCCCGTCCTCGGCCTCTCTCCCCCGCCTCCCGTCCTCGGCCTCTCTCCCCCGCCTCCCGTCCTCGGCCTCTCTCCCCCGCCTCCCGTCCTCGGCCTCTCTCCCCCGCCTCCCGTCCTCGGCCTCTCTCCCCCGCCTCCCGTCCTCGGCCTCTCCCCCCGCCTCCCGTCCTCGGCCTCTCTCCCCCGCCTCCCGTCCTCGGCCTCTCTCCCCCGCCTCCCGTCCTCGGCCTCTCTCCCCCGCCTCCCGTCCTCGGCCTCTCTCCCCCGCCTCCCGTCCTCGGCCTCTCTCCCCCGCCTCCCGTCCTCGGCCTCTCCCCCCCCCCGCCTCCCGTCCTCGCCTCTCCCCCCCGCCTCCCGTCCTCGGCCTCTCCCCCCCCCCTCCTCGCCTCTCCCCCCCCGCCTCCCGTCCTCGGCCTCTCCCCCCCCCGCCTCCCGTCCTCGGCCTCTCCACCCCGCCTCCCGTCCTCGGCCTCTCCCCCCCGCCTCCCGTCCTCGGCCTCTCCCCCCCGCCTCCCGTCCTCGGCCTCTCCCCCCCGCCTCCCGTCCTCGGCCTCTCCCCCCCCGCCTCCCGTCCTCGGCCTCTCTCCCCCGCCTCCCGTCCTCGGCCTCTCCCCCCCCCCGCCTCCCGTCCTCGGCCTCTCTCCCCCGCCTCCCGTCCTCGGCCTCTCTCCCCCGCCTCCCGTCCTCTCTCCCCCGCCTCCCGTCCTCGGCCTCTCTCCCCCGCCTCCCGTCCTCGGCCTCTCCCCCCCCCGCCTCCCGTCCTCGGCCTCTCCCCCCCCCGCCTCCCGTCCTCGGCCTCTCCCCCCCCCGCCTCCCGTCCTCGGCCTCTCCACCCCGCCTCCCGTCCTCGGCCTCTCCCCCCCGCCTCCCGTCCTCGGCCTCTCTCCCCCGCCTCCCGTCCTCGGCCTCTCTCCCCCGCCTCCCGTCCTCGGCCTCTCTCCCCCGCCTCCCGTCCTCGGCCTCTCTCCCCCGCCTCCCGTCCTCGGCCTCTCTCCCCCGCCTCCCGTCCTCGGCCTCTCTCCCCCGCCTCCCGTCCTCGGCCTCTCCCCCCCGCCTCCCGTCCTCGGCCTCTCCCCCCGCCCCTCCCCGTCCTCGGCCTCTCCCCCCCGCCTCCCGTCCTCGGCCTCTCTCCCCCGCCTCCCGTCCTCGGCCTCTCTCCCCCGCCTCCCGTCCTCGGCCTCTCTCCCCCGCCTCCCGTCCTCGGCCTCTCTCCCCCGCCTCCCGTCCTCGGCCTCTCTCCCCCGCCTCCCGTCCTCGGCCTCTCTCCCCCGCCTCCCGTCCTCGGCCTCTCCCCCCCCCGCCTCCCGTCCTCGGCCTCTCCACCCCGCCTCCCGTCCTCGGCCTCTCCCCCCCGCCTCCCGTCCTCGGCCTCTCCCCCCGCCTCCCGTCCTCGGCCTCTCCACCCCGCCTCCCGTCCTCGGCCTCTCCCCCCCGCCTCCCGTCCTCGGCCTCTCGCCCCCGCCTCCCGTCCTCGGCCACTCCCCCCCCGCCTCCCTTCCTCGGCCTCTCCTCCCCCGCCTCCCGTCCTCGGCCTCTCCCCCCCCCGCCTCCCGTTCTCGGCCTCTCTCTCCCCCCCCCCCCCCCCCCGGAAGAACGAGAAGTGCAAAAAAAGTAGAGATCAGAGGGTGAGAGAGAGAGAGGGTGAGAGTTCAAGCATGCAAAACATACGAGGTGACATTCCAAAAATACAAATAGCCAGGTGGAATCATGGCAGTGAACTCACAATCTTATCAGCGGCATTGGTGGCAATGTCATTGGCAGCACGAGCAAGGTAGGCCTGCAGCAGGCGCACCAACGGGGGAACATTCCCAGGACGTTCCCACAACAGGGGCTGCAGCAGGTGTGGGAAGAGGGCCGTGTACGCGGGTGGGACACCCTCGGCATGCAACTCCAGCAGGACGGCCATCACTTGAAATACGTATGGGATGAACTCTGGTAGAAAGAGTGCAAAGAAGAAAGGCAAAAGGTGTGTACTCCCAAGTAAAAGCCTTGCGGTCCCCATGACAATCTTCTCCATTTTGCCCTATTTTCTGCATCTCTCCTTGTTAACCCCCTTGCCCGCATTTCTTCTTCCACCATCTTTAGCCAAGGCTTTCTCGGTCTTCCCCGTCCTCTACTTCCTTCTACATTCATTTCCATCACTCTTCTCAACCAGTCACTTTCATCCTTCCTCAACACATGACCAAACCATCTCAACCTGTTCCTCTTCACAGCATCAATCACAGGCTCTATTCCCATCATCTTTCGCAATTCATCATTTGTCTTCCTCTCTCTCAACGATACTCCGCACATCCATCGAACCATTCGCATTTCCACCCTTTCCAACCTTCGTTGCTGCTCGACGTTCATTACCCATGTCTCCCTAAATCATAATACTTCTCACACATGCAGCATACACCTTTCCCTTCAGCTTCAACGACAGTCCCCTCCTCATTAGCACGCCACTCAGTTCCCGAAACTTCTTCCATGCACATCTCACTCGAGCAACCGTTGCCAAGTCTGATCCACCTTCTCCATTCAGCACGTCTCCGCGGTAGCAAAATGTTTTCACACCTTCCAGCTTCACGCCGTCTCCAAGATCCAACTCAACATTTCCTCCATCTGCAGCTCCTTCTGTGCACACCTTACACTTGAATGTAGCTGCCACACTGGTTAATGACCCTCTCAGACCACTTCATTTTTGATGAACCCACTCAGCGCACATTGTACATTGAATGGAGTTCACTCCGACACCCTTCCTACACACAGCACAGGGCCACTTCCCAGTTCTTTCCACCTCACCACATGCTTTACCACTTCCATCACCTTCGTATTTCCGATATTCACCTTCAGACCTTTTGTCTCCATACTTTCCTTCCATTTGTTCATCTTTTCCTTCAGTCCATCCATACTTTCCGCAATCAACACCAGATCATCTGCATACAACAACTCCCACGGTAAACCCTCCTTTACGTTCTGAGCTAGCACCTCCATCACAGCTACAAATAGTAGTGGATTTAGTACCGACCCCTGATGCACTCCCACCTTCACCTCAAACTCACCACTGTTCCCGTCCTTCGTCCTTACAGCTGTGTGCGCTCTTTTGTACATTGCCATCACTACTCTGAACAACCATTCCTCCACTCCTAACTTCCTCAATGCCCATGTCAGTACTTTGCGTGGAACCCGATCGAATGCTTTCTCCAGATCAACAAACCCAAGAAACAACTTCTTCCTCTTCTCCATGTACTTCTCCTGCAACTGCCTCACAATGAAAAGCGCGTCTGTCGTTCCTATTCCTGGCATAAATCCAAACTGCATTTCGTCGATATTCACTTTCTTCCTTATCCTCATCTCCAACACCCTTTCCAATACCTTCATTCCATGCTCCAATAACCTTATCGCTCGGTACGAGCCACACTCCAGAGGGTCACCTTTCCCCTTGTATAGAGGGATGAGGGTACTCAGTTCCCAATCCACTGGAATGCGGCCTTCTTTCACCACAAGATTACAGATCTCTGTCATTCTCTTCACACCCCAACTTCCTGCTGCCTTCAACATATCTCCCAGAACTCCCGTCGGCCCTCCCGCTTTTCTACTCTTCATTAATTCTACTCTTTTCTACTCCCATTTCGACTTTTCTACATTTTCTACTACTTCACTTTCTACTCTTTCTACTCTTTTCTACTTCATTTTCTCTGGTCACACACAGTCAGTCATGGCTGTCGTCTACCACCCTCCCAAACCACACCCATCATTCCTGTCTGACTTCTCCTACTTTCTGACCCAGCTCTGTTCCCTCTCCCCCTCAATCCTCCTCCTCGGTGATTTCAATATCCACATTGACTCCACTGACTCCACAATAACCACTGACTTCACTGATTTACTCACCTGCTTTAACCTCACTCAACATGTCGACTTTCCTACTCATAACCGTGGTCACATTCTGGACCTTGTCTGCTCTACTGGATTAATTTTGCACCATCTCTCTGGCTCCGACCTCACCCTCTCTGACCACCTAGCCATCACTATGACCATCAACATCCCCACCCCAGCACCAAGGCATTATCGCACTATCAACTTCCGTAAGCTAAACGCTCTTTCACCTACCTCATTCTCATCCGCCCTCTCTGAAAAAATGTCCACTTCTTCCTTCGTTGACCTCCACACCCCTTCTGACCTGACTGACTACTACAACCACACTCTCTCCTCCCTTGACCAGCTTGCGCCCGTGAAAACCAAAACAGTTTCTTTCACCCATTCTGCTCCCTGGTTTACCCCTGAACTCCGCCTGATGAAAACTCGTGCTCGCCAACTTGAAAGACTCCGCAATAAAACAGGTCTCACAATTCACTCCCAAGCTGACAAGGACCACCGACAACACTACAAAGATGCCCTCTCCCGCGCCCGCTCCGCCTACTACTCTCAAATTACCCACTCTGGCTCCGGAAACCCAAAAGCACTCTTCTCTACAATAAACAAACTCCTCAGCCCACCACCCAGTCACCACAGCCCAGTCATTCACAGTAGACAACTGCATCTCCTTCCTTTCATTCTTCCAATGCAAAATTGACATCTACAACAGCGAAACCACCACCACACCCGCTCCCCCTCAAACCACCTGCCCCCCCTTATCCTGCCAACCCCTGTCTCAATTCTCCCCAGTCTCCCCTACTGACCTCTCTGAACTCCTCATAGGAATGAAAACGGCCACCTGCACTCTTGACCCCATCCCCGCCAGCTTTGTCAAGGCCTCCCTTCCTGCTCTCTCTCCACTTATCACTGCAACAATAAACTCCTCCCTGTCTACAGGCATCGTCCCACCATCCCTCAAAATTGCTGCTGTTACCCCCATTCTGAAAAAACCTGGACTAAACCCTGACACCCTAAACAACTTCAGACCCATCTCCCTCTTACCCTTTCTGTCAAAAATTTTGGAACGCGCTGTAGCCACTCAACTCAAACATCACCTCTCTGCCAATAACCTGTATGAAACATTCCAATCCGGATTCCGCTCCAACCACAGTACTGAAACTGCTGTCCTCAAAATCACCAATGACCTTCTCCTTTCCTCTGACGCTGGCAACCTCAACATTCTCATCCTCCTCGACCTCAGCGCCGCCTTTGACACCATCGATTACACCATCCTCCTCACCCGACTTGAAACCACCTTTAACATTACCGGCACTGCCCTCTCGGATCAAATCATACCTCTGATAGACGCCAGTTCATCTCCATCAATAACTGCAAATCCCCCACTGCTCCCCTCCCCCAAGGTGTCCCCCAAGGTTCAGTTCTTGGCCCCCTCCTCTTCATCCTGTACCTGTCCCCCCTTGGTCACTTAATCCGCCGTCAAGGTCTCCAATTCCACTGCTTCGCCAATGACATCCAGCTTTTCATCTCTACCAAGTCCATCTCCACCGCTACTCACTCTATCCTGACAAACTGCATCACTGAAATAAAATCCTGGCTTCAAATCAACTTCCTCAAACTTAACTATGATAAATCTGAAATAATCATTATTGGCCCAAAAACGCTCACCAGATCCACCCATAACTTCACCCTCAACATCGACGGTTTCCCAGTATCCACCTCCCCTCACATCCGGAATCTTGGCATCATCTTTGACCAAACCCTCTCCTTCGACAAATACACGAAACAGATCACAAGGACAGCCTTCTTTCACCTGAAAAACATCGCCCGTCTCCGTCCATCCCTCTCCACCACGGCTGCAGAAACCCTCATCCACGCCTTCATCACCTCCCGTCTGGACTACTGCAACAGCCTCCTCTATGGTTCACCCTCAATAATCACCAATAAACTCCAATACATTCAGAACTCCGCTGCCCGTCGACTCACCCATTCCCGGACCCATGACCACATCACCCCCGTCCTTTACAAGCTTCACTGGCTCCCCATTCCCCAGAGAATCCAGTACAAAATCCTCCTCTTGACCTACAAAGCCCTCCATAACCTGGCCCCATCCTACCTGGCTGACCTCCTCTTCAGACACACTCCCACCCGCAACCTCCGCTCTGCTGATACCAACCTCCTGACCCCCCTCCCCCCCCCCCCCCCCCCCCCCATCTGGACCAAATTCAGATCCTGGGGGGACAGGGCCTTCTCCATCGCTGCTCCCACCCTCTGGAACTCACTACCTCACACCATCAGAGACTCCTCCTCACTCACCACATTCAAAACATCACTCAAGACCCACCTGTTCAACACTGCATTCAACATTTAACCCACAGCATTTAACCCATGACGATCTCTTCTCCTTCTCCTTCCTTTTGCTTTGATTATTTACCTGTTGATTTTTGTCTTTTTGCACTTGTTTTTTTGTACTCTGTCAAAGCGTCTTTGGGCTTCTTGAAAAGCGCTATATAAAATAAATGTATTATTATTATTATTATTATTATTGCTTTTATCGCTTCCTCAACTTCCCTCTCAGTTATCTTCTCTGCCGGTCCTAAAACTGGGTTACTCTC
The DNA here is from genome assembly GCF_964187855.1 of Myxine glutinosa. Taxonomy (NCBI): domain Eukaryota; kingdom Metazoa; phylum Chordata; class Myxini; order Myxiniformes; family Myxinidae; genus Myxine; species Myxine glutinosa. Next base: position 104,903,528 of record NC_136265.1, on the reverse strand, counting down.
TATGTTGCCATCCCATTCATTCTCTGTATTCAACAGCATTTCCATATATCTTTTCCATCTTCCTTTAATTCCATCTGGGTCGACAACGATTTGTCCCACTTCATCCTTCAAGCAACTCACCCCCATCACATCACACCTCTCTTTCGCTATCTGCTTTGCAATCCTGAATACCGCTCTCTGACCCTCTTCCGAATCCAAGCGTTCTCCAAACATTTTCCTACATGTCTCGTGCGCCTTTGCTACCTCTTTCTTTGCAGCCTTCCTGGCTGCCTTATAACTTTCATGCTCTGCTGTTTCTGCCCCCGTACCCTTCGCCTTCTGCCACTCCTTGAACTTCTTCGTCTTCTCGTCAATCCTCTTTCCAACTTCATCATCCCACCACCATGTTCCCGAGTGCCTCGGTGGTCCTTTTGTCCATCCACATACCTCACCAACGGCTCCCAACAGACGAGCTTTCATTGACATCCAACCACTTTCAAGCTCAACCACATCATCCTCTGCCCCACTCAGCCTCTCTTTTAATGCCTCCCTTACTGTCACCTCTTTCAACCTCCACACCTTCATTCTCGGTTGGTACTTCACCCGCCGAGCTCTCCTCGCACCTTTCACCCTTATGTCGCAGACAACCAAGTGGTGCTGTGAAACAGCCTCCTCCCCCAGGATCACCTTTGTGTCCCGGAGGTGCCCCCTATCTTGCCTACGCACCATCAGGTAGTCAACGGTTGTCGTCGACCCACCTGACGTGTATGTAACAAGCTTATTATCCTCTTTCTGGAACTGAGTATTACAAATCAACAAATCAGCTCCATCAGCAAACTCCAAAATCCTTTCACCTCCATTTCTCACACCATATCCGTAACCCCCATGAACTCCCTCAAAACCATCCATACTCCTTCCCACATGTCCATTTAGGTCTCCTCCCACCACAACAACTTCCTCATCTTTCACGTTTTCCATCAGCTTCTCTATCGCACCCCAGAACTTGTCCTCTTCATCGCTCCGACCAACCTGCGGAGCATATCCCGAGATGACGTTCACCACGAGCTTTCCAATCATCATTTTCACCATCATCAACCTATCACTCACTCTAGTCACACTCACCACACTGTCTACAAACTCCTCAGAAAACAGGACACCAACACCATGCAGGCATGCACGCCTTCTGGGCACCCTTGCCACACAAACTTGTATTTCTGTCCCTGCCTACCCTTCACCATTCTCACACCACTTCCCTTCCATCTCGTCTCTTGCACACAACATATGTCCACTCTTCTTCTGACCAATACTTCCACCACTTCTCCTGATCTCCCTGTCATTGTCCCTACATTCCATGTCCCAAACCTCAGAAACCGATCTCCACTTCGGGCGTGGCCCTGCCCATATGTACCCTTTCTTCGGGCCCTGCCCATATGTACTTGTAATTGTCATGGTTCTCTTTTTGAGGCAATGTTTTTATGCCCGGATGCCCTTCCTGACGCCAACCCTCTTCGTCGTCTCTTACGACACGCAGGGATACGGTGTACCTATTCTCATCCAGGGTACACACTGGGAAACGTTTAAAATATGGAAATTCTGCTGGGGTGGAGGGGGGGAGGGCGGCGCCAGCATCACGGCTGCGGTTTAAACATATTTAAATAATATTTAAACAATACCATGCAGAATAATCTGGGAAAAGTCTCTAAGTGAGGACGTGGATTTGAGAAAGAAGGAGCAGAGGTGTAAGAAAAACGAGATATAGGGGGCGGGGCACAAGTCGAGACGAGGAGGAGAGCGAACAAGCACGTGTCCGGGAGGAGAGAAAGAATTACGTAATAAAGAATTTTTTTTGTTGTTTGTTTGTTTTGTTTTTAAAACGTTGGACAAAGGGTAAGATGTTCGTGAGAGGTAGGGGGGAGAAAAGAAAATCAAAGAAACAAGCAAATACTCTGAAGGAAAGAACTTATATTCAGAAAATACTGACGGGGGGGGGGGGGGGGGGGGGGGAGGGAGCCTGGAGAGACCAGGCCGCGCATGAGGTGCAAACAAAAAAACGACTAATTACACACAAATTTGCAATAATTACAAAACCAAAACTAAATAGAAACACACAACAACACATACACAATAAAATAACCAGTGGAAATTTGACAAAGACACAAATGGGAAAATACTCAAACTTTGATGTCGTGGAGAGATCGAAGCAAGCCTCCTCGCTCGAGGGACCGGAAGTGGAAGGGCATGCATGTGTGAGCATGCACCAGTAGTCTGGTAAACATATAAGTGGTGTATGAGCATGCACCAGTAGTCTGGTAAACCTATAAGTGGTGTATCAGCATGCACCAGTAGTCTGGTAAACCTACAAGTGGTGTATGAGCATGCACCAGTAGTCTGGTAAACATATAAGTGGTGTATGAGCATGCACCAGTAGTCTGGTAAACATATAAGTGGTATATGAGCATGCACCAGTAGTCTGGTAAACCTATAAGTGGTGTATCAGCATGCACCAGTAGTCTGGTAAACCTATGAGAGGCCAATATATGCATGCACCATTGCACCAGTAGTCTGGTAAACATATAAGAGACCTATCAGCATGCACCAGTGGTCTGGTAAACCCATAGGAGGCCTATCAGTATGCACCAGTGGTCTCGTAAACATATAAGAGACCTATCAGCATGCACCAGTAGTCTGGTAAACCTATAAGAGGCCTATCAGCATGCACCAGTAGTCTGGTCAGTCAGTAGTCTGGTCAGTCAGTAGTCTGTAGTCAGTAGTCTGGTAAACCTATAAGAGGTGGATCAACATGCTACAGGGGTCTGGTAAACCTATAAGAGGTGGATCAGCATGCACCAGGAGTCTGGTAAACCTATAGGAGGCCTATCAGCATGCACCAGTAGTCTGGTAAACCCATAGGAGGCCTAACCCTATCAGCATGCACAGACAGGAACAGAGAACCACACCCACCTTGCACGTCCGCCTGCAGGATCCCCGTGAAGATGGGAAAAAGTGCTTCCTCAAAATTACGCAGTGATCCAGGGTTGGCACGGCAGCTAACACGCACAGCCAGGCACAGACACTCAAACAGGTAGTGGTTGAAGTGTGGTTTGCTGGGATTCTGTGTGGCACAACAACAGATAAGGCCTTCACAACCACTAACCACTTCCTCAAGATCCAGGTTTGCTCAAGTGTTTCAGGTGCTGCATGTCAACCTCTGAGGTTTCATTGTAACCGAGTTTAAAAACGAGTAACACGTGATGTGCGAGAAGCAATAATTAGGCCAATCCTTAATTTACTCAACAAGGAGTGATGCAGGTCATTAGTAGAACTTGATTAGAGAATAAGCACCAGTCTTCCTTATCATGGAGTGGTGCAGGTCATTAGTAGGACTTGATTAGAGAATAAGCACCAGCCTTCCTTATCATGGAGTGGTGCAGGTCATTAGTTGGACTTGATGAGAGAATAAGCACCAGCCTTCCTTATCATGGAGTGGTGCAGGTCATTAGTTGGACTTGATTAGAGAATAAGCACCAGTCTTCCTTATCATGGAGTGGTGCAGGTCTCATTAGTAGGACTTGATTCGAGAATAAGCACCAGTCTTCCTTATCATGGAGTGGTGCAGGTCTCATTAGTAAGACTTGATTCGAGAATAAGCACCAGTCTTCCTTATCATGGAGTGGTGCAGGTCTCATTAGTAGGACTTGATTCAAGAATAAGCACCAGTCTTCCTTATCATGGAGTGGTGCAGGTCTCATTAGTAGGACTTGATTCGAGAATAAGCACCAGTCTTCCTTATCATGGAGTAGTGCAGGTCTCATTAGTAGGACTTGATTAGAGAATAAGCACCAGGACTTGATTCGAGAATAAGCACCAGGACTTGATTCGAGAATAAGCACCAGGACTTGATTCGAGAATAAGCACCAGTCTTCCTTATCCGCTTCCACATCGTTACCAAACAATTTGTTAATTTTGTAGACATAGTCGAGGCTCGCCGAGGAGCTGGTCATAGAACGATGAACGGATCAGGACGTAACATAACAAAGCGGAACAGTTGAGAGACGGGGAAACACCAACAGAGGTAGACGGACAAACAATGGGTGTGAGGGGGAATGGGGGGCAGGAGAGGATGGAATGGGTGGACAAGATGGATACAGAAGGAAATTTGGAAGGAGGAGGGCTTGGGGTAAGGGGAGGGGGATAACGAGGGTAGAAAAGATCACGTTTTGGGATGGGGGATGATGTGAGACTGGTGAACAGCTGTCTTGAAGACCTGGAGGGAAGAATGAGATCGAGGAGAATGTGGAAGTTGGTTCGCCAGACGGGAAAACAAAAGGAACACGAATGAGTGGAGGTGAGCGGTGATCCTGGATTTAGGTAGTTGCACCAGAATGGGGTTGATGGTGGACCGCGTGCACGGTGCAGAAGCCTGGACCGGACGGAGCACAGAAACAGCAGAGGGTGCAAGACCAGAAAAGGAGGCGGCAGAACACAGAGACCATCGACCTATCATTCATGGAAGCAGGAAGTTGTACAAACAAGGCTTGACGTGAACAAGAGTCTGCTCACACCCAATGCCATACGTACAAAATAAAAAACATTGGTGTTTCTGAACACCCCACGTCACAAGACTTATTCTCATCTTGATTTAAACCCGAAAACACAGTTTTAACCCGAAAGACCAGTTTAAACTGTCTAAAAGACTGGTCTAAAAACCTAAAGGTTTTGGATGGGGAATAACATCCTTTAAACCTAAACCTGTCTGGTTAATAACATCTGTCTCTGGAATAACATCATCTCTGGTTAATTAGCATCATCATAACATCTCTGATTAACATCATCTGAATTACATCATCTCTGGTTAATAACATCTGTCTCTGGAATAACATCTCTGAATAAAAACCTAAACCTTTTCAAAAAACCAGTCTAAAGTTTAAACACAGTTTAAACCCGAAAGGGAGGCCTGTTACCCACATAGCAGCATTTTGCATAAAAGGATCCCTGGGGGATTCAATTAATTTGCTCAAAGGAGAATCCAAAGGTCTCTAAAGACAACACCTCTCTGGCACACCTTGCTGACGACGCGCAGTTTATGAGCCAACTGCAGCAGCAAAGATGGGATGACTGGCACAGCAGCCTCTTGGAGAAGAGAAATACTCCTCATCAACGCTGTCGGAACAAATCGGTATTTAGATAGAAATCACTGGTGGGATATAATCATCAAAATCACTGGTGGGATATAATCATCAAAATCACTGGTGGGATATAATCATCAAAATCACTGGTGGGATATAATCATCAAAAACCGCAATCGAATTGGAGGATCTCCTCCTGATGCAGCAAATTCAAGCCAATCACATCCGATTATATTCGACTCGCGATGGGAAAAAACACCGTACGGTGCAAACACGGAAAAAGGGAATAAAGGGGAAACGGTTGGGGTTCGAGTGGATGGAAAGGGAAAGGGGGAAGGGGGCTTTCAAGGGGGCAGAAGTGGAAGCGATGGTTTTAAGTCGAGGGGAGGGCAGGGTTCAAGGGGGCAGAAGTGGAAGCGATGGTTTTAAGTGGAGGGGAGGGCAGGGTTCAAGGGGGCAGAAGTGGAAGCGATGGTTTTAAGTGGAGGGGGGGGGGCGTTCAAGGGGGCAGAAGTGGAAGCGATGGTTTTAAGTGGAGGGGAGGGCAGGGTTCAAGGGGGCAGAAGTGGAAGCGATGGTTTTAAGTGGAGGGGGGGGGGGCGTTCAAGGGGGCAGAAGTGGAAGCGATGGTTTTAAGTGGAGGGGGGCGTTCAAGAGGGCAGAAGTGGGACCGATGGTTTTAAGTGGAGGGGGGCGTTCAAGGGGGCAGAAGTGGAAGCGATGGTTTTAAGTGGAGGGGGGCGTTCAAGGGGGCAGAAGTGGAGGCGATGGTTTTAAGTGGACAGAGAAGGCCCGTTATTGCCAGTTCGGTAGCAACTTGCCTTTCATGACGTATTCATTCTCAGACGAGCAGGGCATCGTGAGAACTTTAAGCAGGTTCGTAAAGAGGGGTTCCATGAACGGAAGCACATCGGCCACAGCCATTCTGAAATTGCGTGCAGAAGGAATTTAAAATCACAAATAAATACAAATTACACGAAGTTGGTTAAATGGGGCCTCGCAAAATTGTTTATTGACATCATATTTCAGAGCGACTTTAACATCGTGAGTAAAGGTGCAGTCACACTATGACGTTTTAGAGAAACTTATATCTAGCGTATGAAAAATCATAAAATAATGTCAACATGTCGGCATACGCCCAAAAAAGCATCGAAAATTCTTCAGCATGAATAAATTGGGCGTATGCATAACGTATTGAACGTATACATAGCGTATGTCTAACCTATTAGTGACCTATCACTAACTTATATATAACTTATGACAGCGTATGGCCAGGGTATGGCCAGCGTATGTCCAGCATATGTCCAGCGTTCTCGACTTATGCCCAACGTATGAGTAACTTATGAGAAACCTATGCGCAGGGCGCTCGGCGTGTTGCCGACGATCACGTGACGTTCTGCATAAATACGGCGCCGATCTCTACAGTACCGCGAGCTATCAACATCAACATGGCACCCAAGAAAACAGCAACCGAGACATCTGCCAGGGGCTGAGGTAGAGGCAAGAAGAACACATCTACACCATCATCCTCACCATCATCGTCCAAAGCCGCCGATCCACCTGCTCATGATCTCCCTGCTGTGCCCCAAGCCGGCTGCTCGCAGTCACCACGCTCTCCATCTCCTCATTCCGGTGATGGTTCCCATGCCTCCCGTGCCTCTTCTGTTGACTCGGATGCTGCATCAGTTGCCTCCACCTACTCCCGCCAGTCTGATGACAAGACCAAGAAGAAGAGGAGGGCCAAGAAGACTGCTTGCTCCCTGTCAGTGCAAGATGAGGAGCTCATGCTTGAGTTCCTCCAAGACAATCCTGTCCTCTGGAACATGAAGATGACGGAATACAGGAGGACTGACAAGAAGGGCAAGATATGGGAGGACCAGGCACAGCGGATGGGCAAGACTTCAGAACTCCTCAGGGGATGGTTTAAGTCACTCAGAAACAACCAAACATGCCTTGACAAGAAGAAGAGTGGGGATGGTGCTCCTGAGCTCACTGAGAGGGAGGAGTGGATCATGGCAAAGTTCGGATTCCTGAAAACCGTCATCCGACACCGTCCTGAGCCCTGCAATAGTGTAAGTATACAAATATTTTACTTTTTCTGGACCTCATTGTTTTAATGACAATTCAATTTGCATTCATTTTTGCATTCATTTTACTTATGATTTTTATTATTGGTCTTTGCAGGTGAAGGCCACTATTGACACGCATGAGGGAGACCTAGATGCTGCTGAGGCTGCCTGCGCCGAGCAGCAAGTTGGTCTCAACGAGGCTGACATCATCCCTACCCTCCCCTCATCCTCCCCTCATCCTCACGGCGCAAGCAGGCTCACGACGACGACGGCGCTCTCCTGGAATCCCTCCAGAAGAGAGTGCAGGAGTCCGGCGAGATCCTCGAAGGCCTCAGCCATGCACACCAGCAGCCCATCACCGAGCGGCCGCCTTCGCCACCTACGTCCGTGACAGCTTGATCAGCATGTCCAAGCCCAAGTTCAGGAAGACGAGATCAGCTATCAACAAGATGTTGTCGCAGTTGATGGAGGAGGACAGTGATGATGACATCCCAAGTTCCATGGGAGGCCCCGACATGCCTCAACTACGTCCTAGTTCGGCACCATCCTCGTATGTCTCATCACCATCCGAGATGTACCAACCACCTCCCCACATGTGGAGACACAAGGCGCCACCTGCTTCAGTGTGGGGTTCACAGACACAGGAATACATGGAGAAGTACATGCAGCAACCAATGCAGTATCAGCAGCGTCTTGCTCCGCAGATGATGCCTCCTCCTATACCTGTGTTAACCCAGCAGCAGCAACAGCAGCAACAGCAGCAACAGCAGCAACAGCGCACCCCCACCTCGGTGTCTGCGGCTTTGGGATCGGCTGCCCAGGCACTCAGAGTCCAACCACCTTTGACAGCAGCCTTTCGAACATTTCCAGCCTTTCAAACATGTCAGGATTGAGTGGACTAATGAACCTGTCTCCTGGGATGGAGATGGGAAACCAGGATGTGGATATGAATACACCACCACCACCAGAAAAGAACCATCAGTGACTGTACTGACTGTTGTGCCATCCTAGAGATAAGCAGTGACTGTGTTATATATGTTGTACCATTATTACCATTATTATCATGTGCCATTATTATTGATCAGTTGATCATTTCAATAAAAGTTTAATAAAAGATTTTCAAACTTAAATTTGGTGTCTATCATAATTTTATATTTGTAATTAATTTTGCCCATTACTACACTCTACACTACACTTTACACTACACTTTAGACTACACTTTAGACTCTACACTTTAGACTCTACACTTTAGACTCTACACTTTAGACTCTACACTTTAGACTCTACACTTTAGACTCTACACTTTAGACTCTACACTTTAGACTCTACACTTTAGACTCTACACTTTACCCAATGTCTCCATATGTACTTATTTTATTACTTATAAATTGATGTATTTCATTTTTATCATAAATGAAACAAAACAAGAGTTCATTTTAAAAAGACAAATTGATATTTTATTTATTACAATAGACATGTGAAATGTCATAATATTTAGGCAATGCAAACATGTGGGTGGTCAACATGACCAGTGAAATGTTCCTATTTTAACATATCTATCACATATTTATCACATATTAAAATCAACGAGGTTATCTAGATCATCCTGTCTTGCCATGGAACTGCACCGGCTGGGAAGTTGGCCCAGTGCTTGAGGAGATTCCTCTGTTTCTTTCCTTTCTTGGAGGAGGTGTTGCTGCCAGAGACTGTGTGGGTGTCTTTCAAGTTACGGCCCTGTCTCCATGCTCCTGGGATGAGATCGCGGTTCATATTCTCTGCACGGTCGAGCTGCTGGTTCTGGAGTCCTGGGTACCGGGTCCTCATCAGGTTGTGCAGGACCATGCATGCTTTGACGATGACCTTGACGGTGGAGGGGTGATGCTGCATGGTAGTCAGCAGAACCTGGAATCGGTTTGCCAGGATGCCGAAGGAATTTTCTACTACCCTCCTGGCTCGGGAAAGCCTGTAGTTGAAGATGCGTTCATCATTCGTCAGAGCCCGGAGGCTGTACGGCTTCATCATGGTCGGTCGTAGGGCGAAGGCATCGTCGCCGATGAAGAAGTAGGGCACATCCTGGTAGTCGTTGGGAAGAGGATCGGGGTCAGGGAAACCTATGGTACCATCTTCAGCGCATTCCCTCAGCTCAGTCATTGTAAATCTGAGCGTCTGATGCTGATCCTGTACCACCGACATCTGCCCAGATGAATTTGTAGTCAGCATCTACAAGCGCCATCAGAACAACGGAGTAGAATCCTTTGTAGTTGTAGTACATGGACCCAGTCTTTGGAGGACACCGGCAGGCAACGTGCTTTCCATCAAGTGCCCCCATGTATGGGGGAAGTTCCACTTTTCATAGAACTTGTCAGCAATGGCACGCTATCCATCAGGAGTGGTGGGGCAAATCATCACCTCGTCCATGTATTCATCGATGATGGCTTGACAGACTTCTCGGACGAGGAGTGACTGGGTGTTGTGAGGGACCCTCCAACCGAACTTCATTGAGGCAGACTTGCTCCTAGAGGCAAGGTGACGCAAAGTCAGGGCAAGCTTCATGCCAGGCTCCAGGGGCTCCCTGTACCAGGTTTGTTGCTTGGTGATCCTGGGACCCACTCTGGCTAGCAGCTCGTCGAACATCTCGGGGGCCACCCGCATGAAGTTCTTGAAAGATGCTTGGTCCTCGTTTCGGAGTTCCACCAGAAGCTGGTCGTACAGGCCAAACTGCCGTCGCCTCCCGATCCATGGTCTGACCCAGACCTTCCCCCGTCGTTGACCTCTTCTCCTCCTCATCCTATTGGCACGGATCTGGTGAAGTGCCAATTCGATGATGTCATACTGATGTTGGAGAACGACGAGTTGGTATTCTTGTCGAAGCCTCTCAGGATCCTCCATCTTCTCTGATGATGGGTGGAGAAGTGATGGTGAGCTACTCACAGGCCCCCATATATACAGTGACCGCAAAACGCTGGCAAAACGCCAATAATACGCTAGTTGTACGGTAGAAACACGTTCAATAAGTTACTCCATCGTCAGACATACGTCTAATACGTCTGAATATGTCAATATGCGTTGCAGATACGTCAGATATAGGTTAGAAGTAAGTTACTCATAGGTTATCAATAAGTAGCTGTACGGTACACCTTCATGCCAACGTATCTCGACGTATGAGTAACCTACCTCTTAACGTATTTAACGTATGTCTAGCGTATGTCTAGCGTATGCCTAACGTATGCCTCACCTATGAAGAGGACGTCGGCATACGCCCAAAATTTTTGTGCATGCACAAAAATTTATTTTGGCCTCTGCGTACAACAACGTATGCCAGCTTATACCAGCGTGCTTTTAACGTATACAACTTATACCAAACCTACCCCGAACTTATGTCAACGTACAACAGCGTGTTGGTGAAAATTCACATACGTCGGCATAAGTTACTGCTATACGTTATAGTGTGACTGCACATTTACCGATACTATCGTACCGACAGAATCGCGCTTCCTGCTTCGATGCAGGTTCCGTATGTCAAGACCTCCCCGAGTGAGATAACAAAGAAAGTGGAAATGGAAAATAATTCGGAAAATTTGAACAATCATCACAATGATACACAAACTCAGGGCCGATCTCCACAACGTCGAAACTACTCAAATTGAGCTTTGGCTTTGGATCAAACGGACACCAAAACTGATGAAACAAGGGAAATTTGGCAGATGGGTGCCACGAGGGCAAGGGGCAGAACGGGTACGGAAGTACAATAAGACAGAGAATGAAGCGAAGGATGTGCAGAATTCCACAATGGATCTTACACTGGTGTGCTTTTAGCTACGCGGAGCATAAATATCCTCTCGAGCGCATGCGCGGCGTAGGTTTGTACCACGGCACTTTCAGCCTCAAGGTGTGCGATGAGCAAGGGCAACGCGGACACAAGCTGCTCCTTCGGTAGCTGCATGTGGACACAAGCAGGTAAAACACACCTTCAAACATCACAGCACCTGCATTGTAATTAAATCAAACAAAAGTCAGACTCTGCAGTGTAACAGTTCGAGAATCCTCTCAGAGTCTGGGGCATCAATGGTTTGAATCGGACCCCGACCAAGTCAAAGACCCAAAATGATACGTGCTGCTTCCTTGCTTGATGCTCGGCATTTAAAGCATAGAGCACGGACAAACAACCATGGGTTGGCAACCATTGTGCAGGCTCTGATGGGCCTGATGTCCTCCTCCTGCATCAAAATTCCTTATCGGAGAAGACATTTATTTATTTAAAGCAACCAATCAGTATTTTGAAGACAAACTACCTCCAGATGGAAAGATAAGTGGTAAACACCGAAGATGCAAAAGCCCTTGGCCTAAAGATGTAGGAATAGCAGGAGGGAAGAGTCGAGACTCAGGCAACATCGATGGTGCATGCATAACCAGAGCAGTGACGAATCCCGTTCACGGAGCAGCAAAAGCCTGAGCCAGCTTCATGTTAAAGGGACCAAATAGGGTGTGGAGGATGTTTCCCTTGATAGGTGAGGGCAAGACCCACTGAGATCCTACACACAAAAGCTGTGAAAGTCTCCAAGATAACAAAAAAATATGATGGAGCAGCAACTTCCAAATTCGAACCACTTAATATATGAATCCTTTCACCACATTCACGCGCCATCTTCCAGCATTAGGTGGTGGACGTTAATCGAGACTTCAGACTGCGTTGATCGAGAATATATTTCTGCATGTTGATCATTTTCGCAATGACATTCTCACAAAAGTCTTTCCAATAGTTACCACGGTGACAAGATTGTTCCCAGATGGAAATGTACATTGTTCCCACATGGCTTCCGCTTCCGGTCTTGCCGGCGAGGTTTCGTTTATTCGCAGCTGTCCACGCTCTCCATCGAAATCGAAGTTAAGTAATTGTTCCCATTTGTATTTTCGTTAAAACTGTATTTATTTTATGGTGTGTGTACGTATAGTGTGTCCCGAGGAAGATTCTCGGTGTAAATCTTTCATACCTGTATAGAAAATCGTGTTAATTCGTGTCGTGTCTTTTGGGGCCTTGTACCGTGTCCAACCTTGAGGCTTTGTTTTTCTCTCAGCGGTCCGTCGTTTGTGCTCCAATAACTTTCGTTCTCTGTTTTTCCCAGTCTTTTCACCCCATAGCCTACTTCCTTGTTTAAAATCTCAACTCAAAAATAAATAAATAAAAAATCCCAAAAAACATTGCCTTCTCTGTTCTTATTCGTTGTTCTTATTCGTTTATTCGTTCTTCAACCACGTGTTTCTCCCCCAGATAGTTTTCACTGTTAAACTTTAAAATGTTAAAACTTTCCCCTCAAGTCCTGTATTCTGTCGTATATGAAAACACCTTTTTCTTCTTCTTCTTTAGAAGGTTGAAAGGTGTGAAAACATTTTGCTACCTCGGAGACATGCTGAATGGAGAAGGTGGATCAGACTCGGCAATGGTTGCTCGAGTGAGATGTGCATGGAAGAAGTTTCGGGAACTGAGTGGCGTGCTGATGAGGAGGAGTGTGTCCCTGAAGCTGAAGGGAAAGGTGTATGCTGCATGTGTGAGAAGTGTTATGATTTATGGGAGCGAGACATGGGTAATGAACGTAGAGCAGCAACGAAGGCTGGAAAGGGTGGAAATGCGAATGGTTCGATGGATGTGCGGAGTATCGTTGAGAGAGAGGAAGACAAATGATGAATTGCGAAAGATGATGGGAATAGAGCCTGTGATTGATGCTGTGAAGAGGAACAGGTTGAGATGGTTTGGTCATGTGTTGAGGAAGGATGAAAGTGACTGGTTGAGAAGAGTGATGGAAATTAATGTAGAAGGAAGTAGAGGACGGGGAAGACCGAGAAAGACTTGGCTAAAGATGGTGGAAGAAGAAATGCGGGCAAGGGGGTTAACAAGGAGAGATGCAGAAAATAGGGCAAGATGGAGAAGATTGTCATGGGGACCGCAAGGCTAACCCCCAATCTAGCAGGGAAAATGGCCTTAAAATGCATGTTGTTGTTGTTGTTGTTGGTGTTGTTGTTCTTTAGAAGGTTGCTTTCGACTTGCTCACCAAATCTATTCATCCCAAAAAAAATTCCATCTCTTACAGTGCCTCTTTCATACATTCCCTAAACTCTCCTGCACTCCATCCTCCCTCCAGCATCCTTAAACGTATTTTTGACTTGGTCACAAGAAACTCATTTTGCAATAAATGTTCGTTTCCCATTAATCGTACACTTTCTAAAATCCAATCTCACCCCTCCCCTCCAAATCTTCCCCATCACCCCTCCCCTCCAAATCTTCCCTATCACCCCTCCCTTTCAAATCTTCCCCCTTGCCCCTCCCCTTCAAATCCTCCCCATCACCCATCCCTTTCAAATCTCCCCCCTTGCCCCTCCCCTCCAAGACTCCCCCTCACCCTCCCATCTGAGACTCCCGCCTCACCGCTCCCCTCCAAATCTCCCCCATATCCCATCCCTTTCAAATCCCTCCCCTTGTCCCTTCCCTCCTAAACTCCCCCCTAACGCCTCCCCTCACAAACTCCCCCCTCACCCCCCCCCCCCCCTTCAAATCTCCCCACCCTCATTTCTTCTCAATTTCACCCATCTCACCCATCCTCCTCAAAGCGTCTCCCCGCTTCTTCCCCCTTCCAAATCTCCCCCAACCTTCGGCCTCGCTCTTCCCCCTCCTCAAGTAACACCTCATTGTGCCTCACCCAATCACCATCAAACCTTTTGTCCGCCCCATCCTTCCCTTTCTCCGAGCTATTCTGAAATCTCTGACACACGTTCAACAGCTCTCCCTACCTCTTCCACCTCTTACCCTACCCCTCCCCCCCCCCCTGTTCTGTATCCGATGCTCCCCCTTCCTCTTCTTTAACAGTATGGACCTCAAACATCTGGGGCCTTCGCTCAAACTTGACTGATCTCTCCATACAGGTTGCTTCTGACAAACCAGACGTGATCTGCTTAACAGAAACTTTCCTCCTTCATGATGTCTCTGATTCCTTGGTATCTCTCCCAGGTTACTCCCTCCTCCGGTATGATAGACATGAGCCTCGTCCTGGAGGTAGGGTTGCTATCTTTATAAAAAAACTCTCTTCCTCACTCGCCCTGCACTGCCCTCTCCTCACCTCACCCCCAGGAATACCTTTGGCTACGGCTTCCCCTTCGCTCCCACCTTTTGTTCATATGTGTGTTGTACCGTCCACCAAACAGTGATGACTCCATCTACATCTCGCTGTCTGATAATATGGACCAACTTATATCGACTCATCCCAACTCTCTCTTCCTCATATGTGGTGATTTCAATTGTCACCATGCCAGTTGGCTGGGTGTGGGTACCTCTCTCACCAGCCATGGCTCTTCAGCAAAGGACTTCTGCGACTCACTGGGACTGACACAATCTGTCAATTTCCCGACCCGGATCTCAGTCAACGGAGCATCTTCTCTTCTGGACTTGGTTATGAGTTATGACTAACTTCCTTGAAAATGTCTGCTGCTGTTCTTCTGCTCCAATCGGCTCATCTGATCATGTGCTTGTTAAAGTGGACATCTCTCTGACCATTCTCAGGGAGCCTGCTCAGCGTCGACGAGTATGTCATTTCACTCAGGCCAACTGGCACGGTCTTCAAGCAGCCATCAATCATCTGGACTGGTCTCCCATCTCTACCACCTCTGACATCAACTCATCCTGGGAATTCTTCCAAAGTAAATTGCTCTCTCTCATGCACAGATTTATCCCATCTTGTCTTCAGTTGTCATACCCTTCCTCTCGTCCATGGTACACAGAATCTTGTGGTGAGGCTGTTGCCCAGAAACAACTTGCCTTCGTCTCCTGGAAAGCAAATCCAACGGAAGGAAATCTCATTTCCTTTCACAAAGCCCGAAACAAGTGTGTGTCCACACTCAGGAGAGCCAGGAAACAATATCTCTCCGTTCTCAAGACCGAACTCTCTTATCTGTCTCCCTCTTCAAAATCCTGGTGGCGTCTGGTCAAATCTGTTTCTGGTGTTTGTTCCCCCTCCATCCCCTCCCTTACCTCAAACGGCGACACAGCTGACTCCGCATGTGAAAAAGCTGAATGCCTCAACTCTGTGTTTGCCTCCAAATCTTGTGTCCCAAACCCATCCCTCTCTGTACCCACCGTACCCAGTCGTCCCCAGCTGCTCCTGGACTCCGTGTCCTTTCCTCCTGACAAGGTGGAAAAGTTTCCGTCAACCCTCGACTCTGATTCTGCAACTGGACCTGACGGCATCAGCCCACGGGTCCTAAAATCCTGTTCTTCCGCTCTTTCACTCCCTCTCTCTGTTCTCTTCACCCTCTCTTTTGCTCAAGGTCAACTGCCATCTGCTTGGAAATCAGCCAACATCACCGCTTTACACAAAAAGGTGCAAAACAGATCCTAGCAACTACAGACCAATCAGCCTTCTCCCAATTATCAGCAGTCATGGAATCCAACATTGCTTCGGATATGAAATCTTTCCTCTTCTCCAATGGCTTGATCTCTGATCATCAATTTGGTTTCAGACCAGGTCACTCTACTCTGGACATGCTGCTTCTGCTGTCTCAACAATGGATGGAGGTCCTCAATGCCAAACAAGAAATTAGAGCTGTCTCCCTCGACATATCACGTGCCTTCGATACGGTCTGGCACCCCGCTCTGCTCACCAAACTCTCCTCCTTTGGTATCCATGGAAATTTCCACGCATGGCTGGCGGACTTCCTCTCTCGTCGTAGTCAACGTGTGGCCCTGAATGGGTTTCTCTCATCTCCTCTTCCTGTTCAGGCTGGAGTTCCCCAAGGCAGTATTCTGGGCCCTGTGCTTTTTCTGGTCTTCATCAATGATCTCTCTGACTCTCTTGAAAATCCTCTCTATCTCTTTGGTGATGACTCCACTCTCTGCCGCTCCATTCCTCATCCCTCAGATCGGCAGTCTGCAGCCTCCTCACTCTCTGCAGACCTGGACAAAATAACAGACTGGGCAAACAAGTGGAACATGTCTTTCAATCCTGACAAATCTCACACTCTTACGATGTCTTTCCGAAAAGACCGACTGAACAACCCTCCCATCTACTTTCTGAATAATCCTCTCCAAGAAGTTCTGTCACTCAAGCTTTTGGGTCTCACTATCTGCCATAATCTTTCCTGGGAAAACCACATTTCCAAGCTGGCCTCCAAAGCCAGTCGCCGACTGGGCATCCTCCGTCGTGCGAAGTCCTTCCTTGGCACACCTGAGCTCCTCACCACATACAAGGCTTTCATCCGCAGCTCAATGGAGTACTGCTCTCCCCTCTGGGCTGGTGCTCCTGCCTCACACCTAGCTCGTCTTCACGCTGTTGAAACCAAAGCGTTCAGAATCATTGGAATCTCCCGCGATGACGCTATCTCCGAGGGCCTTTCACTTACTCACCACAGGCAGGTTGGTGGTCTTTCTGTCTTCTGCAGACTCCTCTCCGGCCTTGCTCCCCCAGCTCTCTCTGGGCTCTGTTCCCCTAATATTCCTGCAGGTCGCACAAGATCTGCCTGCAACCCTCTTATGGTTAAACTGCCAAAATCAAGACTCTCTGCTCACCTTCACTCCTTCATTCCTCTTTTCTCCCACCTCTGGAACAAACTCCCTCACTCTCTTCAATCCCACTCCTCCCTCCAGGTCTTTAAAACAGCTGTTCACCACCATCTCTTATCTTCCGCCATCCAAAACCTTGATCTTTTCTACCCCCGCTAATTTCACCCCAAATCCACTTTTTTGAAATACCAACTTCTTTCCTGGAAGTCTTTGGTGTCCTTGCGCTTTATACCTATCCTGCCCCCCCCCCCCCAAGCCCTCTCCCTCCCACACATCTCCCGATGTCCCTGCTCTCAAATGTTGTTTGTGTGCTTCCCCTTCTCTCCCCATCTTGTCGACCGCTCCCCTTTTTATATACTTTGTTTGTTTGTTTGTTTGATTTGTTTGTTTGATAAATGTTAGCTCTTTCACAAGCCTCGATTCTGTATACAAAAAAAAATAAAAAATGCTAACCACATTTTTTTCAAAAATTTTTGGGACCATTTGGGAATTTGCTGCGTTGATATTAACCCCACAATTCCGATGGGCAGCATTAATTTCAGAACAGAAAATTGATTTTGGCGGTAGTCGTCCATACGACACACGTGGCTGACCAAACGTAGCTTTGTTCTGGCTAGATGCGTGAACATTGGTTTAAAGTTTGAAATGCGCACATCTCGGGAAGATAAAGTCCAACCAATTGATTTTCAGAATCTGACACGTGATGCTGCAGTGTGTTGAGCCATTTAATCTAGTTGGTGTGCAGATGAAAAAGTTTCAGGTCCATAGGTAAGAGTAGATATAACTACGGCATGATACACAACAAATTAATGAAGCAACTGGAAAAAATGGTGCCTGCGCGCCGCCTGGTGCCTGCGCGCCGCCTGGTGCCTGCGCGCCCCCTTTTACCGTGTAGCTCAGACTTCAGATATAAAATAGTTTTCATTATCATAATATTGGTGGTATGGTTATAAAATGACGATGCCAAAATGCTCTGCAGTCAAGACTGAAAGCTTATGAGTGAAAAACAAAAACAATCTGTTTGATCAGGACTCAAAATGCTTCCACGAGTCTCTATTGAACAATTTTTAAAGTCCCCTTCCCTCCCCAATTTTGATTTTTTTTTTAACCATTTACAAACACAATGAAAGCTGCATGATGATACTCAAAGAAACAAGGTTGACTTGACTGAAAACAAACAAGGTTGAAACAAACCCACCTGGCTGCGGAATATCATCACGTACTTGATAGCATCTGCTTTCAGCACTGGAAACTGATTCACTGCAAACAAAATACGAGGGACGCTCGAAATGTTTCACAACTCTGGTAAACAGAAATACGATACTTTTAAAACTTTATTACGTCCATGGAGGTTATGTTTTCAACCGTGTCTGTCTGTCTACAAATTGGATATCTCAAAAATTTGTGGACGGATTCGGCCGAAACTAGGTGGGCAGGTTGGGTGTGTGATGAGGTCAAATCCATTTGATTTTGGGGAAGATACAAATCTGGATCCGGATATGGGAATTATTTAATTTTTAAGCGATTCTTCACCATCGAGTTATTGGGCCAAAAACGATATGGAACATGATATTTCAAAAAGTTGTGGACGACTTGTGACAAAACCTAGTGGATGAGTTGGGTAGGTGACAAGAATAAGCCAATCAGATTTTCCCAATGTAATCGCACTTTACACCTCAATACACTTCACATATTTGTTCTTCTAACGAGTAATAATATAAATCTTCCGACAGCTCCTTCAACCACTCGTCAATGGTGGACTTCATGGAATCAGTCTTGAAACGTTTTACCGTGTAGCTCAGACTTCAGATGTCGGAAACCAATTAACAGTCACTCGGGGCAAGGTCTGTGTCGTCAAGATGGATAATTCAACTGTTCGAATCCACACCTGGTGCATCAGGGCCTGTGCGACTCTGGCCTCATGAACTGGTGAATTGTCGTGCAGCCAGAGAACACCACGGGTCATCATCCTCTGACATTTTTTGCGGATACCTACACGCAACCGGGCCAGGAAGTTGGTAGGACAATGACCAGTGATCATAGTTTGGCATGACATGTAATTGATTAGCGGCAAATCTTTTGAATACCAGATGCTGGTGCTGGCCATAACCTTGCCTGCTGAGGAATGGGTGCAGTACTTCTTTGGGGAGGGGGGGAGGGGGGACTGTTACACGATTGGTCGTATCCAAGGGACGGGTCGTACAGGGTCATACGGGGATGAAATACAGGGTCATACGGGGATGAAAGTTGGAGATGTGAACAAATCCAGTGGCCTAGTGGTGGTCAGTCGGTACTACCTGTCTCATTGTCAATGTCGGCGACTCAAGCGCCCACCACCACCCCCCCCCTCCCCCCCCCCCCCCCCCCAAGCCATTGCGTTTTTTCACCTTTATGCGATCGTGTTTTGTGTCGATTTTGTGCGATATGAATTAAATTTTAATTCATATTTCGTGTTTACGAATTCGAATACGAAGGATTTCCCCTTTCCCCTTTCGATTTCGAATACGAATCGAATACGAGCTTGACTCGAGAGGGCGAATGTACGGGTTGGGAATGTATGGGTCTCCCTTCCCCCGCCCGGCAACGCCGGTACTGGAGGGTGTGGGTCACAGGCTCGGTGAGTCTCCAAAATCCGCTTCGTGCTCTTGCGAAGATGCAGGACGATGTCGCGATTGTTGTGCTGCTCTCCGACCATGAGAACTGCAACGTCATTGTTGACTGGCCCTCCCCTTCCCTCCCCCTCCCCCCTCCTCCCCTCTCCCCCCCCCCCCCCCCCCCAACAAGCTTGCCTGGCGACGAGGGTGTCTGGTCACCCAGCAGGAAAAATAAAAAGACCCAAAGGGTGAGTGAACAAGTCTTTACAGGATAATTAATAGGCGGGGGACGGTGTCCCCTAAATAACTGATCAGGAAAGGGTAGTTGATACCCGGCCTAGAAAGACCAAATCCAACCCCCCCACCTCAGCCCTCCCCTAATAAATATGGATCCAAACACAAAGGATTTGATGCTGGCCCGTGTATCCCCCAGGATAAAAAGGACTGCTCAGGCTGCTTTGGTCCTCTGGTAGCTGTGATAAGAAGACCGAAGAGCTAGTGCTTCACCTGGCTCGGCTTCATGCTGGAGAAACCAAAGCTTTCAGAATCATTGAAATCTCCCGCGATGAAGCCGATTGTGAGGGCCTTTCTCTCTCTCACCGCTGGCAGGTTGGTGGTCTTTCTGTCTTCTACCGACTCCTCTCTGGCCTTGCTCCCCCAGCTCTGTCTGTGCTCTGTTCCCAAGTATTCCTACAGGATGCACAAGATCTGTCAGCAACCCTCTTCTGGTGAAACTGCCAAAATCAAATGCTTCAAAAGGCCTGCTGAGGAATCCATATCCGGATCAGGATCTTCACCAAAATCTAATCATTTCGGCCTTGTCACAAACCCAACCTCTACGCCTAATTCCGTCCAAATCCATCCACAATTTTTTGAGATATCCTGTTCACAGACAGACGAGTTGAAAACATAACCTCCACCACGTTCCGCGGCGGAGGTGATAATAAATTAATAAATAAAATAAAAATGGGCATCCTGCAAGTAGAATTCCAAATACTGCAACGGAATATCCTGGTCACGTTCCTTTATTGGGAAAGAACGTGAAGGGGACGAGTCATTTACAACGACCATGGTCTATACGTTCACCTCTTCAAGATCATGTTCATCATGCAGCTGATAGAAATATTCAAAAAGTAACCACGATGACAGTACAACTTCCGTTTAAATAAAAATGGTCACTTTTTTTTTCTTTTTTTTTACACGGAGCCAAAATCCAAAAGAGCTTTCCACTTAATCCCACCAGGGTTTGCTCATTAGTAGAAGGTTTTGAAGGCGAGGATCTTGGCGTGCCATACCGTTTGGTGACCTGATGTCGGGAAGGATGTTTGCGACAAAGAAATCTGTCAAATTCACGAGTTCGTTAGCTTGAGTAATCCCATGCTGGGGGAACAGAAGCAAGCAGCGTACAGTCAGTACGAGTGGGCCAAAACGGACTCACTACTGAAAATTAATCATCGAAACAATCAACAAGGAATAAGTGTGAGTGTGGGTACTACATGGATGATGCAACATGGACCCATGTGAATGATGCAGCACGGTCCCATGTGGATGATGCAACATGGTCCCATGTGGATGATGCAGCATGATCCCATGTGGATGATGCAGCATGGTCCCATGTGGATGATGCAGCATGGTCCCATGTGGATGATGCAGCATGGTCCCATGTGGATGATGCAGCATGGTCCCATGTGGATGATGCAGCATGGTCCCATGTGGATGATGCAGCATGGTCCCATGTGGATGATGCAGCATGGTCCCATGTGGATGATGCAGCATGGTCCCATGTGGATGATGCAGCATGGTCCCATGTGGATGATGCAGCATGGTCCCATGTGGATGATGCAGCATGGTCCCATGTGGATGATGCAGCATGGTCCCATGTGGATGATGCAGCATGGTCCCATGTGGATGATGCAGCATGGTCCCATGTGGATGATGCAGCATGGTCCCATGTGGATGATGCAGCATGGTCCCATGTGGATGATGCAATATGGTTCCATGTGGATGATCATAGTTACCTTGTGCGTTTGTGCTTTGGAGGCGAGCGATGTAACTAGGAAGATGGCTGTGTCTTTGTGCTTCCACGCACGCGCAGGTTCTTTGGCATACTCCGCCAGCATCGAGGCCACGTACACCGAAAATATCTCCGTGACGGGACCCTCGAAGAAGCGACACAAGCTGCGCACGAGGTCGCAGGCCGCACGACGGCGTGTGTCCACATCTGCACACAGCGACTTCATTAAATCCGACATCAAATTTGGTCATTAGAATGAAGCAAGGAAATTGTTACGTCAAGGTAATTGTGTCATTGAAATGAAGAGTTTAACAGCAAAAGGAATCTCCAGATGAAAGGAACCGCCTTCAGATGCCATTTTCCCCCGCAGAGCAGGGGTTGGCCTTTTTCAGGCACCGTGGTCGCCTTTTTGAAGCAATGTTTTATGGCCGGATGCCCTTCCTGCCGCCAACCCTGTTAGTCACCTCTTGCAACACACAGGGAATTACCAGTGAGCTGGTACTCAATTTGCCGACCTCGGAAGGATGACAGGCTGAGTCAACCCCCCCTTGCGTTAATTCAGCGATCGACCGGGATTTGAACCCAGGATCCTAGGATCCCAAGCCGGCACCCTAACCGCTAAGCCAACACCAGGCATGAATCTCCAGACGAAAGGACAAATGGGAAAAGTGATCACCTGACCCCTCGATGTCCCTCCGAATATATTCCTCTGCATTGTCTTCAAAAGCTTCCTCGTCCACAGCTGATGGACACGGAAAATTAAAACATCAAATTGAGTCAATGTGTCGACACAGGCACAATCATCAAAGACAAATGATCCGTGCATCAAAATGCAGATTATATGCCCTGCATGTAACTCCCCATCATCCACCATGTAACTCCCCATCATCCACCATGTAACTCCCCATCATCCACCATGTAACTCCCCATCATCCACCATGCAACTCCCCATCATCGACCATGCAACTCCCCATCATCCACCATGCAACTCCCCATCATCCACCATGTAACTCCCCATCATCCACCATGTAACTCCCCATCATCCACCATGTAACTCCCCATCATCCACCATGTAACTCTCCATCATCCACCATGTAACTCCCCATCATCCACCATGTAACGCCCCATCATCCACCATGTAACGCCCCATCATCCACCACGTAACTCCCCATCATCCACCACGTAACTCCCCATCATCCACCACGTAACTCCCCATCATCCACCACGTAACTCCCCATCATCCACCATGTAACTCCCCATCATCCACCATGCAACCCCCCATCATCCACCATGTAACTCCCCATCATCCACTATGTAACTCCCCATCATCCACCATGCAACTCCCCATCATCCACCATGCAACTCCCCATCATCCACCATGTAACTCCCCATCATACACCATGTAACTCCATATCATCCACCATGTAACTCCATATCATCCACCATGTAACTCCATATCATCCACCATGTTACTCCATATCATCCACCATGTAACTCCATATCATCCACCATGTAACTCCATATCATCCACCATGTAACTCCATATCATCCACCATGTAACTCCATATCATCCACCATGTAACTCCATATCATCCACCATGTAACTCCATATCATTTCAAGATTCTACAAGCCGGATCCAGATCCGGATCTTCACCAAAATACAATCATTTCATCCTCGTCACATACGCTACATCTCTGCCAAATTTTGTCTGAATCCATCCACAACTTTTTCAGATATCTTGTTCACAGACAAACAAACAAATGAAAAATCGTTTAGAGACCGAGGACTTGCCGGAATTAAAAATATGGCGGCCAAACCATGTGACCGATGACGTCATTATTTTTTCTAAACTAATTTATTCCTAGATTATGCTCAAGAAATTTCATCTTGATCAGATGAAGTTTTGTACTTGTCGAATTATGACGTCATAATGGAGGCACCTATGACATCATTAACATATTTTATTCCCCATGGAGAGTTTTTTACAATGAGCCTTTTCTCAATTTTTTCTATTCAGCACTTTCGGAGATATAGAGGTGCAAAGTTTTTTGGTTTTTCCAAGATGGCGGCTGAACCACGTGACCGATGACGTCATCATTATTTTTTTTCTCCACCAGTTTATGCTGACATTGCGCTCAAGAAATTGCATCTTGATTGGATGAAGTTTTGTACTTGTCGAATTATCGAATAATGACGCCATAATGGAGGCCTTGGGCCGAGAGAGTTAAAAATTGGGCACAGTCTATTCCAGGGAAAGACAAATGTGTGTGTAAAGTTTGGCGATTCTACGTGCAACGGTGTAGACGTAGTGCTGCGCACAGACTGAGACAGGCAGACAGGTAAACAGACAAACCAACCAATCAACATACTTGCCGGAATCTTTTCCGGCAAGTAACAAACAGACAGGGGAGAAAACATAACCTCCATCCACCTTCAGTGGCGGAGGTAACAACAACAACAACAACAACAACAACGTGAGAGGGGTGGTGCAGGAATAATTGTGGCCATTTATGAAAAATAAAACGAGAACGGCACTCGGTAGAGCAGAACTCCACTAGATGAACAGTTTACGTTTTGTATCGCACTGATCGGTCGGATCTGATTCGGACCTGAACCAAAATCTAATCGGCTTGTTCTTGTCAGCTGACCAACTCGTCCACCTAGTTTAATCATAACTGGTCCATAACTTTTATAAATATCATGTTATCTATTGATTTTCACCCGATCTCTCAATGGTGAAGAATCACTAAAAAAATCAAACAATTATCGTATCCGAATCTGGATCTTCACCAAAATCTAATCATTTCGTCCTTGTCACATACGCTACCTCACTGCCAAATTTCGTCCGAATTCGTTCATAACTTTTTGAGATCTTGTTCACAGACAAACAGACCTGACAATCCTGACAAATCTCACACTCTTACGATGTCTCTCCGAAAAGACCGACTGGACAACCCTCCCATCCACTTTCTGAATAATCCTCTCCAAGAAGTTCTGTCACTCAAGCTTTTGGGTCTCACTATCTGCCATGATCTTTCCTGGGAAAACCACATTTCAAATCTGGCCTCCAAAGCCAGTCGCCGACTGGGCATCCTCCGTCGTGCGAAGTCCTTCCTTGGCACACCTGAGCTCCTCACCACATACAAGGCTTTCATCCGCAGCTCAATGGAATACTGCTCTCCCCTCTGGGCTGGTGCTCCTGCCTCACACCTAGCTCGCCTTCACGCTGTTGAAACCAAAGCATTCAGAATCATTGGAATCTCCCGCGATGAAGCTAACTCCAAGGGCCTCTCACTCACTCACCGCAGGCAGGTTGGTGGTCTTTCCGTCTTCTACCGACTCCTCTCTGGCCTTGCCCCCCCAGCTCTCTCTGGGCTCTGTCCCGCAAATATTCCTACAGGTCGCACAAGATCTGCCTGCAACCCTCTTTTGGTTAAACTGCCAAAATCAAGACTCTCTGCTCACCTTCACTCCTTCATTCATCTTTTCTCCAGCCTCTGGAACAAACTCCCTCACTCTCTTCAATCCCACTCCACCCTCCAAGTCTTTAAAACAGCTGTTCACCACCATCTCTTATCTTCCCCCATCCAAAACTTTGATCTTTTCTACCCCCGCTAATTTCACCCCAATTCCACTTTTTGAAATACCAACTTTTGTCCTGGAAGTCCTTGGTGTCCTTGTGCTTTATACTTCTTCCCCCCCCCCCCCCTTCCCACGCCTCCTCCCCCCGGGCCCTCTCCCTTCCACACATCTCCCTGCTCTCGGATGTTGTGTGTGTGTGCTTCCCCTTTTCTCCCCATCTTGTCTTCCGCTCCCTCTTTTTGTGTATTTTGTTTGTCTGGTCGATTTGTTTGTGAAGTTAATGTTAGCTCTTTCACGAGCCTCGATTCAGTATACAAAAAAAAAAAAGAAAAAAAAAAGACAAACAGACAGACAGAGGTGAAAACATAACCTTTGGTGTATTGGTCAAGTGGTGGAGGTAATTATTTGAGGTCAAAAGGTAAACAGGCCGAATTTCTAAAACCGTCAATTTTCATCGGATTGACTTGAAATTTGAAGATTATTTGCATATTTCGTTCTCCAATTCAACCACCAGTTATTTTTTATGGTCAAATTTGTTTTAGGGATTTCGCAAGTGTCGTGTTTGTCTGTTTGTTTGTCCATCTTTCTTGTTTGTTTGTTTGTTCACAGGATATCTCAAAAGGTTTTGGACGGATTCGGATGACATTTTGTGGAGAAGTTGTGTGTATGACAAGGAAGAGTTAATTAGATTTTGGTTTATTTATTTATTGATAAATATTATATTATATTGTTTATTTACGAGTTTATTTTCCATGTTTAGTTGACAACTGGTGGAACAACACACACAAACATTAATTTCTAGATGAGGTTCCGACCTTGTTTTTAGGTCACCCTCATCACTCCACTCCACTCCACACTCGGTGCAGAAAGACTTTCCAGAAAGGGGAATATGCTCCGAAACAATGGGGATATCGTTTGTGCCCGATATATAAACAGCTTTACCATCAACCAAACAGTACTCACTTCTGCACTCCATGTTCGGCAGGATAACCTTCTCACATATGCTAGTGAGTGTAGAGCGCTCCTCAAACAGCTGCTTGTAGTGTTGCCGCTCGCTCACGGATGCCAAAAACTGCATCGCATTGCTCACCAGCTATGAGGAAGTGGTGATCAGAGGTGAGGACAACGACGAGCTGAATACGAGTGTACGTGCTTCCAGTGTTCGAGACACACTCGAGACCTACCAGATCGTACTTCAGCGCAGATCCAGCCGAGACGAGCAGGTGCCACACAGCGGTGACGAATCGCGGAAGAAACGGACGGAATTCCTCGTCGTACTTCTGTGCGTAGAGCGCCACATTGTCACAAATCTGAGATTTCAGAAGCTCCAACGGACCAGCCTCGCTTTCGTCCTATCGACAGGAATAAAGAGGGCCGAGACGTAGCTGATGTCAAGGCTTTTACATATCAACAAAATGAAAACAGTCCCCATTCTGCATCAGGCCCCCAAAAAACAAGGAATAATGCTAGTGTGTGCCGATATCTGCAGGACATCAGACGAGCCAACGAACAGGAACACAATTTGCAAAATAAATAAACAAATAAATTAAGCAAATGTGGAATCGAAGGAAAAGCAAAGTATGCTGTCAAAGGGAATCGAGGGAGTAGAAACGAACGTCTGTTTGCAGCAGTTTGTTGTCAACTGTGAGCAGTGTGTGAAAGTTGGTCATCCACGACTCCATGTTGTCCTCGAAGAACTCCGGAAGGTCCTGCGGGCAAGCGAGGGCGAGCAGATCACGTCCCCTCACATACAACTTTGAGGACGAAATATCAGTGCGCTACTCGATTGCACAAATAAAACACGAGAGAAGTGGGTGCGAAGGAGGAAGAAGGCCGAGGTCAACTTGTCACACTTTAGGAGGGTGGTACCAAAAGATCCTGACACTCCATGGACAGCTGCCCACCTGGTGGCAATATGATGCTGTTTTTGCTTTGAGGGGAATAAAATGACTTCCATCCACACCTATCCTCGGCGTCGAGGTGTCCTGGAGGTCAGTACCCAGACCTGTGTCGCCACTACGTACTCCAGATATCCCAACCTCGGAAAAATGAATAAAATTAAGTGATAGCATTTGCGGGTCGTTTCTCCCCTCGTCCCCCCCAAGTGGTTCCGGTTTCCAGGTGTGGCAGCCTTTTCTCTCGTCTTTGAGTGACCTGATTCCTAGGTTAAGCGAACCTTTCCAAATTTAGGCTTTGCTGCCGTCATCGGTTCTCCACTCTTATTCGTATCGTGCGCTCATCGCCATGTCTTTGTGGACCTGTTTGGTTATTTCCTCCTGTGCATCTGCCTCGGCTGGTTAGGCCTTCCCAGTCATCAACATGCCTGTATTCTCATTCATTCACTCCTTGCTCGACTATATTCTTTGCTCATCCCCCTTTTATCCGCCTCATATTTCATTTCACCGTGCCTCAAAAGCTTTCCCTCATTCTTTCATTCTTCTCTAAACCACCACAAAGAAATAATAAAAGCCATTCATGATTTCCACTCATTCTGATGTCATTCCTCAAGTCATTCATTCCCAAACATTTCTTTCCTCATCTCCCCTTTTCCTACTCCTGTGATTTCTCTACCTCCATACAAATCCATTAAATAATAAATTATATAACATTTAATGTTCCCACACACTCATTCCCAAATGTCCTTCTCCCATACTACCTTTCCTTCTTTTTTTCTGTTGAATTATTGGAGGCCGATAAAACCCATGCCCCATCTCCTACCACGTTCAAACAGTGCTGTCTTTCTTTGTGCCCCCAAATCATTCTTCCCACCACCCCAATCGTGAAATTTGTCATGGTCTTCCAGCCCTTCGAATCCTTAAACCAAATTTGCTTTGTATTGAGTGCGGGATTAGTGTGTTCAATCCCTTCACACCAGTAGCCTCCCACACATCATCTACCTCGCGCAACACCCCTTCGCATCGTCCCTCTCCACCCTCTTTCTCGGCTTCCCCCTCACCTCGCCCACTCTCAGCTTCGAGCTTTCCGTACCCTATGTCCCTCCCCCCTGGCACTATATCCACGTTTGTGCAGCATGCCAACAGTGCCTCCTCCCCTGTCCCTAACTGTGGACCTCCAACATCCGAGGCATCCACTCCAATCTGATACACCTCTCAATGTAGGCTGCTGCTGATAAACCAGACATTATCCACTTCAAAAAATTATTCCTCACACAGGATCTCCCTGGACATTGGATCCACCGGTTTGACATGCCTGAACACCGACCCATTGGTACAGTTGCAGTTTACATCAATAACTCCATTTTTCATTGTTTGCGTACTGCTCTTACACCTCCCAAACCACCTGGAGTACCTTTGGCTGCGACTTCCTCTCTGCCCCTACCTTTTGTTTGTCTGCGTGTTGTACAGTCCTCCTAACAGTGACTCCTTCATTTACATCCATCCATCCCCACCTATATCTTCCTCCTTCTCCCCATTAACATGGACCAACTTTTAACCACTCATCCAAACTCTCTCTTCCTCATAGTTGGCAATTTAAATTGTCACCATGCAAATTGCCTGTGTGTTGGTACCTCTCCCACCAGCCATGGAACTTCAATAAAGGACTTATGGGATGCCATGGGCCTGGCTCAATCTGTGAACTTTCCAACACAGATTTCTGCCAATGGTAAATAGTTCCTTCTGGACTTGGTAATGACCAGCTTTCCTTCCACTGCTCTAAATGGTTCGTCATCACCTCTCCGGCTGCTGTCAGAGAGCCGCCTCAATGCCAGCGAGTCTAGCCGTTCACTCGAGTGGGCTGGCACGCACTGCAAGCTGCCATCTCCCTTCAAGAACAGTCCATCTCCACTGCCTCTGATGTTAATGTGGCGTGGGAATTTTTCCACAGAAACGTGCTCTCATATTCACAGATCCATCCCATCTCGTCTACACAGTTATCATACCTATCTTCCCTCCCATGGTACACTGAATCCTGTGATGAGGCATTTGCCTCAAAACAACTCCGCTTCTCTTCTCTTCTCTTTCTGGAATGCAAATATAACCGAAAACAACCTCAGATCATTCCACAAATCCCGCAACAAGTGTGTGCCGGACTCTCAGGAGAGCCAAAAATCAATATCTGCCCAACTTCAAGAATGAACATTCAAACTTGTCCATCTCCTCTATAATCTGGTGGCACCTTCTTAAGTCTGTCTCTGGTGTATGCTCCCCTTCCATCCTTTCCCTCTCTTCAAATGGCACCTTCACTCTCTGTACCCACCACACACAGGTACACACAACTCCTGGACTCTGTCTTTGGACCTGAGAAGGTGTGGAGAAGTTTCTGGCAACCCTCAACTCCGATTCTGCAACTGGGCCGGATACCATAACCTCACGTGTCTCAAAACTATTTCGTCGAGTTCAGGTCACATGACTAAAATAATAGGGCAGTTTGTATTTTTCAAGCATTTATGATGTTCCACAGTAGCATTTACTACAGAAAGCACAATGACAAGACGACGCTGATGACATGGGAACCACAAGCCAAGCAATGGGGACTTCCGAGTCAGTTATCAGCAAAATGCTACCTCATAGAGGTCGCAAGGCCAGGGCAGGGATAATAAGAACGATATTTGGCAGTCTGGCCTAAATGTCAGTTGCTCACCAAATATTCATCGCACATTTTGTAACAAGTTTTGACAATGTTGCTCTCGAAATGCCCCTTCAGCTTCGTTCAACTCTGGACACTGTTGATAGAATGAGGAGCGAGTAATGGGGGTGGTGGTGGGGGAGGTTGTTTGGGGGAAGGCAGGCAGGAATAGGGAAGGTTACCTGGAAATTGAGGCTGAAAAATACTTTTGAGATGAGGATGAGCGAACTGAAAAGAATTTTCAGAGCATTGGCATCTGTTCCATGTGTATTGCACAAACCGATGGTCACCTGTCGGCACAACATTCACGAGAAGAATCAGAACTGTGAACATTTTACGGTTCTTAAAAATAAATAAATAAATAATAATAACTATGTATCCCTCGTCTGATCAACATCGTACGGATGAACTTCCACCTTACTTTGACAACAAGCCAAGCATAGAGTTTCCCTACTGCTGAAGAATCTTCATCAAGACAGTCAAGGCTTGGCAACTTGGCTTCTTCTTCTTCTTCTTCTTTCTTCTTCTTCTTCCAACAGCATGAGACATTGTTTGCATGAAATAATTAAGTGTGGGTTACTCGTATCCTGTCTACATTAATTTTCCTGGATCCAAAAGCTCTCGCTTAGAGGAGGGCAACTTTTGTGGGCAATATGTTTAGACATTGGGGTTTATGATTTAGAAACAAAATTATAATCGAGCAAGAAGCATGGCCAGAAAGGTTGCACTTTAGATAGGTCAAAGGCCGGCAAACCCGGTCATGCCATCGTCTTTCACTTTACCAGCCATTACAGCATTCCCAGGCAGTCTCCGAGTGAAATACGAGGTAAATCGAAATGCACAGAGGGAAAACCAAAATGAGATGACACTGGAAGCAAGCATGGTCTGGAAAAAGCAGGAGCAAATAGACAACGCTCTGCTTGGATGGTTCCAGTGCATGTGAAGAGATTCTCAGTGTGAGGCATCATTTGCATTTAATATACCAGATTTTCAAGGAAATAACTCGCCCCGGAAAAAACAATGCTTTAGGTAAATTCCAAGCACATAAAAGCCGCACACAGGAATAAGCCGCACACTCTCCACATGACCAAGAGATACATCATCTCCATATTTCCAGCAGCCGACAAGGCTTTGTTGTCATGGGGCTATTCAAAAATTACGTTACGTATTGTCGTGTCCGTGGCTAGTTAAGACCAGCCTTGGTCGAATAGCCGAACTGCTTTAACTCCTGAGGCAGCACCCAAATATGGCGGTTATCCCTCGCGCGAGATCGTAAGGATGCGAGGCGTTTACCTGAACGCAGAACACGGGTTTATTCCTGAACCCACAAAACATGCAAACACCACAGTAAATTCAACAATCAAATAGTTTAATGAACATAAATCGCAAACGGAAATAAAGGTTGAAGTAAAACTAAAATTATATTTTGAGGGACCGTCGACTCGGTCACAAAAACACGCAGGGGAAAAGCTAATAAAAATAAAATGCTTCCTTTTTGTGTATACACTTACAGTGCATTCAGAAAGTATTCAGACCCCTTCACTTTTTTTCACATTTTGTTACGTTTATAACTCATATCACAATCGCCATGGTCTCCCTTTACGTTTTTCATTCAGTGTGAAACACAAACAAACCGATTGTTAAAATGCCCATCAAAATATCAAAAGCATCGGCATTATGGGTCTTCCAACAAAACAGTACGTACCCAACCCTAGTGGGGTATATAGATTACAGTAGATCTTCCCTCAGTTCTGCAAGTAAAACTTACCTCACGGATGTCTGGATTCCTCCAAATTTATTTGTTTAATGTTATAAACAGCATTAACGACTGTTTAAAAAGCTAATCATATGTGTTTGTGGTTTATAATATTTTACAAGCCCGGCTACGCCGCTGTTAGACTTTCGGTCTTGTTTTTTCAGTTACTATGAACTGTATTTGAAGAAGTAAAGGCGGCACAGTGTACCATCCATAATACCAGGCAGCAGTCGGAATTCCTTTAATAACGTCATCGGACTAATCGCTCGGAGTCATGCAATCGTTTGTAAATATTGTTGCGGTTTTGAGTTTTTGCAATAAACGTTAATTTCCCCCTCATAGTTTAGTCACACTACAACACGTAGCCTCGCGATAGTTCAGTTGTCTTGGTAAATGTAAGCATAGCCCTTTTCCTGTGTTAGTTTTGTGTTGAGTAGAATAATGAGAGTTAGGTCCTTCCATTGCTTATGCCGCCTCGATATTGTGTTTTTTGGCGCAAATTAACACGAGGCAGGCCGGACAAGTCGAGGCAAGACCGAAGGAAGGCGGAGGAGAAGCCGACGGTAAGCGCGAGCCGCCAATCAGGGCTCGAAGGGAGTGGCTTAGCACTGCGTCAAAAGGCGTGGTTAGAACATTCAATGGGGGCTAAGGGCGTGGCAATAAAACCCTTTGCAAAAAGCCCCCACTCCAGTTATGGGGAGAGGCGCTTGTGAGTGTTGAACAAGTTATGGGAGAGGTGTGCTGAAAGAAGCCAAACGAGTTCTGGGGAGAGAGGCGCTTGAACAGTTAAACGCTCGGTTGAGCTTGAGGAAAACCCTCGATTGAGTTACGCGAGTAAAAGCGCGCCGCTGATTAATAGCGCTGTGAGGAACCACCGAGCCGTGCGAGACGCGTATATTTTCCCGCCTGCCTGCTCTGCCTTTGTTCGAGAGACGCGCTGCAAGGATCCCTCCCGCCACCTGCTTGCCTTCATCGAGGGACGTGCTGTGACCGGGGAGGGCCACGCCGGGCGAAGCTGTTCCTGGACGACCAAGCCGGCGCATTCAGCATGTGAACACCATCCTTCCTTCATTCATTTCCCCCCTGTGAGTGTGATCGGGCCTGTGTCTGGGGATAAGCTAAGACTGTTTAAGTTCTGCCCTGTGTCCCTTCTGCTTCTACCAATCCTTGTGTAAATAATAATTATTAAACCTGTGTTCTTCCTTTTATTCGACCGACTCGTCCCTTCCATCTATTGAGCAAGCGTGGTACGAATTATCGCTCTAATCGGGTTCCAATATAAGATAACCGCATGGACCACGTGGTACGCCATCCGCTCGGACGTACTCAAATTACGCGTGGTTCATGCGAGGCTTGATCCCCGCTTCCGCGGCGGCGTAGGTACTTAGGTACGTGCGAGAATTGTCCCGGAACCCTACCCTGCGTCTGCCCGGGAGGGGCGATTCAAGTCTCTCGGTTGCGACGACCCAAAAAGAACAAGGGGCCTAAATCTCCCCTTGGTTAGGGCAGGAGGGTCGCGCGAAAAACGTAACAATATGTTCGATTGATTTAATTACCTCTGCCACTGAAGGTGGATGGAGGTTATGTTTTCAGCCCTATCTGTCTGTTTGTTTGTTTGTTTGTTTATGAACAAAATGTCTCAAAAAGTTGTGGATGGATTCGGACGAAATTTGGCAGAGAGGTAGTGTATGTGATAAGGACAAAATGATTAGATTTTGGTGAAGATCCAGATCCGGATAATATAATTTTTTCAGTGATTCTTCACCATTGGGAGATCCGGCCAAAAACAATACATAGCAGGATATCTCAAAAAGTTATGGACGGATTTGGACGACACATGGTGGCGATGTTGGGTGTGTGACAAGGACGAATCGATTCGATTTTGGTGAAGATACGGATATGCATTCGGATTCGAGAATTATTTAATTTTTAAGTGATTCTTCACTATTGAGTGATCGGGCTAAAACTAATATATAAGCACGATATCTCAAAAAGTTATGGACGAGTTATGACTAAACTTGGTGGACGAGAACGAGAAAATTTGGTCAGGTGACCAGAACAAGCCGATTCGATTTTGGTTCAGGTCCGAATTCAGATCCGGCCTAGCAGTGGGATAACAAAAACTGTTCAGCCTGGCAGAGGGTATGAGCTCTACTGAGTGCCGTTCTAGTTTATAAATGAGATTTATGTGTCTGTGAAAAAGCAATGACGGAATAGTCGTCAAAACTGCACCAACAATATTAATTTTGCACCTTTGCCATTAAAATTCATCATTATTTTATAACATTTTATATTGCACAGATCTTGGCGATATAATACTTTAATAAAATTTAATTCAATTCGTACAATTTAAAGGACTAGGGCGTGCCCGTACGTGGGTGCAAAAAAACATGCGTGCAAACAACAACAACAAAAAAAAACTTTGAAACCACGTGGCAGTAACGACCACAGAACCCCCCCCCCTCTATTTACATGAAATGGTTTGGTCCATTCGCAAAGCCAAAGCGAACGGCTTGCGAGTACGGTAGAACCCCCCCCCCCCCCCCCCTCTATTTACATGAAATGGTTTGGTCCATTCGCAAAGCCAAAGCGAACGGCTTGCGTTACTTTTACTAATAGCTCGGTAACTACTTGTCCGATTAATATGAAACCTTGAAAAGGCACATCCTCAGGTCCCCAGCAATATACCTGGCAAGTTTCAAGTATATCGGACCCGTGGTTGTCGAGAAACAGCGGTCACAGACACACAGACACACACACACACACACACATACACACACACATACACACAGAGATTACTGGAATTATAGATAGATAAGATATACAAAATAGAACGTCTTTTCAGGGAAGTGACGTCACTTTTTCTTCAGTTACCAGTTCCATGGGAATACGACGATGAAACAAAGCAATTTGCTTTAATCATTAATGTATTGAATACGTGCATCATTAAATACTTGCATCATTAAAGAAAATGTGACTGAACAAAGTTGTCATCGATTGGTTTAGTGTTATATAACGACACCGGAAACATCCCGTCTTTCCCCTAAATGTTTGGTCATACACCCTGAACCCTCATGCAAACCGATTTACCGGTGCGTTAAATACGGTAGCTTTGGAATTAAATAAATACATGTGCATGTAAAATATACCGAAGAACTATAAAAAATATATTTTCGCCATTCCTTTTGTTTTCATTTAAAAAAATAATTATATAACAACAAGAACGGCACTCTTCGACATCACGATTTCGACTGATATGCCTCCCCGAACACATTATTACATCATTATAATACTTGTACCAAGTTTGATTTAAATCCATTCAGCTGTTCCCATGTAATCACATTTTTACCTCCCATGACCTCTGACCTTTGACCTTTGACCCCGGGACCACAAAATTTAATCCGTAAATCTTTACATCATTATACATACCTGTACCAAGTTTGAATTAGATCACTTCAGCCGTTTTCAAGTTATAGACCGATAAGACGTTGACCTTTTGACCTCTTCACCCAAAATTATAATCATTTAATCTTTACATCATTATACATACCTGAAATAAGTTTGAATACGATCAATTCAGCTGTTCTCAAGTTTAGACCTATCACAGACTTTTTTCTTTTTTTTGTATACTGAATCGAGGCTCGTGAAAGAGCTGACATTTACTTCACAAATAAATCAACCAGACAAACAAAATATATAAAAAGAGGGAGCGGAAGACAAGAGAAGGGAAAATCCAAGGGAAGGGACTTTACCTTTGACCCCAAAATCTAATCAGTTAATCTTTGCATCATTATAATACCTGTACCAAGTTTGAATTAGATCACTTCAGCTGTTCTCAAGTTATCCAACTATTAGACTTTGACCTCTGACCTTTAACCTATTGAACCCAAAATCTAATCAGTTCATCTTTACCTCATTATACATACCTGCACCAAGTTTGACTAAGATCCCTTCAGCTGTTCTCTGGTTATCGTGGTAATGAAAACCTATCACGGACAGACGGACGGACAACCGAAATTTTTTTTGCCAGTTTTAAGCGTTTTCAAAAAGGTTGGAAAAATTGGATATTTGACAACAAAGCAATCTCCATCAAAATTCTTAATTTAATATCCAACACGACTATCGACTGACTTCCAACATATATGTAGATTTTTTTTTTAACGTTTTTAAATGCAGTTTCGTTTTGTTGTTATTAGCAGTACGAGTGTGAATACGTTTTCAGCTGAAATCAACACGACTCCATGGTAGAACTTAATATTAAAAGTAATTAATTAAATCTATTGTTCAACAAAAAATACTTCGCAAAACGAGAAAACTCGTGAAAATAACAAAAATCACGGACAAGAGCACGGACAAACAACCATTGGTTGGCAACCATTGTGCAGGCTTGATGAGCCCAAATGACTCCTAAGGCGTTGAAGTTCCTCGCAAGGGAACTCATTTTTTAAAGCTAAACAGCGAGTACACCAAAATACAGCATTTGCCATGTTTGGATACCATGCTCGGAACCCGCAGTTTGGATACCATGCTCGGAACCACGCAGCGCATATCTCTCCGTTCTCAAGACCGAACTCTCTTATCTGTCTCCCTCTTCCAAATCCTGGTGGCGTCTGGTCAAATCCGTTTCTGGTGTTTGTTCCCCCTCCATCCCCTCCCTTACCTCAAACGGCTACACAGCTGACTCCGCCCGTGAAAAAGCTGAATGCCTCAACTCTGTGTTTGCCTCTAAATCTTGTGTCCCAAACCCATCCCTCTATGTACCCACCATACCCAGTCGTACCCTGCTGCTCCTGGACTCCGTGTCCTTTCCTCCTGACAAGGTGGAAAAGTTTCTGTCAACCCTCGACTCTGATTCTGCAACTGGACCCGACGGCATCAGCCCACGGGTCCTAAAATCCTGCTCTGCTGCTCTGTCTCACCCTCTCTCTGTTCTCTTCACCCTCTCTTTTGCTCAAGGTCAACTGCCATCTGCTTGGAAATCAGCCAACATCACCGCTTTGCACAAAAAAGGTGCAAAAACAGATCCTAGCAACTACAGACCAATCAGCCTTCTCCCAATTATCAGCAAAGTCATGGAATCCATCATTGCTTCGGATATGAAATCTTTCCTCTTCTCCAATGGCTTGATCTCTGATCATCAATTTGGTTTCAGACCAGGTCACTCTACTCTGGACATGCTGCTTCTGCTGTCTCAACAATGGATGGAGGTCCTCAATGCCAAACAGGAAATTAGAGCTGTCTCCCTCGACATATCACGTGCCTTCGACACGGTCTGGCACCCCGCTCTGCTCACCAAACTCTCCTCCTTTGGTATCCATGGAAATCTCCACGCATGGCTGGCGGACTTCCTCTCTAGTCGTCGTCAACGTGTGGCCCTGAATGGGTTTCTCTCATCTCCTCTTCCTGTTCAGGCTGGAGTTCCCCAAGGCAGTGTTCTGGGCCCCGTGCTTTTTCTGGTCTTCATCAATGATCTCTCTGACTCTCTCGAAAATCCTCTCTATCTCTTTGCTGATGACTCCACTCTCTGCCGCTCCATTCCTCTTCCCTCAGATCGGCAGTCTGCTGCCTCCTCACTCTCTGAAGACCTGGACAAAATCACAGACTGGTCAAACAAGTGGAACATGTCTTTCAATCCTGACAAATCTCACACTCTTACTATGTCTCTCCGAAAAGATCGACTGGACAACCCTCCCATCTACTTTCTCAACAATCCTCTCCAAGAAGTTCTGTCGCTCAAGCTTTTGGGTCTCACTATCTGCCATGATCTTTCTTGGGAAAACCACATTTCCAAGCTGGCCTCCAAAGCCAGTCGCCGACTGGGCATCCTCCGTCGTGCGAAGTCCTTCCTCGGCACACCTGAGCTCCTCACCACATACAAGGCTTTCATCCGCAGCTCAATGGAATACTGTTCTCCCCTATGGGCCGGTGCTCCTGCCTCACACCTAGCTCGGCTTCACGCTGTTGAAACCAAAGCTTTCAGAATTATTGGAATCTCCCGCGATGAAGCTATCTCTGAGGGCCTTTCACTCACTCACCGCAGGCAGGTAGGTGGTCTTTCTGTCTTCTACCGACTCCTCTCCGGCCTTGCACCCCCAGCTCTCTCTGTGCTCTGTCCCCCAAATATTCCTACAGGTCGCACAAGATCTGCCAGCAACCCTCTGATGGTTAAACTGCCGAAATCTCGGCTCTCTGCTCACCTTCACTCTTTCATTCCTCTTTTCTCCCGCCTCTGGAACAAACTCCCTCACTCCCTTCAATCCCACTCCTCCCTCCAGGTCTTTAAAACAGCTGTTCACCACCATCTCTTATCTTCCCCCATCCAAAACCTTGATCTTTTCTACCCCCGCTAATTCACCCCAGATCCACCTTGTTTGAAATTCCAACTTCTTTCCTGGAAGTCCTGGCAGTGTCCATATGTTTTATACCTCTCCCACCGCCCCCTTCCCACGCCCCCCCCCCCCCCCCCAAGCCCTCGCCCTCTCTCAGATCTCTCGATGTCTCCATGTCTCCATGTCTCTCGGTCACTGCTCTCAAATGTTGTGTTTGTGTCCTTCCCCCTCTCTCCCCATCTTGTCTACCGCTCCCTATGTTATATGTTTTATGTGTCGGTTTGTCTTTCTGTGTGATTAATGTTCGCTCTTTCACGAGCCTCGACCTTGTATACAAAAAAAAAAAAAAAAAAAAAAAAAAAAAAACCCGATTATTTAAAAACCGTTCGATTGGTGCTGTGCAGGGAGGGCGTTGCATCATTGAGGGCAAAAATTGTTGGCCCGTCTACCAGCATCGATTGCTAGTGGGCGTAAAGGATTTGAGCACCATGGCCAAATTTCTGCCCTCGTGTGCTGGGGCACACGCCGGCTGAAGTGTGTGCCGGCTGAAGGGGTTTATTTTCATTTTATCTTTCCCTTGACGCCGCTCCCCCCCGCCCCCCCACCCGCCCCCCCCCCGCCCCCCCCAGAATTTCCATGTTTTAAACGTTTCCCGGTGTGTACCCTGGATAAGAATAGGTACACCGTATCCCTGCGTGTCGTAAAAGACGACTAAGAGGGTTGGCGTCAGGAAGGGCATCCGGCCATAAAAACATTGCCTCAAAAAGGGAACCATGACAATTACAAGTACATATGGGCAGGGTACAGCCCGAAGTGGAGATCGGTTTCTGAGGTTTGGGACATGGAATGTAGGGACAATGACAGGGAGATCAGGAGAAGTGGTGGAAGTATTGGTCAGAAGAAGAGTGGACATATGTTGTGTGCAAGAGACGAGATGGAAGGGAAGTGGTGTGAGAATGGTGAAGGGTAGGCAGGGACAGAAATACAAGTTTGTGTGGCAAGGGTGCCTGGAGGGCCTGAATGGTGTTGGTGTCCTGTTTTCTGAGGAGTTTGTAGACAGTGTGGTGAGTGTGACTAGAGTGAGTGATAGGATGATGATGGTGAAAATGATGATTGGAAAGCTCTTGGTGAACGTCATCTCGGGATATGCTCCGCAGGTTGGTCGAAGCGATGAAGAGAAGGACAAGTTCTGGTGTGCGATAGAGAAGCTGATGGAAAACGTGAAAGATGAGGAAGTTGTTGTGGTAGGAGGAGACCTAAATGGACACGTGGGAAGGAGTATGGATGGTTTTGATGGAGTTCATGGGGGTTACGGATATGGTGTGAGAAATGGAGAAGGTGAAAGGATTTTGGAGTTTGCTGATGGAGCTGATTTGTTGATTTGTAATACTCAGTTCCAGAAAGAGGATAATAAGCTTGTTACATACACGTCAGGTGGGTCGACGACAACCGTTGACTACCTGATGGTGCGTAGGCGAGATAGGGGGCACCACCGGGACACAAACGTGATCCCGGGGGAGGAGGCTGTTTCACAGCACCACTTGGTTGTCTGCGACGTAAGGGTGAAAGGTGCGAGGAGAGCTCGGCGGGTGAAGTACCAACCGAGAATGAAGGTGTGGAGGTTGAAAGAGGTGACAGTAAGGGAGGCATTAAAAGAGAGGCTGAGTAGGGTCGAGGATGATGTGGTTGAGCTTGAAAGTGGTTGGATGTCGATGAAAGCTAGTCTGTTGGGAGCCTTTGGTGAGGTATGTGGATGGACAAAAGGACCACCGAGGCACTCGGAAACATGGTGGTGGGATGATGAAGTTGGAAAGAGGATTGACGAGAAGAGGAAGAAGTTCAAGGAGTGGCAGAAGGCGAAGGGTACGGGAGCAGAAACAGCAGAGCATGAAAGTTATAAGGCAGCCAAGAAGGCTGCAAAGAAAGAGGCAGCAAAGGCGCAGGAGGCATGTAGGAAAATGTTCGGAGAACGCTTGGATTCGGAAGAGGGTCAGAAAGCAGTATTCAGGATTGCAAAGCAGATAGCGAAAGAGAGGTGTGATGTGATGGGGGTGAGTTGCTTGAAGGATGAAGTGGGACAAATCATTGTCGACACAGATGGAATTAAAGGAAGATGGAAAAGATATATGGAAATGCTGTTGAATACAGAGAATGAATGGGATGGCAACATAGAGAGTAACCCAGTTTTAGGACCGGCAGAGAAGATAACTGAGAAGGAAGTTGAGGAAGCGATAAAAGCAATGAAGGGTAGAAAAGCGGGAGGGCCGACGGGAGTTGTGGGAGATATGTTGAAGGCAGCAGGAAGTTCGGGTGTGAAGTGAATGACAGAGATCTGTAATCTGGTGGTGAAAAAAGGCCGCATTCCAGTGGATTGGGAACTGAGTACCCTCGCCCCTCTATACAAGGGGAAAGGCGACCCTCTGGAGTGTGGCTCGTACCGAGTGATAAAGTTATTGGAGCATGGAATGAAGGTATTGGAAAGGGTGTTGGAGAGGAGGATAAGGAAGAAAGTGAAGATCGACGAAATGCAGTTTGGATTCATGCCAGGAAGAGGAACGACAGACGCACTTTTCATTGTGAGGCAGTTGCAGGAGAAGTACATGGAGAAGAGGAAGAAGTTGTTTCTTGGGTTTGTTGATCTGGAGAAAGCATTCGATAGGGTACCACGCAAAGTATTGACATGGGCATTGAGGAAGTTAGGAGTGGAGGAATGGTTGATCAGAGTAGTGATGGCAATGTACAAAAGAGCGCGCACAGCTGTAAGGACGAAGGACGGGAACAGTGGTGAGTTTGAGGTGAAGGTGGGAGTGCATCAGGGGTCGGTACTAAGTCCACTACTATTTGTAGCTGTGATGGAGGTGCTGGCTCAGAACGTAAAGGAGGGTTTACCGTGGGAGTTGTTGTATGCAGATGATCTGGTGTTGATTGCGGAAAGTATGGATGGACTGAAGGAAAAGATGAACACGTGGAAGGAATGTATGGAGACAAAAGGTCTGAAGGTGAATATCGGAAAGACGAAGGTGATGGCAAGTGGTAAAGCATGTGGTGAGGTGGAAAGAACTGGGAAGTGGCCCTGTGCTGTGTGTAGGAAGGGTGTCGGAGTGAACTCCATTCAATGTACAATGTGCGCTGAGTGGGTTCATCAGGAATGTAGTGGTCTGAGAGGGTCATTAACCAGTGTGGCAGCTACATTCAAATGTGGGGTGTGCACAGAGGGAGCTGCGGATGGAGGAGGTGTTGAGTTGGATCTTGGAGACGGCGTGAAGCTGGAAGGTGTGAAAACATTTTGCTACCTCGGAGACATGCTGAATGGAGAAGGTGGATCAGACTCGGCAACGGTTGCTCGAGTGAGATGTGCATGGAAGAAGTTTCGGGAACTGAGTGGCGTGCTGATGATGAGGGGAGTGTCGTTGAAGCTGAAGGGAAAGGTGTATGCTGCATGTGTGAGAAGTGTTATGATTTATGGGAGCGAGACATGGGTAATGAACGTAGAGCAGCAACGAAGGTTGGAAAGGGTGGAAATGCAAATGGTTCGACGGATGTGCGGAGTATCGTTGAGAGAGAGGAAGACAAATGATGAATTGCGAAAGATGATGGGAATAGAGCCTGTGATTGATGCTGTGAAGAGGAACAGGTTGAGATGGTTTGGTCATGTGTTGAGGAAGGATGAAAGTGACTGGTTGAGAAGAGTGATGGAAATGAATGTGGAAGGAAGTAGAGGACGGGGAAGACCGAGAAAGACTTGGCTAAAGATGGTCGAAGAAGAAATGCGGGCAAGGGGGTTAACAAGGAGAGATGCAGAAAATAGGGCAAAATGGAGAAGATCGTCATGGGGACCGCAAGGCTAACCCCCGCTCTAGCAGGGAAAATGGCCTTTAAAATGCATGTTGTTGTTGTTGTTGTGTGCTGGGGCACTGCACCCGTGGTACAGTACAGTTGTGCCTCGGTGATCATTCAACCAGAGGGTCAAAAATGATCTAATCCCAGTCCAATTTGAATTTGAAAGAAGAAGAACCCCAATCCCTTCCCTAAAATAAGCAAATTAATACAATAACTGCAGCCCAAGCACAATGACGCATTAATAAATAAATAAAAGTAACAGGTGGCGACTTATTCATGGAGAATGAGCAGCAAGACTGCACGTCTTTTACTCGTTACCTTGAATAACTCCGTTAAGGGTGCAGCAAACACATCAAGCACCAACTTTATCTCGGACCACAATTCATTTGATTTGAACTCGTGCCGGTATCTGCAAGAGAAAACAAAACTGGCATCACTCCATCACCGTCGACACAGGTACAACATCAGGACAGAGCAAAACGATGGCTGAATCCCCAGGCAGGTAAAGAAAGGTGTGGGGGATGAGAGGTTTGAGGTTCACACCGTTTAAATAGAGAATGAGCCGTGTGCAGAACGCCGTTGATAATATGGAAATCCCCGCTTTGAAAGCGAGACACCATGTCGGCCAGGAGGTTCGGCCATTTATGTGGAAAGTCTTCACGACCGACGGTGCTTATCGCGTCACTGAGCTGAGGGCGAGAGAGTCGGGAAAAACCTACGTTTTTGATATTCCATGTAAATATAAACGATCACAATTAGAAAACTCAAGATTGCAAAAAAATTCACACATTAATGAAGCAAACAACAATAACAATAATAATAAAAATACAATTTACATCATTTTGGATGCTCAACTGTGCATTTCATTATGTGCATTATTGTTCTTCGCTGCAATCAAATGTATTTTATTCGTCGCGAAATCAAAGTACAGAACGAGAATATTAGTCCCTGAGTATGTCTGTGCGTCTGTTTGTCGCCTTCAGGCCGCAATTCTTCACCGATCTTCACAAAACGTAACCAACTGTTGCAGCTATTCAAATGCGAGAGGCCCGTTGCTTTTGAGGTCAAAAGGTCAAAGGTCACGGCAAAGCCACGCTTCCCAACATACTTCTTTGTCACAGTCATTGGTGGACTTCCTGTTTGCGCATCACTACATTCTACTCGACCAGAAATTTAAAGGTCCAGAGACACAGGAAATCTTTTTTGATGGG
The DNA here is from genome assembly GCF_964187855.1 of Myxine glutinosa. Taxonomy (NCBI): domain Eukaryota; kingdom Metazoa; phylum Chordata; class Myxini; order Myxiniformes; family Myxinidae; genus Myxine; species Myxine glutinosa. The sequence goes on along the minus strand of NC_136265.1, from coordinate 104,860,895 downwards.
ATTATATTGATTTTTAAGTAATAAACAAAGAACTGAATGAGGTTTTTAATTCTTATATTTCTTCGAGGTGTTACAGTTTAAAAAAAGCAAACTCGTCGGGTAATGCCCCGACAAATAGTGACGCGTAACGTCATCAAAGGCAAGGTCGTCTCACAATGCAACAGATAATGGCCGCACAACTCTTTTCACACTCGTCAGAAAGTGAATTTGACGAAGATTTTTCTGATCAAGAATCCTCTTAGAAAAATGACCCGCGGCAAAAAAATTCCCTTGATGACGTAAGCAGGTCACGTGGGTAATCAAATTGCCGTTTTGGGGGGGGGGCGGGGGGGGGGCAAATCGAGTGTAAAAGGAAACCCAAAAACATTAAATATATTGGAAGGAAGGTATGATTCAAATAAAGAATAACGGTTAAGTGTCAAGTTGTGTACCCTGGTTTAGAATAGGTTCACCGTATCCCTGCGTGTCGTAAGAGGCGACTCAAAGGGTTGGCATCAGGAAGGGCATCCGGCCATAAAAACATTGCCTCAAAAATAGAACCATGACAATTTGGAGAAGATTGTCATGGGGACCGCAAGATGGCCTTAAAATGCCTGTTGTTGTTGTTGTTGTTGATTAAGTGTCAAGTTAACCAATATCTATTAATTAAACCAAACATGATTTTCTGTATCTGTGGCCCTTTAATATCAGTGGTTCGTCTATCACTTCCAGAAATCTATTTTCTCAAGTAGTTAACAAAGATGTGACAATTCAGCGAACTCCACAGATTTCTGCTCAGCAGCCATCTTGTGTACAATTGGTTAAAAAACGGCACGATTAGATCTTGTGTACAATTGGTCAAAAAACGGCACGATTAGATCACGTGCGCATGTCACAGCCAATCGTGGACATTGATCAGTTGACTCGACGGAAACGACGGGAAAAATTGGGGAAGTCGAGTTGTCCGTATCGCGAAGCATTTTTCCACACAAGGGATTTAAGGAACAAAGTTATCAAATGATCGCAATTGGTCATCAAAGTCGTTTTGCTTCAGCACGGGAGGACAAAGAGACAAAGAGCTTTTCCGGTGAAGAGCTCAGGGGTTTGCACCGAAGCAACGCAGTCGCCATTTGAACCTGATCGCTCACCTGCTTCTGTATCTGCTCGGGGCTGTGCAGCATCAGGTTCACAATGTTTGCCTTTATCATGGTACGGTCAGCATCACAAATCTTATTGACTTCGTCTTCATTCTGCACACAAAGAGGCCAGCAAAACGTCAGGGTGTTATTTTGATGCCCGCATTTGGGTGATCGAAACCAGAAAAACACCACATCGAGCGTGGCTCAGCATCACACACACACACACACACACACACACACACACACACACACACACACACACACACACACACACACACACACACACACACACACACACACACACACACACACACACACACACACACACACACACACACACACACACACACACACACACACACACACACACACACACACACACACACACACACACACGCACACAATCTCTTGGATCCCTCAAGTTATGTTAAACAATGAGTACTGCTTTGCCATATTCCACTACACATTACCCTTTGCCCAAAATTATTATTACCTCCGCCACCAAAGGTGGATGGAGGTTGTGTTTTCACCCCTGTCTGTCTGTCTGTGAACAAGATATCTCAAAGAGGTAGTGTATGTGACAAGGACGAAATGATTAGATTTTGGTTAAAATCCGGATCCGGCTAGTAGAATTTTTTAAGTGATTCTTAACCATTCGGAAATAGTACGGAAACCGATACATCGCACGACATCTCAAAAAGCCATGGATGGAGTTGGACCAAACTTGGTAGACCGGTTGTGTGTGTGACAAGAACTAATCAATTCGATTTTGGTGAAGATCGGGATATGGATTCGGGTACGAGAATTATTTAATATATAAGTGATTCTTCACCATTTAGAGATCAGACGAAAAGCGATACATAACATGATATTTAAACAAGTTATGGACGAGTTATGAATAAACTTGGTGGACGAGTTGGTTTGGTGACAAGAACAAGCCGATTAGATTTTGGTTCCGGTCCGAATCCAGATCCGGCCTAGCAGTGGAAACAAAACACTGAAACTATTCAACCTGGCGGAGGTATGCGCCCTACCGAGTGCCGTTGTAGTTCTCACTATAATCAGTCTCGCCCCAAAGGTTGATGTTATCAAAACGTGAACAAACTTGGACACTCCCAATAAGTTATACAAACTACAGGCTCAACAAGAAAGAGCAATCAGAGACTGCAGACCCTCGTCAGGATGTGTTTTACTAGTTTTTAAGGCTTTTGTGTTAAAATAAATATGGCGGCTGAACCGCTTGACCGATGACGTCATCATAAGTTTTTCTCCACCAATTTATTCCAAGATGACGCTCAAGAAATTTCATCTTGATCAGATGAAGTTTTGTACTTGTCGAATTATGACGTCATAATGGAGGCACCTATTACATCATCATTAACATATTTTATTCCCCATGGAGAGTTCTTTACAATGAGCCATGTCTCAATTTTTTCTATGCAGTGCTTTCGGAGATATAGAGGTGCAAAATTTTTCAGTTTTTCCAAAATGGTGCCCTGACCACGTGACCTATGACATCAGAGTTATCATTAACTATTCTACAGGAGGAGGTGCACCTATGGTGAAAATCGGACCAACGGTTGCAGAGAAAAGCATATTTATTCTGTGCGGACAAACAAACACAGACAGACAGACAGAGACGGACTCGAATGCAATGCCCTCTCCTCTGGGGGAGGGTCATAATTGTCCTCAGGCAAGGCAAGCCGGCCATGTGACGAAGTGAGGTCAGTCCTCTTTTTCTATTAAATGCTGAATGTCAAGCAAGGAAGCAGCAGATACCATTTTAAATTATTTGATGAGACTCGGCCAGAGTTTGATCTACCATCCTCCCAGACTCAGAGTGACGTTCTAACCATTACACCACCGAGTCCGATGTCACATCAATTCTCCAGGATAATGACGAAGAGGTGTCGATAGAGTCGCTTACACATCTCCAATTGCGCTTGATGTAGTTTTTGAAGGTGATGGCAGCACAAACACTTATAACTTTGTCAGGAGACTTCTCCACCAGGGTAAGCAGCAGAAGCGGATAGTTGAACATTCCCTCAACCGACTCAAGAAACTTCTCAGCTGGAAAAGAAGCACAGACGGAACAACTGAAAAATGAGGACGATGTTAAAAAACAAATAAATAATATTACGATGAGGCACACAAGTCTGGTCCTCACAAGTCTGGGTCCTCACAATTACAATCATTTGGTGAACATTCGTGTGTAAAATATATTTCCAAAGCATTATATTAACATTTAAAGGAGGTTGTAAATTATACTAAATCTACCTGAAAATCAAGAAGTCTTAATTGTAAACCTTAAAATAGTTGTTTACCTTCAGAATCTTATTAACTTGTAAGCAATTGATATATTTTCCAACTGGATAATTAGCGGGGCTCCGTTCTTTATATAGATAGGTTCGACCCTTGCTGCCCACAAGCTCTCCAAACATGGGTGTGTGTACACACACACACACACACGCGCGCGCACGCACGCACACGCACGCACGCACACCAGCAAGACTAAAACTTTACTTGTCGGTAGAGGCGACATATTCCGATGAGAGTAGGGATCTTCATTCACCAAGATCCGATCCTCAAGACGTCTTTTTCCTGTCAACTAACTGACATTTATTGTTTAAGAAATTAATTACATTTCATTGGTTGCTCGACATAAAACGATGTGAAAATGGACAGCTTTGTAGAAATGTTTTTGATGGTGTTTATTTTCTGCCACTCCACATCTCTATCTGCTGTTTCATTATTGGACTGAACTGGACCAGACTAGACTGGCGGCCATCCTTTAGAACCAAAGATAGCTGTGCAAAGGAACACTCAGAAATATGAATGTGCAACTTTATTTCTCCCAAATCAACGTGAAAGTGCGACTTTATTTGGCTCAAATCCATGTGAATCTGCGATTTTAGTTGGCCCAAATCCACGTGAACGTGCAACTTTATTTGGCCCAAATCCACGTGAATGTGCGACTTTATTTGGCCCAAATCCACGTGAATCTGCGATTTTAGTTGGCCCAAATTCACATGAATGTGTGACTTTATTTGGCCCAAATCCACGTGACTGTGCGACTTTACTTGGCCCAAATCCACGTGAATGTGCGACTTTATTTGGCCCAAATCCACGTGAATGTGCGACTTTATTTGGTCCAAATCCACATGAACGTGCGACTATTTGGCCCAAATCCATGTGAATGTGTGACTATTTGGTCCAAATCCATGTGAATGTGCGACTTTATTTGGCCCAAATTCAGGTGAATGTGCAACTTTATTTGGCCCAAAACCACTTGAATGTGCTACTTTTTGGCCCAAATCCACGTGAATGTGCAACTTTATTTGGCTCAAATCCACGTGAATGTGCGACTTTATTTGGCCCAAATCCACGTGAATGTGCGACTTTACTTGGCCCAAATCCACGTGAATGTGCGCCTTTAGTCGGCCCAAATCCATGTGAATCTGCGATTTTAGTTGGCCCAAATCCACATGAATATGTGACTTTATTTGGCCCAAATCCACGTGAATGTGCGACTTTACTTGGCCCAAATCCACTTGAATGTGCCACTTTATTTGATCCAAATCCACGTGAATGTGCGACTTTATTTGGCCCAAATCCACTTGAATGTGTGACTTTACTTGGCCCAAATCCACGTGAATGTGCGACTTTACTTGGCCCAAATCCAGGTGAATGTGCAACTTTATTTGGCCCAAAACCACTTGAATGTGCGATTTTTTGGCCCAAATCCACGTGAATGTGCAACTTTATTTGGCCCAAATCCACGTGAATGTGCAACTTTATTTGGCCCAAATCCACTTGAATGTGCCACTTTATTTGATCCAAATCCACGTGAATGTGCGACTTTATTTGGCCCAAATCCACTTGAATGTGCGACTTTATTTGGTCCAAATCCACGTGAATGTGCGACTTTACTTGGCCCAAATCCACTTGAATGTGTGACTTTACCTGGCCCAAATCCACGTGAATGTGCGACTTTATTTGGTCCAAATCCACGTGAATGTGCGACTTTATTTGGCCCAAATCCACGTTAATGTGCAACTTTATTTGGCCCAAATCCAGGTGAATGTGCGACTTTATTTGGCCCAAAACCACTTGAATGTGCGACTTTTTGGCCCAAATCCACGTGAATGTGCGACTTTATTTGGTCCAAATCCACGTGAATGTGCGACTTTACTTGGCCCAAATCCACGTGAATGTGCGCCTTTAGTCGGCCCAAATCCATGTGAATCTGCGATTTTAGTTGGCCCAAATCCACATGAATGTGTGACTTTATTTGGCCCAAATCCACGTGAATGTGCGACTTTACTTGGCCCAAATCCACTTGAATGTGCCACTTTATTTGATCCAAATCCACGTGAATGTGCGACTTTATTTGGCCCAAATCCACTTGAATGTGCGACTTTATTTGGTCCAAATCCACGTGAATGTGCGACTTTACTTGGCCCAAATCCACGTGAATGTGCGACTTTACTTGGCCCAAATCCAGGTGAATGTGCAACTTTATTTGGCCCAAATCCAGGTGAATGTGTAACTTTATTTGGCCCAAATCCACGTGAATGTGCGACTTTACTTGGCCCAAATCCAGGTGAATGTGCAACTTTATTTGGCCCAAATCCAGGTGAATGTGCAACTTTATTTGGCCCAAATCGAGGTGAATGTGCGACTTTGTTTGGTGCTATAGCAGGGTTTTCATAACCTTGTTTGTTAAGCGATCGTGGTTTGTGTCCGTCCTTCATCGGGGATTTCAAAATCATTGCGTCTTGTGCCAAATGAATTACTTATTTATTTATTTATTCCTGAAGGCTGCGCATGCCATGTGTTCCTGCTATCTTTTCCACACCAAATATTTGGCTGTCGATTGGTAACCAAAGGAAAAACAAGTTGGGTAATGGCTGAATTATAACCGACGCAGTTTTAGACCGTGTTTGGAGTAAAGGGAGACACAATCCCCTCTGTGTCGCCTCGCCCAAATCTAGCCTCAAGCCGGCTATCTGCGGGATTACAATACCCAACGTTTGCAGTTCCCCCACCTTTAATCACTTGCACGACAGCATTTATACACACCAGAGAGACAATCAAAACAAGATTTTTGAACATCAAAGTAATCAAAATACACACTTCTAGGTCTGTATAGAACTTTTAAAAGGGAAGATTGGATTGGCCCATTTGTCATTCCTATCTGAGGCCATGGTTCATGGTGCTGGGATCCCAGGTTCAAACCTCACTCACCATGTACATTGTGCACATTTGTCCTTACATATTAGTGCTAAAGTACAGTGACTTCTCAATGTTTGTCCTGCACGCGATTCATGTACAAGCTGCCGCACCACTCTGCAAATTAAATAAATTGATACCAGTCCCCCCCCCCCCCCCCCCCTTCAGCACAAACAAAGGCCCTGGTGTCTTTCACAATCAGTGGCTCAAATTCAAACTCGAGAGGAAAGTGCAAGTACAAATATCGTGCCGGCTTTTCAACACTGCAACGTCAACAACGACAATATTTTCCCCGACCCACGTGCACACCTAATGTATATTCCTGACACTCCGCTTCCGCGCCCACCACATTCTCAAAGAGCAAACATCCACACATCATAAAGCACAACGGATCAAGAAGGAGGCAGTGAAATTCTGTCACATAAACACTTCATCACAATCAATACCAACGATTGATGCTGACAACTCCCACCCTTCGTCTCACAAACCCATCTCCAAATGACTCCACCACACAAAAAAAAGAAAAATAAACAAGATACAGAAACACAGGCCACAAATTATATTCATATATCCATATATATATATATATATATACGGATCGAAGGTGCAATTCCAAACACTGAACAAGCAGACACTCGGTGGGACAACCGAGCAACCAACCAGTTTGCCATGCGAGGGTCAAAAGAGAAAAATAATAAATACAGCGATAGGTCAACCTCCGAGGGAAGGAGGTCGTTCATCACGATGGCGCCCGAGCCAGCCCCTCCAGAGGAATGAGCAGAGAGCGTGATGATTTATGGAGACACATGAGGGCAAGGGGAGACGCCAGGGGCAAGTGGCGGGTTCAGGACAGAGCTTATGGGGGCCAATGCTCACCCAAGTCTCCCTCTCTTTCTCTTTCCCACCTCTACTTTTGTTCTCATTAATCATTTGGCCATCTAGCTATCCTCAAACTAGGCCAATTAGAGGAAGCTCGTGGCAAGAGAGCCAGCCATTCTCAAACCCCCACGCTCCATGCAGTCGTGCTTTTCCGACACCAAAATCGATACTTCACATCTCTTTATAATTCCCCATTTTCCAACCAGAACTCGACTCCCAGCATGTGGGCACGCAATAAACGTCAAACCGGAAAGCTAACAAAGATACTCGCTTTTTTTTTTTACATCATATTGAAGGATGTAAATAATCATGAACGATAGATTAGCAAAGTTAGATTCAAAAAACGGAAAGTCTATCAGTCAAATAAGTAGATTTTGTTTTTTGTTAAATCAAACGCAGCAATATTACGTGATTCCTTAACCACATCGGTAAATCAGCGAATGTATCGTACAGCTTCCAAGCACTCCGTCATTTACATTTGTGAAGAAAATCAACAGGTAATCGGCGTGGTACATACCCGGCCGTCGTACCGATGGATCCGGAGAGAGCGTCTTTTGCAGGTAGTCCGTTAGCGTTTGCAAGTTGCCATCAGTCAACTCCATGTTTTTCACACTGTGGAGCGGAAATGTAAACAGAATTATAGCCAAATTATCTCTATTTAGGCAAGTGTCAAAGAGAGTGATGTCGCTGTCCGGTTCCAACGACGACATTTTTAAATTTCGACCCTAGTAGGACATCTTGCTGCACCACGCAACATATTTTCAGTCAAGGTTTGTGGAATCACGGTGCCCTGTAGGGCCGACAACGCTGGGAAATGAGTAAAAATCTAAATAAGCCAAAAACAAGAAACATTCTGTTATTTTAAAAGAAAAGCCATTTTTGAATGGACACATGAAGAAGAAGGTGAAAACTGGGGTTGGGGGGTGGGGAAAAACATGAATGCAACAGGAAAATTACGAGCAGCAAGACAAGAAGAGCATGCCATAGTGAAAATTATTATGAAGAGTTTAAAGAAAAGATTGAATGAGTCAAATACAAGAAATAGATCACAACAATTGCATTACAGCATACTGATGAACACGACCACGACAAAACCACAGCAACCCGAAGGAAGGAAAAGGAAAAAAAGGGGGAAATTAAATAATAGTAAATGGCCAGGCCTTTGTTAAAATTGCCATTGTTATTAGTCCCCTACCGGTGTACACCGGAGGGGACTATAGGTTTGCACGCAGTCCCTCCATCAGTCCGTCAGTCCGTCAGTCCGTCCGTCAGTCCGTCAGTCAGTCCGTCAGTCCGTCAGTCAGTCCGTCAGTCAGTCCGTCAGTCAGTCCGTCCGTCCGTCAGTCCGTCCGTCACGCAAAGAACAGTTTTCCGCACTTTTTTTCTAAACGCTTAATGCTAATGATTTCAAACTTGGCACATGGTTTCCTCATGATAAGTTACAGGTCAAGTTCGAACTTCACGACGTTTCGATCATTAACAAAGTTATGGCACTTTGAACTTTGGGAATTCTGATAATTCTGATGATCCTTAACTTAGTGCCATTTTAAGTTTTAATTTCCTTTAAAAAAGATTTTCTCTGCAATAATTGGACCGATTGAGATCAAATTTTCACCATATGAGGGACTCGGTCTGTATAATATTTTAATGGTAATTATGACGTCCACAGGTCACGTGGTTCGGCCGCCATATTGTTTTCCGTGAAAACACGAAAGCCCCTTTTTCTCTGCAACGGCCGAACAGATCGAGGCCAAACTGCAGGCAGAATCGCATACCCATGACGAACAAAAAAGTCAGCGAGCATGACGTCATGCTTCACATAGTTTCAGAGTTATGACGTTTTTAAGCATGAACCTTTAAAACCGAGCTCCTCCCTCATTTTTGATCCAATCAAGGGGAAACTTCACAGATCTGTTCAGCATGTCAGTCTACTAAAATGTCCTTTTGGAATTTGCGATAGGGCACGTGGTTTGGCAGATATCGTTAATTAAACGAAAATATTTTTTTTAATGGATATCTCTTGTTTATTCTCGAGTTCTCCTCAAGCCGCACCGCACGCCCTCAGCCTCGTCTACGAACGTCAAAAGCGCGACACAGCGCGCGCTTTCGGGAGGGGCGGAGCCAAGCCGAGCAACATATATATATACACATCGATCATTGATCGTGAACCGGAAAATATAATAAATTACTGATTTTTAGCGACTCGAAAGGTTCTTTATCAACAACTTCTTTTCTCATGCTTCTGCTGACCTGTCTGCAAGGTGTATAAATCGAAGTCCCGAGTGCGAATCACAGGTGAGCCCATCCTGAGGTAATTAGCGATTGGGAACGATTCACAACCTGTCATTCATAACCCTTTGTAATTTCCCCAACAGTTTTCCGGACGACAGACTGCCGGTAGGGGACATGTATTGCAGCGCAATACTCAGAATGCTTGTTAGTCATGCGACTTATTTGAAGAAATGACAGTTGATAAACCCAATGAGAACCTGAATAAAAGGGTTTGTTCCCAGGACAACTCGGTAATGGCATTTGAGCTGTTCAATCGGAGTTAAAATCACTCAGCGATAAGCCATCAACCTGGCGATTCGGTACATCTTCCTTGAAATATCAAGCCGACAGTTTGATTTGCTAGGATTACCTTGTGAGCAATTAATGTGCCGTGGTGTATTTTGAAGAGGACTTGTGTGCCAGACAAAGTTCTAAGTTGTGGCCTTATATGAAAAGGGGTGAGCGAGGAGGGGGTAGGAGGGGGTGGGTGGGGAAGGGGGGAAGTTTGAATCGCACCAGCACCCCAACACCCATTGCGTGCACCCACCACATTTCAAGCAACGACCACATGTACCTCAGATAGGCAACTGGGGTGTTACATGTGAAGGCAGACAAAGCGACGGAGGACTTTACTGGATCGACAATATAGCTCAGAATTTGAGCACAGACAATAATGTAATCAAGATAAATCAGTGCCACGACGTCATGGCAAACAATATCATTAAAAATTGATACAAAAGTTAGCAAAGAGGAAGAAGAAAAAGGAACATCGATGGGGAATCAGAATTCATCCACAAACTGCAATATTTTAAGTCATTTTCAGACTTAAGACATGTTTTACTCGTTTCAACACAAAGGTGACACAAACAATAAAAACTAGAACGGCACTCGGTAAAGCGCACACCTCCGCCAGGCTGAACAGTTTGTGTTTTCTATCCCACTCACTGATAGGCCGGATCTGGATTCGGACCTGAACCAAAATCTAATCGGCTTGTTCTCGTCATCTAACCAACTCTCCCTTCCACCTAGTTTTGGCATAATCCACCCACAACTTTTTGAGATATCGTGCAATACGTATATCGTGTATGGCCACATTTCTCAACGGTGAAGAATCACTTGTAAAACTATTAAAATTCTAGTATCTACATCCGGATTCGGATCTTCACCAAAATTGAATCAATTCTTCCTTGTCATACACCGAACCTGGCCACCAAATTTTGTCCGAATCCAGACAACTTTTTGAGATATCCTGCGAACAAACGAACATACAAACAAGAAGACGTCAAGCAGAGCACGATACTTGCTAAATCCACCCTCCTCTCAAAAAAAGGTTGCCATTGATCCATCAAATTGTCCGTTTCATCCAGATTACAATCGACGATCTTGATCAAAGCTCGAGTCAATAGGATGAAAAGTACGATTTTTCAAATGAAAATTAATGATTCTAGAAGTTTGATCTTGAGTTTCCCTTTGACGTTTTGACCTTAAAATAGTTGGTTTCCCAATTTAGTGACTCAATGTGCAAATGCTGTTCAATTTTCAAGTCAATTGGATGAAAAATGGCGATTTTAGAAATCTGACCTCCAGATTACCTTTGACCTCAAAATCAATAGGCTTCTCAATTATGATGACCTCTACTCATGGATCGACACTTGGAAAAAGAGAACAAAGTAGAATGGCACTCAGTAGAGCATCCTTTTTACCTCACAAATAGTTGGGGGTTGAATTATGTGACCTGACATGCAAATAGTCTTAAAATTTAAACTTAATCTGATGAAAATTGACAATTTTAGAAATTTGACCTATGTTGAACTTTTGGCCTATGTTTGACCTTTCGACCTCCAAAATAAATAGGATTTTGTCGGAAAATAAATAGCACAGACGGACACGCACACCAGAGTGATCAACATACTTGTCCAAAAAAATTTTTTGCAAAGTAAACAAACAGACAGAATAACAAACGCAAGCGACCAATACACTTGAAAAATCTTAGATTTTGCAAGTAACAAGACGGACAAACAAATGAAAAATCGGTGGACTTGCTGGAATATACTTTTTTTTTATCGGCCATTTTGGACAAATATGGCGGCCGAACCACGTGACCGATGACATTATTTGTTTTCGAAACTAATTTATTCCTCGATTATGCTCAAGAAATTTCATCTTGATCGGATGAAGTTTTGTACTTGTCGAATTATGACGTCATAATGGACGCACCTATGACATCATTAACATATTTTATTTCCCATGGAGAGTTCTTTACAATGAGCCATGTCTCAATTTTTTCTATTCAGCACTGAGATATAGAGGTGCAAAGTTTTTCGGTTTTTCCAAGATGGCGGCCGAATCACGTAACCAATGACGTCATCATTAATTTTTTTCTCCACCAGTTTATGCCGACATGGCATGTTTTCTAAACTAATTTATTCCTCAATTATGCTCAAGAAATTTCATCTTGATTGTATGAAGTTTTGTACTTCTCAAATTATAGAATTATGACGTCATAATGGAGGCCTTGGGCCGAGAGAGTTAAAAATTGGGCACAGTCTATTCCAGGGCAAGACAAATATGTGGGTAAAGTTTGGCGATTCTACGTGCAACGGTGTAGACGTATTACTGCGAACAAACAGACAAAGACAGACAGACAGACAAACAGACAAACCAACCGATCAGCATACTTGCCGGAAAATAACAAACAAACGCGACACTTGCGAAATCCCGAAGACAAATTAGACCTTAAAAATAACTGGTGGTTGAATTGAAGAACGAAATCTGCAAATCGTGTTCAAATTTCAAGTCAATCGGATGAAAATTGACAGTTTTAGAAATCCGGCCCGTTTACCTTTTGACCTCGAAAATAATTGGTTGGTGAATTCAGTGACGTCACATGCAAACTCTGTTCAAATGTCAAGTACATCATATGAAAAATGACATTAGAAATTTGACCTCAGGATGACCTTTTTAAACTTAAAATCGAAAGGCTTCTTCCTCATGACCAACTCCACCGTTTGGTGACGTTTTCTGAAGATCGGTTTAAAATTGAGACCTGTCGGGATTGACAGAAAAACACAGAATAACACACGTGACCAACCATATACTTTAAAAATTGCCGATTTTTGCAAGTAACACACGGAGACAGATGGATATGGGTGAAAGCACAACCTCTGTCCATCGCAGATGGCGGAGGTAATAATAATAATATAAAAAACTAATGGCACTCGGTGGAGCACATACGTCCACCAGACAACAGTTTACATTTTGTACGCCACCAATAGGCCGGATCTGGATTCGAAACTTCACCAAAAGCAAATCGCCTTGTTCTCGTCACCTAACCAACTCATCCACCAAGTTTTGCCAGAACTCGTCCACAACTTTTTGAGATATCGTGCTATATATCATTTTTGGCCGCATCTCTCAATTGTGAAGAATCACTTTTTAAAATATGGACTCAACCCTGACTCTCAAACACACCAACCATGGACTCAACCCTGACTCTCAAACACACAAACCATGGACTCGACCCTGATTCTCAAACACACCAACCATGGACTCAACCCTGACTCTCAAACACACCAACCATGGACTCGACCCTGATTCTCAAACACACCAACCATGGACTCAACCCTGACTCTCAAACACACCAACCATGGACTCAGCCCTGACTCTCAAACACACCAACCATGGACTCAACCCTGACTCTCAAACACACCAACCATGGACTCAACCCTGACTCTCAAACACACCAACCACGGACTCAACCCTGACTCTCAAACACACCAACCATGGACTCAACCCTGACTCTCAAACACACCAACCATAGACTCAACCCTTACTCTCAAACACACCAACCATGGACTCAACCCTGACTCTCAAACACACCAACCATGGACTCAACCCTGACTCTCAAACACACCAACCATGGACTCAACCCTGACTCTCAAACACACCAACCATGGACTCAACCCTGACTCTCAAACACACCAACCATGGACTCGACCCTGATTCTCAAACACACCAACCATGGACTCAACCCTGACTCTCAAACACACCAACCATGGACTCGACCCTGATTCTCAAACACACCAACCATAGACTCAAGCCTGACAGTCAAACACACCAACCATAGACTCAACCCTGACAGTCAAACACACCAACCATGGACTCAACCCTGACTCTCAAACACACCAACCATAGACTCAAGCCTGACTGTCAAACACACCAACCATAGACTCAAGACTGACTCTCAAACACACCAACCATAGAGTCAAGCCTGACTGTCAAACACACCAACCATAGACTCAAGCCTGACTGTCAAACACACCAACCATAGACTCAACCCTGACAGTCAAACACTCCAACCATGGACTCAACCCTGACTCTCAAACACACCAACCCTGCCTCTCAAACACACCAACCATGGACTCAACCCTGCCTCTCAAACACACCAACCATGGACTCAACCCTGACTCTCAAACACACCAACTATGGACTCAACCCTGACTCTCAAACACACCAACTATGGACTCAACCCTGCCTCTCAAACACACAAACCATGGACTCAACCCTGCCTCTCAAACACATAAACCATGGACTCAACCCTGCCTCTCAAACACACAAACCATCGACTCAACCCTGCCTCTCAAACACACAAACCATGGACTCAACCCTGACTCTCAAACACACCAACTATGGACTCAACCCTGCCTCTCAAACACACCAACCATGGACTCAGCCCCGACTCTCAAACACACCAACCATGGACTCAACCCTGCCTCTCAAACACACAAACCATGGACTCAACCCTGCCTCTCAAACACACCAACCATGGACTCAACCCTAACTCTCAAACACACCAACTATGGACTCAACCCTGACTCTCAAACACACAAACCATGGACTCAACCCTGACAGTCAAACACACCAACCATGGACTCAACCCTGCCTCTCAAACACACCAACCATGGAGTCAACCCTAACTCTCAAACACACCAACTATGGACTCAACCCTGACTCTCAAACACACAAACCATGGACTCAACCCTGACTCTCAAACACACAAACCATGGACTCAACCCTGCCTCTCAAACACACCAACTATGGACTCAACCCTGCCTCTCAAACACACCAACCATGGACTCAACCCTGACAGTCAAACACACCAACCATGGACTCAACCCTGACAGTCAAACACACCAACCATAGACTCAACCTTGACAGTCAAACACACCAAGTCCAACCATGGAGGCGACTCGACTGGTCGTCCCAACACCTGCTCCACCTTAGGTACGTTAAGAAACCCAGGAATCCTCCATTACGACCCACGAACCGTTTGTTTCATAAAAGGCAAATATTATTTTTTAAACGTGCACGTGGGAGTAGTGAGCATTATCAGATTATTATTATGTCCGACGCATCAAACTATATAAACCCCGACGACAAAGAAATCAAAACACTATTTACATGGATAGAATATGTACAACAGGTCCACAGAACACGTGTAGCACGTGATAACTCCCACAAATCAAACGTCAATCAAGGACCAGAGCACGCCGAACCAGGGCAATCCGCAGGAGTAACGCCGCACGAGTTTACACACAACGCTACGAAATGCCTCTTCCGGGTCAAAAGACACTTGGCTCTTGAGACTCCCATTTTCATTAATTGTTTGTTACTTTTCCTCTCTGAAGTGAATAATGTATAAACAGCACGAAACAACACGTTCGCTTCACACATTCACGTGAAGAACAACTCCAGGACGACTTTAGGTAGAAGGTGGTACATCCGTCTTACCAACTAACGTCGCCTATACACCACAATGAAATACAAGGGATTGGCGTAGAAGAAGGTCATTCGACCCATGATGGCTGCGTTAAACTAACTCAAGAAACCAAACACTCCCACACAAACTAACTACAACCCGACAAGTCCTGGAAATATCCCTGTATGCCTCTATATCTATACTGTATCATCCAATGCTTCCAGGTGCCGGCAATGTCACATACATGATCAACTCCCCATGAGGCAAAATATTTCTGAACTATGACATCATCGGTCACGTGGTATGGCGATCATCTTGGATTTAAGGGGGAAAAAATGAAAATCGATATCTCCAGAACTGCTGAACTGATCCAACCGAAAATTTACAGATATGATCGACTACACGTGAGGAAAATTTATGGAATATTATGACGTCATCAGTCATGTGGTATGGCGGACATTTTGCCTGTAAGCCTGACGCCTGTCATCACTGCTCACAGTTGTCGTTCCACTTTAAACCTGTCGACTCGTAATTCTGTTGCCACGATCATTCAAGGGAGACCATTCCATACAAGGCATACATGAACACACGACCCATGGACTCGGGGGCCGGGGCAGTCGGTACAGGATATTGGAAAAGCGACTGAAACCAAAGGGCAGTGAGCTTGTGTTTTCTGGGTTTCTCCCAGAAAGTTGAGGAAATGCCAAAACATTTATGAGAAGATCGATAGTAGTGTAATGTGGTGCTGGGCACACACGTTAAATAAAGGTAGGCCACAACGCTTTGGGTTAGGTAGAGCTCTTTATTGCATGCTCACTCGTCAGCACTGCCGCTGCCGTACTCGGGGCTGCGAGCCGCGTGTATATCTGGAGGCCACGCCTCACCTGGGGCATGGCCGCCACCCACTGGTGCTCGGAATTATGTCACTGCGCCAGCGGGTTATCGTGTCCGCCACACGCGCCCCCCCAGAAATCCCGCGCACCTGAAGGGTCAGTTTGCGGGGCAAACGGATGACCCGGCCGAAGCGCCCTCTGGCGGCTGGCGGCGTCTGGGATGCCGGGATGCCATCTGGGATGCCTCTGGCGGCATCTGGGATGGGTGCAGGGCAGGGGGGTGGCGTGACGGCGGGGTTGGGCGGTGCCGGGTGTCCGCCCGCCGGGGGGCGGCCCCGACGCAGGGGCAGAGCCGCTGGCGGGGGGTGGTCCAAGTCGAGGTGGGCCGGCTTGAGGCGGTCCACGGAGACGCGGTCAGCAGTACCGCCGATGTCCAGGGTGAAATGCTTCGCCCCAGTCTCCAGCACGCAGAAGGGCCCGTCGTACGGGGGCCGCAGCGGTGTCCGGTGGGCGTCGTGGCGGACGAACACGTACTCCGCTGTGCGAAGCTCCGGGGGGACGTGCGTTGGCGGGCAACCGTGGTGCGCCGTCGGCACCGGGGCGAACCTCCGGGCGGTCTCCTGCAGGGCGGAGCGCTGCTGCGCCGTGGACCATGGTGCCGTGGAGTCGGGGAGGAACTCGCCCGGCACCCGCAGCGGTTGTCCGAAGATCAACTCCGCCGCGGATGCCCGCAGGTCGTCCTTGGGTGCCGTCCTCAGGCCCAGCAGGACCCAGGGGAGCCTGTCGACCCAGCCGCCATCACGGAGGCTGGCCCGGAGCGCGGCCTTCATGGCGCAATGGAAGCGCTCGCACAGGCCGTTGGCCTGTGGGTGGTAGGCCGTGGTGCGGTGCAGCTGGACGCCAAGCCCCCGCGCTACCGCCCCCCAGAGCTCCGAGGTGAACTGGGGGCTGCGGTCGGACGAGACGTCCGAGGGGGCGCCGAACCGGGCAACCCAAGTGGTGATGAACGCCTGCGCGACGTCCGCCGCCATCATTGCTGCCAAAGGCACGGCCTCCGGCCACCGGGTGGTGCGGTCCACCATTGTGAGGACGTGGGTGAAACCCCGCGAGGGGGGCAGAGGTCCCACCAAGTCCACGTGAACGTGGTCGAACCGACGTTCAGGCACCGTAAACGGGGGCAGCGGGGCCTGGGTGTGGCGGTGAATTTTCGCGCACTGGCACGCGAGGCACGTCCTGGCCCAATCGCGGACGGCCTTCCGGAGGCCATGCCAGACGAACTTGTCGGCGACCAGCTTTTGGGAGGTCTTTGTGCCCGGGTGGGACAGGCCGTGGATGGCGTCAAAAACCCGGCGCTGCCAGCCGGTGGGCACGATGTGGCAAGGCCGGCCGAGGGAGACGTCGCACAAGAGGGCCGCGCCCGCGCCGTCGAACGGCACCTCGGTGACGCGGAGGCCCGTGACGGCAGTCCGAAAAGCCTGGACGGCGGGGTCTGCGGACTGGTCCACCGCCATCCGTGCATAGTCAATCCCGAGGTGGACCGCTTGGGCGACGGACCGGGAAAGGCAATCCGCCACTGGGTTGTCCTTCCCCGCGAGGTGCAGGATGTCCGTCGTGTACTCGGACACGGCCGAGAGGTGAGGCTGCTGCCGGGCCGACCACGGCTCGGCGACCTCGGCCATCGCGAAGACCAGGGGCTTGTGGTCGACGAAGGCCATGAACGGGCGGCCCTCGAGCATGTGGCGGAAGTGCTGGACCGCCAGGTGGAGCCCGAGCAGTTCGCGATCGAAGGTGCTGTACCGCCGTTCGTGCGGGCGGAGCTGCCGGCTAAAAAACGCCAGCGGCTGCCAAGCTCCCTTCACCCATTGCTCGTGCACCGCGCCCACCGCGTAGTCCGACGCGTCGGTGGTGAGGGCGGTCGGTGCATCGGGCGCCGGGTGCGCGAGCATGGTGGCATTAGCCAAGGCGAGCTTCGTGCCCGCGAACACCGTGTCCATCGCCTCGGTCCAGCCAACGTCGCCTTTGCCCGGCTTCCCCCGGAGGGCCTCGTGCAGGGGGCGCAGGAGCTGGGCGATGCGGGGCAGGAAACGGTGATAAAAGTTCACCATGCCCAGGAACTCCTGGAGCCCCTTGATCGTGCAGGGGCGCGGAAAACCCCTGACCGCCTCCACCTTGGCCGGTAAGGGGATGGCCCCGTGCCTGGTGACGCGGTGCCCCAAAAAGTCGATTTCGATGACTCCGAACCGGCACTTGGCGGGGTTGATGATCAGGCCATGTCGGCCCAGGCGTTCGAAGAGCGTGCGGAGATGGCGGAGGTGCTCCTCATGGGACACGCTTGCGACGAGGATGTCGTCCAGGTAGACGTACACGAAGTCCAAGTCGCGCAAGACGCTGTCCATAAGCCGCTGGAACGCCTGGGCCGCATTCTTCAACCCGAAGGGCATCCGCAGAAACTCGAAGAGGCCGAATGGTGTGATGACGGCCGTCTTCGGTATGTCCTCCGGCCTGACGGGGACCTGGTGGTATCCGCGGATGAGGTCCACCTTGGAGAAGAGGGACATTTTTGCCAACCGGGTGGAAAAGTCCTGGATGTGAGGGACCGGGTAGCGGTCGGGGGTGGTAGCATCGTTGAGGCGGCGGTAGTCTCCGCACGGCCGCCACCCGCCGCCGGGCTTGGGCACAATGTGCAGCGGCGATGCCCATGCGCTGTTGGAGTGCCGGACGATGCCCAGTCGCTCCAGCGTGGCGAACTCCCCCTGCGCCACGGCGAGCTTCGCCGGTCGAGGCGGCGCGCCCGGGCGTAGACCGGTGGGCCGACGGTGGTGATGTGATGCTCCACCCCGTGCTTGACGGCCACCGCCGAGAAAGTGGGCCGCGTGAGGGCCGGGAAACTGGCGAAGAGGCGGGTGAACTCGTCCGCTGCCGGAAGCGTGCAGACCAACCTCGCCGGGACCGAACCGCTCAGCAAGCCGCTTGGCGAGCCGCTCGGTGAGCCGCCCAGGGAGCTGCTCAACGAACTGCTCAGCGCGCAAGCAAGCGAGCTGAAGGTTTCGGCTTGGACAAGGCGTCTGTGCCTCACTTCCACCAGCAGCCCATGCGCACAGAGGAAGTCCGCTCCGATTAGGCCCATGGGGACACTAGCGTTAACGAACGACCACTGAAAGCGCTGCCCCCCGAACCGCAGCGAGAGACAACGCTTTCCGAACGTGCGGATGGGCGTGCCATTGGCGGCAAGCAAAGCGGGGCCCTGGCCCTCAGCTTGCTTGTCGGACACGGAGGCAGGGAGGACGCTCACCTGCGCTCCCGTGTCGCACAGGAAGCGACGACCCGAGGAGGTGTCCGTTATGAACAGCAGGCTGCCAGTATGGCCGACGCTCATGGCAGGAAGCGAGCGCCGGCCTGGCCGTTTCCCGACCTGCCAAAAGTACAAGGCGGGCGGCAGGACCTGGCCTTGTGGCCGAACCTGGTATGGAACTGGCACCAGGTCTGGCCGGTGGTGGTTGTCCCGCCGGTTGTGACGACGGTGGTGGGCGGGGCATGGCGGCGGCCACGCGCGGATCCGCCCAACCTGCGCCGTGTTCGGGAGGATCCGAACGCAAACGCGGATCCGCCAAACCTGCGCCGTGTTCGGGAAGATCCGAACGCAAATGCGGGTCCGCCCAACCTGCGCCGTGCGCGGCGCCGGGATCCACGACGGCCATGCTATATGCTGGCCGTGCGTCGTGGGCTGCAAAAAACCTGTCCGCCTCCCTGGCCAGGACGCGCGGTTCCGTAATGGTCATACCGGCCAGCGCGAGCCATACCGGTACAGGCAGCTGGCGGAGGAAGAGAGCACGGAAGAGGAAATCTGCGTGGCCGTCGCCGAGCAGGGACAGCATGTAATCCATGCGGGCGGACGGTCGTGTGTCGCCGAGTACGGGAAGGTCCAAAAGACGTTCAGCGCGATCGGCCTCTGTGAGGCCAAACGTGTCGAGGAGAAGCCGCTTGAACGCCGCGTACTTGCTCTCGTCCGGCGGGTGCCGGAGGAAAAACATGACTCGGGCGGCCGTGCCGGATCCAAGGGCAGCGACCACGTAAAAGTACCTTGTGTCTTCCGCCCTGACGCCCCGGAGCTGGAATTGGGCCTCGGCATGGATTGCATGGCATGGACTCGGCATTGCATGGCTCGGCATGGACACCAGGTGTCGGCCTGCGCTTCCCAGAACTCCGGTAGCTTGATCGCGGCAGCGTTGATGGCCATAGCGCGTTCGGGGAACAGCAACGGCTGAACCAGTCGGAGGTCACCAGTGTAGTGTGGTGCTGGGCACACACGTTAAATAAAGGTAGGCCACAACGCTTTGGGTTAGGTAGAGCTCTTTATTGCATGCTCACTCGTCAGCACTGCCGTGCTCGGGGCTGCGAGCCGCGTGTATATCTGGAGGCCACGCCTCACCTGGGGCGTGGCCGCCACCCACTGGTGCTCGGAATTATGTCACTGCGCCAGCGGGTTATCGTGTCCGCCACAGTAGTATGATTTTGTTGTTTCTGGCTCACAGCGCCCCAACGATGGTTCAATATGGTTCAACATAGTCCACTATGGTTCAACATTGTTCAATATGGTTCAACATGGTTCAACATAGTCTACTATGGTTCAGCATGGTTCAATATGGTTCAATATGGTTCAATATGGTTCAACATGGTTCAACATAGTCTACTATGGTTCAGCATGGTTCAACATGGTTCAATATGGTTCAACATAGTCCACTATGGTTCAACATAGTCCACTATGGTTCAATATGGTTCAACATGGTTCAACATAGTCCATTATGGCTCAATATGGTTCAATATGATTCAATATGGTTCAACATAGTCCACTATGGTTCAACATAGTCCACTATGGTTCAATATGGTTCAACATATTCCACTATGGTTCAACATAGTCCACTATGGTTCAATATGGTTCAACATGGTTCAACATAGTCCACTATGGTTCAACATGGTTCAACATAGTCCACTATGGTTCAACATGGTTCAATATGGTTCAATATGGTTCAACATAGTCCACTATGGTTCAATATGGTTCAACATAGTCCACTATGGTTCAACATAGTCCACTCTGGTTCAATATGGTTCAATATGGTTCAACATAGTCCACTATGGTTCAATATGGTTCAACATAGTCCACTATGGTTCAACATAGTCCACTATGGTTCAATATGGTTCAATATGGTTCAACATAGTCCACTATGGTTCAAAATCGTCCACTATGGTTCAATATGGTTCAACATAGTCCACTATGGTTCAATATGGTTCAACATAGTCCACTATGGTTCAACATAGTCCACTCTGGTTCAATATGGTTCAATATGGTTCAACATGGTTCAACATAGTCCACTATGGTCGTATCGAGATGCCGCTTCTGGTCCGGTCTGGAGAGGATGCTGGCGTTACTTGTTCGCAGCTTCTCCGACTGGGTCATTGTACATAGTCTGCTTTTCTGGTGGTCGTGGCGGCTTTTTGGCCGTTGGATCTGCTCCCTGCTCGGTCCCGGCTCTGCTCCTGGCTTCGCCTGCCCGGCTCTTCCACTGTTGCCTCAGGCCCGCTCCCGAACTGTCCTGCACCTCGTCTGCCACTCCAGCCTTTACTGTCTTGCTCGCCACTTCTCCGACTGGGTCATTGTACATCGTCTGCTTTTCTGGTGGTCGTGGTGGCTTTTTGGCCGTTGGTCTGCTCTCTGCTCGGTCCCGGCTCTGCTCCTGGCTTCGCCTGCCCGGCTCTTCCACTGTTGCCTCAGGCCCGCTCCCGAACTGTCCTGCGCCTCGTCTGCCGCTTCAGCCTTTACTGTCTTGCTCGCCGCTTCCACTGGCAAGGCCTACTGGTCCTCCTCGACCTTGGCCTTGTTCTCGTCCCCTTTGCTCCTGCCTGACATGGCTCTAAGGTACTCCGCTGCAAGGCTACTTCTGCTCAACACTTACTCCACCCCATCATGCATCTCTGCAATCAAATACCACGGACTCCTGTGACGACCCAGATATATTCATAGAGGCTCTGGTCGTAAGTTTGTTTACTTACAAACAGGTCACTTCATTCCCGTACTCTGGTCGGCTCAGCGCACTCCCACTCATCGTCCCAGCGCAGCTAGTCACATCAATGCACACGATCGCACCTCCTGTCTGCAAACCCTGGCTAAATCACCTGAGTTCATCCCCACCGTACAAACAAACATGAAGCTCACCCTGTTCAATACCCGGTCCCTCAACAACAAAAGCCTCATCCTGAACGACTACATTCTGGATAATAAACTGGACTTTCTCTGTCTCACTGAAGCCGGGCAACAACCTCTGGACTACTTCTCACCCAACCTTACTACACCCAATGGATATTCATACATCAATAAACCACGCTCGGAGGGCCGAGGTGGTGGAATTGCCGTAATACACCGACAGGACATCAAGACCAGCCTCATCTCCATCTCATCTGCTCCATCATTTGAACACCTGGCTTTTAAACTCTCTGGTCACACGCAGTCAGTCATGCCTGTCGTCTACCGCCCTCCCAAACCACACCCATCATTCCTGTCTGACTTCTCCTACTTTCTGACCGAGCTCTGTTCCCTTTCCCCCTCAATCCTCCTCCTCGGTGATTTCAATATCCACATTGACTCCACTGACTCCACAATAACCACTAACTTCACTGATTTACTCACCTGCTTTAACCTCACTCAACATGTCAACTTTCCTACCCATAACCGTGGGCACATTCTGGACCTTGTCTGCTCTACTGGATTAATTTTGCACCATCTCTCTGGCTCCGACCTCACCCTCTCTGACCACTTAGCCATCACTATGACCATCAACATCCCCACCCCAGCACCAAGGCATTATCGCACTATCAACTTCCGTAAGCTAAACGCTCTTTCACCTACCTCATTCTCATCCACCCTCTCTGAAAAAATGTCCACTTCTCCCTTCGTTGACCTCCACACCCCTTCTGACCTTACTGACTACTACAACCACACTCTCTCCTCCTGCCTTGACCAGCTTGTGCCGATAAAAACCAAATCAGTTTCTTTCACCCATTCTGCTCCCTGGTTTACCCCTGAACTCCGCCTGATGAAAACTCGTGCTTGCCAACTTGAAAGACTCCGCAATAAAACAGGTCTCACAATTCACTCCCAAGCCTACAAGGACCACCTACAGCACTACAAAGATGCCCTCTCCCACGCCCGCTCTGCCTACTACTCTCAAATTATCCACTGTGGCTCCGGAAACCCAAAAGCACTCTTCTCGACAATAAACAAACTCCTCAGCCCCCTGAACACCACCACCCAGTCATTCACAGTAGACAACTGCATCTGCTTCCTTTCATTCTTCTAAAGCAAAATTGACAACATCTACAACAGCTTAACCACCACCGCACCCGCTCCCCCTCAAACCACCTCCCCCCCCTTATCCTGCCAACCCCTGTCTCAGTTCTCCCCAGTCTCCCCTACTGACCTCTCTGAACTCCTCATAGGAATGAAAACTGCCACCTGCACTCTTGACCCCATCCCCTCCAGCTTTGTCAAGGCCTCCCTTCCTGCTCTCTCTCCACTTATCACTGCAACAATAAACTCCTCCCTGTCTACAGGCATCGTCCCACCATCCCTCAAAATTGCTGCTGTTACCCCCATTCTGAAAAAACCTGGACTAAACCCTGACACCCTAAATAACTTCAGACCCATCTCCAACCTACCCTTTCTGTCAAAAGTTTTGGAACGCGCTGTAGCCACTCAACTCAAACATCACCTCTCTGCCAATAACCTGTATGAAACATGCCAATCTGGATTCCGCTCCAACCACAGTACTGAAACTGCTCTCCTCAAAATCACCAACGACCTTCTCCTCTCCTCTGACGCCGGCAACCTCAACATTCTCGTCCTCCTCGACCTCAGCGCCGCCTTTGACACCATCAATCACACCATCCTCCACACCCGACTTGAAACCACCTTTAACATTACCGGCACTGCCCTCTCTTGGATCAAATCATACCTCTCTGACAGACGCCAGTTCATCTCCATCAATAACTGCAAATCCCCCACTGCTCCCCTCCCCCAAGGTGTCCCCCAAGGTTCAGTTCTTGGCCCCCTCCTCTTCATCCTGTACCTGTCCCCCCCTTGGTCACTTAATCCGCCGGCCTTGGTCTCCAATTCCACTGCTTCGCCAATGACATCCAGCTTTTCATCTCCACCAAGTCCATCTCCACCGCCACCCACTCTATCCTGACAAACTGCATCACTGAAATAAAATCCTGGCTTCAAATCAACTTCCTCAAACTTAACTGTGATAAATCTGAAATAATCATCATTGGCCCAAAAACGCTCACCAAATCCACCCATAACTTTGCCCTCAACATCGACGGTTTCCCAGTATCCACCTCCCCTCACATCCGGAATATTGGCATCATCTTTGACCAAACCCTCTCCTTCGACAAATACACTAAACAGATCACAAAGACAGCCTGCTTTCACCTGAAAAACATCGCCCGTCTCCATCCATCCCTCTCCTTCACGGTTGCAGAAACCCTCATGCACGCCTTCATCACCTCCCGTCTGGACTACTGCAACAGCCTCCTCTATGGTTCACCCTCAATAATCACCAATAAACTCCAATACATTCAGAACTCCGCTTCCCGTCTACTCACCCATTCCCGGACCCATGACCACATCACCCCCGTCCTTTATAAGCTTCACTGGCTCCCTATCCCCCAGAGAATCCAGTACAAAATCCTCCGCTTGACCTACAAAGCCCTCCATAACCTGGCCCCATCCTACCTGGCTGACCTCCTCTCCAGACACACTCCCACCCGCAACCTCCGCTCTGCTGGTACCAACCTCCTGACTGCCTCCCCCCCCCCCCCCCCCCCATCCGGACCAGATCCTGGGGGGACAGGGCCTTCTCCATCGCTGCTCCCACCCTCTGGAACTCACTACCTCACACCATCAGAGACTCCTCCTCACTCACCACATTCAAAACATCACTCAAGACCCACCTGTTCAACACTGCATTCAACATTTAACCCACAGCATTTAACGCCTGACTATCTCTTCTCCTTCTCCTTCCTTTTGCTTTGATTATTTACCTATTGATTTTTGTCTTTTTGCACTTGTTTTTTGTACTCTGTCAAAGCGTCTTTGGGCTTCTTGAAAAGCGCTATATAAAATAAATGTATTATTATTATTATTATGGTTCAACATGGTTCAACATGGTTTAACATGGTCCACTATGGTTCAACATAGTTCATTTTTCAATTTTCCAAATTTTTCAATTTAAACAAAATTTGATATCAACAAAATATTGCTTTTTTTATGTGTGATCAATGCATTCAAATAAATTTAAAGCTCTATTTGAAGTACAATATCATAATATGACGACAGTTTGTTTTACCATTAATGATCAGGGTTTGTACCTTGAAAAATACATCACGCAAAATACGTTAATTAAAATCGAATTAGATGTTGAATATTTTGAAACGTACAAGTATAATCATTCAGAAGCAATTCATATAGGATTAGGCTCACATATTAACCACTTTTTTTTAAATTCATATCGGATTAGGCTCACATATTAACCACTTTTTTTAAAATTCATATAGGATTAGGCTCACATATTAACCACTTTTTTTTTTAATTCATATCGGATTAGGCTCACATATTAACCACATTTTTTAAAAATTCATATCGGATTACGCTCACATATTAACCACTTTTTTTTTAAATTCATATAGGATTAGGCTCACATATTAACCACTTTTTTTTTAATTCATATCGGATTACGCTCACATATTAACCACTTTTTTTATAAATTCATATAGGATTAGGCTCACATATTAACCACTTTTTTTTTTAATTCATATCGGATTACGCTCACATATTAACCACTTTTTTTAAAAATTCATATCGGATTACGCTCACATATTAACCACTTTTTTTTTAATTCATATAGGATTAGGCTCACATATTAACCACTTTTTTTAAAAATTAATATAGGATTAGGCTCACATATTAACCACTTTTTTTTAAAATTCATATAGGATTAGGCTCACATATTAACCACTTTTTAAAATTCATATAGGATTAGGCTCACATATTAACCACTTTTTTAAATTAATAAAGAACAAGACCGAGATTGTTTTTAAAATGGAAACCCCCTTTGAATTCATTATAGATATAACTTCATTTTGTGGATAATTCCAATACATGGTTAGAAATTAATACCGAATCTATTCAAAATATCATACCGACCCCTATTCAAGATTATACTTCTAATCCGGTTCTCATTTCAATGATAAATTTTAATATGCTTTGTCGTTCGTTTAAGGATTCTATCATTGAAATAAAACGCACGAAAAATATTCTTTATTTTATATTCGAAATAATACATATTTCAAAGAAGATGAAACATGTGATGAAATGTGTAAGGAAATAGGAGACCCACCTATGGATCACGCGAGATGAACTTATTAAAGCGCGGCGTTACGCGCGCTGCTTGTGAGCAAGGAGGAAGCGGACAAGCGGTAACATATAAACGTCTTTATTGTAAGACTACACTGTAACACTGAACTCTTCCGGGCTGGTCGCCCGGTGTATATCCTGAGGCCACGCCTACCCCTCGGGCGTGGCCACCGCCCACTTGGTGCGTGGAATGATGTCACCACGCCAGTGGGCTTTTGTGTCCGCCACACGCGCCCCCCCAGAATTCCCGCGCACCTGGAGGGCCAGTTTGCGGGGCAGACGAATGACCCGGCCGAAGCGCCCCCTGGCGATCGGCGGCGTCCGGGGTGCAGGGATACCAGGTGGGATGCCCCTGGCTGCCCCTGGGATGGGTGCAGGACCGGGGGGCGCCGTGGCGGCGGGGCTGGGCGGTGCTGGGGGTCCGCCCGCAGGAGGGCGGCCCCGACGTGGGGGTCGGGCCACTGGCGGTGGATGGTCCACATCGAGGTGGGCCGGCTTGAGGCGGTCTACCGAAACGCGGTCAGGAGTACCGCCGATGTCCAGGGTGAAGTGCTTCGCCCCGGTCTCCAGCACGCGGAAAGGCCCGTCGTACGGGGGCCGCAGTGGTGTCCGATGGGCATCGTGGCGGACGAAGACGTACTCCGCCGTGCGAAGCTCCGGGGCGACGTGCGTCGGTGGGTGCCCGTGGCATGCCGTTGGCACCGGGGCGAACCTCTGGGCGGTCTCTTGCAGAGCGGAGCGCTGCTGTGCCGCGGACCATGGTGCCGTGGAGTCGGGGAGGAACTCGCCCGGCACCCGCAGCGGTTGCCCGAAGACCAACTCCGCCGCGGATGCGCACAGGTCCTCCTTGGGCGCCGTCCGGAGGCCCAGCAGGACCCAGGGGAGCCTGTCGACCCAGCCGCCGTCGCGGAGGGTGGCCCGGAGCGCGGCCTTCAATGAGCGGTGAAATCGCTCACACAGGCCGTTAGCCTGGGGGTGGTAGGCCGTGGTTCGGTGCAGCCGGACCCCGAGCCCCTGCGCAACCGCCCCCCAGAGCTCCGAGGTGAACTGGGGGCCGCGGTCGGATGAGATGTCTGAGGGGGCGCCGAACCGGGCGACCCAGGTGGCGATGAAAGCCTGCGCGACATCGGCCGCCGTTGTCGACGCCAAGGGCACGGCCTCCGGCCACCGGGTGGTGCGGTCCACCATGGTGAGGACGTAGGTGAAACCCCGCGAGGGGGGCAGAGGTCCCACCAGGTCCACGTGGACTTGGTCAAACCGGCGTTCCGGCACCGTGAACGGGGCCAACGGGGCCTGGGTGTGCCGGTGCACCTTGGCGCGCTGGCACGCGAGGCACGTCCTGGCCCAGCCGCGGACGGCCTTCCGGAGGCCATGCCAGACGAACTTGTCGGCGATCAGCCTTTGGGAGGCCCTCGCGCCCGGGTGGGACAGGCCGTGGATGGCGTCAAACACCTGGCGCTGCCAGCCCGCGGGCACAATGGGGCGAGGACGCCCGAGGGAGACGTCGCACAAGAGGGCCGCGCCCGCGCCGTCGAACGGCACCTCGGTGACGCGGAGGCCCGTGACGGCGGTCCGCAAGGCCTGGACGTCGGGGTCAGCGGCCTGGTCCGCTGCCATCCGGGCATAGTCGATGCCGAGGTGGACTGCGTGGGCGACGGCCCGGGAAAGGCAATCCGCCACCGGGTTGTCCTTCCCCGCGACGTGCTGGATGTCCGTCGTGTACTCGGACACGGCCGAGAGGTGACGCTGCTGCCGGGCCGACCACGGCTCGGTGACCTTGCCCGTCGCGAAGACCAGCGGCTTGTGGTCGACGAAGGCAGTGAACGCCCGGCCCTCGAGCAGATGGCGGAAGTGCCTGACCGCCAAGTGAAGTCCGAGCAACTCGCGGTCGAAGGTACTGTAACGGCGTTCGGGCGGGCGAAGCTGCCGGCTAAAGAACGCCAGCGGTTGCCAAGCTCCACGCACCCATTGCTCGTGCACCGCGCCCACCGCGTAGTCCGAGGCATCGGTGGTGAGGGCGATCGGTGCATCGGGCGCCGGGTGCGCGAGCATGGTGGCGTTAGCCAAGGCGAGCTTCGCGCCCGTGAACGCCGTGTCCATCTGCTCGGTCCAGGTAACGTCGCCTTTGCCCGGCTTACCTCGGAGAGCTTCGTGCAGGGGGCGCAGGAGCTGGGCGATACGGGGCAGGAACCGATGGTAAAAGTTCACCATGCCCAGGAACTCCTGCAGCCCTCTGATCGTGCGGGGGCGCGGAAACCCCTTCACCGCCTCCACCTTGGCCGGCAGGGGGACGGCGCCGTGCCTGGTGACACGGTGCCCCAGAAAATCGATTGTGGCGGCGCCGAACCGGCACTTTGCGGGGTTCACAATCAGGCCATGCTGGCCCAGGCGTTCGAAGAGCGTGCGGAGGTGGCGTAGGTGCTCTTCGCGGGACGCGCTGGCGACGAGGATATCGTCCAGGTAGACGTAGACAAAATCCAAGTCGCGCAGGACGCTGTCCATCAGTCGCTGGAACGCCTGAGCCGCATTCTTCAGACCGAAGGGCATGCGCAGGAACTCGAAGAGTCCGAATGGCGTGATGACCGCCGTTTTCGGGACGTCCTCCGGCCTGACGGGGACCTGATGGTAGCCGCGTATGAGGTCCACCTTCGAGAAGAAGGACCTGCCCGCCAAACGGGCGGAAAAGTCCTGAATGTGGGGGACGGGGTAGCGGTCGGGAGTCGTGGCGTCATTGAGATGGCGATAGTCCCCGCACGGTCGCCATCCCCTGCTGGGCTTCGGCACGATGTGCAGCGGCGATGCCCAAGCGCTCTCTGAGCGCCGAACGATGCCGAGTCGCTCCAGGGTAGCGAACTCCGCTTTTGCCACCGCCAGCTTCGCCGGCTCGAGGCGGCGTGCCCGGGCGTAGACCGGTGGCCCGACGGTGGGGATGTGATGGGCCACCCCGTGCTTGACGGCCCCCGCCGAGAAGGTGGGCCGCGTGAGGGCCGGGAAGCCGGCGAGGAGGCGGGTGAATGCGTCCGCTGCCGGAAGCGTACAGACCAACGTGGCCGGAACCGAATCGTTCGGCAAGCCGCTTGGCAAGCCGCTCGTTGAGCTGGGCAACGCACAAGCGAGCGAGCTGAACGTCTCGGCCTGGACAAGCCGTCTGCGCTTGATGTCGACCAGGAGCCCATTAGCGCACAGGAAGTCCGCGCCAAGCAGTGCCATGGGCACGTCGGCGGTGACGAACGTCCATCGGAAAACCTGCCCTCCAAACCGCAGAGAGAGGCAGCGTTTTCCGTACGTACGGATGGGCGTCCCGTTCGCGGCAAGCAGGCCCCCACCCGCGGCGTGCTTGTCTGACGTGCCGGCGGGAATGACACTCACCTGCACTCCCGTGTCGCACAGGTAACGGCGCCCGGAGAAGGTGTCCGTTATGAACAGCAGGCTGCTCGAACGGCCGGCGCTCATCGCCACAATTGAGCGCCGGCCCGGGCATTTCCCGACCCGTTGAAGGAGCACGGCGGATGACACCGCCGAGCTTCGTGGCCGAACTTGGCGTGGAACCAGCACCAGGTGGTGGAGCTGGAGGAGCGCGGCTGGCTCCGCCAGGCCGGTGGAGTCGACGGGTTTCCCCGCGGTGGCGGTTTTCGCCGCGGCGGTGGGCGGGGCGTGGCGGCGTTCACGAGGTGCATATCAGCGTGCTGTAGAAGATGATGCTGTGGAACATCAGCGTCGAAGGCCGTGACGGCCACGCCAACGCTCGCCCGCGTGTCTGAAGCGGCGAAGTACTTGTCCGCCTCGGCCGCCAATGCTCGGGGTTCCGTTAGCCCGGTCCCGGCCAACGCGAGGCGAACCTGCGCTGGAAGTTGGCGACGGAAAAGCGCCCGGAATAGCGAACCGGGGGCTTCGTCGCCCAACAGTGACAGCATATGGTCCATTCGGACTGACGGGCGCGTCTCACCGAGCTCGGGGAGATCCAGGAGGCGGTCGGCCCGTGCGACGTCCGTGAGGCTGAACGTGGCTAGGAGTAGCCGCTTGAGTGCCTCGTACTTGTGGCCGTCCGGTGGGTGGCGAAGGACGGACACAACTCGAGCGGCCGTGCCGGGGCCCGAGGGAGGCGACGACGTGGTGGTGCAGTAGCGTGTGTCATCGCCGGTGAGGTGCCGAAGCTGAAATTGGGCTTCGGCCTGGACGAACCAGACTTCGGCCTGAGCCTCCAAAAATTCCGGAAGTTTGACGAAGGCGGCCATGGCGATGGCGTCGCGTGTGGAAGGATCGCTCCGGCAGATCCAACGTCGAGGGTCACCAGTAAAGCGCGGCGTTACGCGCGCTGCTTGTGAGCAAGGAGGAAGCGGACAAGCGGTAACATATAAACGTCTTTATTGTAAGACTACACTGTAACACTGAACTCTTCCGGGCTGGTCGCCCCGGTGTATATCCTGAGGCCACGCCTACCCCTCGGGCGTGGCCACCGCCCACTTGGTGCGTGGAATGATGTCACCACGCCAGTGGGCTTTTGTGTCCGCCACATTATCATCATTATTTCAAATCTGAACAATTTACTCGTATCGGAAAAATTGACTCGATATCTAATAAGCCTATCGCTGTAGATACCGAATTAGATGAAAATAATCAACCCAAACCTATACTACCCTCGCTAAGGGAGAGGGTATTGCATTTCAGTCCGTTTGTTACTTGACAAAAAAAATAATAATAATTTTTGCAACTATGTTCATCACTCCGGTTTGTGTTTGTGTGTTTGTGTGTTTGTTTGTCTGTCCGCTCACTTATACTTGCCTGCAGGACACAATTTTAAACCGATCTTCACGAAACTTTACCAAATGGTAGAGTTCGTGGTCTGCCAAAATCCTATATATATTTTGGGGTCAAAAGGTCAAAAGGTCAACATAGGCCAAAGGTCAACAACCATTTCAAATTTCTGAAATCCTCAATTTTCATCCGATTGACTTGAAATTTGAATAGGATTTACGTATCGGCGAACTTAATTCAACCACCAACTATTTTTGAGATCAACATAGGCCAAAAGGTCAACATAGGGCCAAAGGTCAACAAACCATTTCAAATTTCTAAAATCCTCAATTTTCATCCGATTGACTTGAAATTTGAATAGGATTTACATATCGGCGAACTGAATTCAACCACCAACTATTTTTGAGATCAACATAGGCAAAAAGGTCAACATACGCCAAAGGTCAACCACTTTTTTTGAATTTCTAAAATCCTCAATTTTCATCCGATTGACTTGAAATTTGAAGAGGATTTGCATATCACCTTACTGACAGCAACCACCAACAATTTTTCAACATAGGCCAAAAGGTCAACATAGGCCAAATTTCTAAAATTGTCAATTTTCATCTGATTAACTTAAACTTTGAAAACGGTTTGCATATCAGGTCACTGAATTCAACCACTAATTATTTTTGAGGTCAAAAGCATGCTCCACTGAGTGCCATGCTACTTTGTTCTGTTTTGCCAAGTGTCACTCTATGAGTGATTTTTCATTTGTCTGTCTGTCTGTCTGTCTGTTTGTCCGCACAGAATAAATATGATTTTCTCTGCAACCGTTGGTCCGATTGACAGGAAATTTTCACCATAGGTGCAACTCCACCTGTAGAATTTTTTAATGATACTTATGACGTCATAGGTCACGTGGTTCGGCCGCCATCTTGGAAAAACCGAAAAACGTTGCACCTCTATATCTCCGAAGGGGCTGAATAGAAAAAATTTGAGACATGGCTCATTGTGAAGAACTCTCCATGGGGAATAAAATATATTAATGATGATGTCATAGGTGCCTCCATTATGACGTCATAATTCGACAAGTACAAAACTTCATCCGATCAAGATTACATTTTTTGAGCATAATCTTATATACGTATATAAAACACAGTTTGTGTGTGTGGTGTGTGTGTGTGTGTGTGTGTGTGTGTGTGTGTGTGTGTGTGTGTGTGTGTGTGTGTGTAATGTTACCGATAGACTCCTAAACGGAGAGGCTCACGTACTTGATATTTGCACAGACATGGCCATTGAGCCTGGGAAGAACATGGCCGACCTAAAAAAAAAAATTTCATCATATTTTTTTACCATATTTTTACCTCAGCGCATTTCAGCGAGGAATATTATGCACGGAATCTGACCGGTGGCAGAACAGCGCGCTGATTCGCTCAGAGCGATCACGTGATGTTCCTTGCCGCCATTAACTCAGTTACACGTTCGCACATTTTTTTCAGAGCGAAAAAGCGATTGCATTTTTTCACATTTCAGCGAGGAACATTGCCATTCACACCACATAGGTTTTTTTCCTTTCATCTTTAGATCCATTTTTTTTTTCAGCGAGGAATATTATACACGGAATCTGAATCGGTGGCAGAGCAGCGCGCTGATTCGCTCATTTGCGCTCATTGATGACGATCACGATCACGTGATGACGTGATCACGAATGATGTTCGTGACAAGATCACGTGATGTTCCTTGCCGCCATAAACTCACAGCAAGTAGCATATATTTTAGCATGATTAGCATTTAGCATGATTTAGCATGATTTAGCATAGATAGTAGCATGTTTCACATAGATTTTTTTTCAGTGAGGAATATTATACACGGATTCTGACCGGTGGCAGAGCAGCGCGCTGATTCGCTCAGAGCGATCACGTGATGTTCCATCCCCGCCGCCAGTTGGCTTCACTTTTCAAGGAGTATGAGCGTTCTATATATTTTCAATTCAGTGCGCCCGACTCGCTCACGTACTTGATTTGTGGCATAGACATGGCCATTGGGCCCTTCACCGTGTAATTTGTGCGAGGCTTTTGTCGAGTGAGCTTGAGTCGAGAGGGCGAATGTACGGGTTGGGAATGTACGGGTCTCCCTTCCCCCACCCGGCAACGCCGGTACTGGAGGGCGTCACAGGATTGGTGAGTCTCCAAATCCGCTTCGTGCTGTTGCGGATTGTTTGTGCTGCTCTCCGACCATGAGAACTGCAACGTCATTGTTGACTGGCCCTCCCCTTCCCTCACCCCTTCCCCCTCCCCCCCTCCATCCTCCCCTCCCCCTCCCCCCCCTCCGTCCTCCCCCTCCCCCCCCCCCCCTCCCTTTTCCCCCTCCCCCTCCCTTTTCCCCCTCCCCCTCCCTTTTCCTCCTCCCTTTTCCCCCTCCCCCTTCCCCTCCCCCCTACCCCTTCCTCTTCCCCCTTTCCCCCTCCCCCCTCCCATCACTCCTCCCCCCTCCCCCTCCCCTCCCCTCCCCCCTTCCCCCTCCCCTCCCCCCTCTCCCTCCCCTCCCCCTCCCCCTCCCCACCTCCCACCCCTCTCCTCTCCATCCCTCCCCCTCCCCCCCCCCCCATTCCCACCCCTCCTCTTCCCCCTCCCCTCCCCCGCCCGGCAATGCCGGGTACTTCTGCTAGTCTAGGAATAAATGAGATTAGAAAAAAAAAAATGATGATGTCATCGGTCACGTGGTTCGGCCGCCATATTTGTTTTAACACAAACGCCTTAAAAACCACTGAAAATACATCCTGGGAAGGGTTTGCAATCTCTGATTGCTCTTTTTCTTGTTATTATATTGTAATAGCAATATCGATATAGTAAAAATTTATATTATGCCAACTATATATAAATAATATAGAAGAAATTGATATAAAATATTGCTTTTCAACGATAATTTATCCACTATGGTTCAACATGGTTCATTTTTCAATTATATAATTTCCATAATTTTTTCTCCCATTTCTCCTTAACCTTCTTAAAATGTAGATGTAAATTGCCAACCCAATATATTAAATAAATCCTTCGATATTTTATCGTTAAATTGTTTTCTTTCGACCGTTTTAAGAATCGTAAAATCTTCAATATTACATTTTTGATTATGCTTTCGTCATAACTTAAATAATAAATATTGTTTTGTCGATGTGGTAGTGATATGTAGAGCAGATAGATCTGAGTAGGTAACGTGCTTCGTCTGTTGCGGTAAGGAATCTGACCTTGTAATAAGTTCATGTGTAGGCGTTTTGTCGGTAAGATGTATACTTGTGACCCTACCAGGAGGTTCGTGTGTTAAGTAGAGTTAGGGATTAAAGAGTAGCGCCCTTGTATGTCCTCACCTGGTCAGCCAAACCTTTGTCCCTTTTGGCACCGCAACCACATAGACATTCCGACAGGTCCTTAGCGCAACACTAAGTAGTGCCCTTCCCTGACATGACTGTGAAAGAGAACCGGCAAAAGGAAACCAGGCCGGGACACCGCCGATAATGGCCGCCGCCACCTACACCTCCGGCGGGCCTATCCACCTCGAATAGCACGCGCTATGACCACGGAGTAGGGAGCGAGGTTGGGAGGCACAGTGGGCGTGGGCCTGAGCGAAGCTGGGAGGTTCGGTGGAAGGGACTGATTGGTTGGCAGCGTGCCAAGGCTGACGTCCACTGGCCAGGAGATATTAGCGAGGGCCGAACGCCATTTTGGGGATTGGTTGGAGAGAGTGAGTGAGAGAGTTGCTTCTGGCAGTGAGTCTTGAGACACAGTTGGTTCTTGAGACGGAGTTGGTTGGAGAGAGTTGGTTCAAGAGAGTGAGTCTTGAGATGCAGTGGAGTGAGTGAGTTGGCAAGCAGAGGAGTTGGCCAGCAGTGGAGTTCAGACAGGGAGAGAATTGGAGGAGTTGTTGGTTCGAGAGGGAGAGCATGAGAGTGAGACGCAGTTGGTTCGAGAAGCGAGTTGGAAGGACGGAGAGAGACTTGGCAGTGAGTGAGAGAGTTGCTTCGTTGGCTTGGACTTGGCTCGAAGCGGCACTTGGCGTGCAGTCTACTTGCGCTCTCTTCCCCTTTTTGCCATCCTTCGTCGTTCTGTGTTCGTGCTCGAGTTGAGGGTCGACCTTGTGTGGAGCTCGCGGGCCTGCATTGGATGCGTGATGCTTGGTGCATGGACCTCGTGGGCGGCGAAATGATCGGAGCTTAATCGGAGTTGCGCGACAATATTGTATATTCATAAATTTTTCCTATCTAATTCTGCAACTTTATTTTTACCATATTTTTCATTGTATAATTTCAATAATTGTTTAAAATCCTTAACCAAATCATCTATCTATAATTCCAGCAATCTCTGTGTGTCTGTGTGTCCGTGTGTCTGTGTGTCTGTGTGTCTGTGACCGCTGTTTCTCGACAACCACGGGTCCGATATACTTGAAACTTGCCAGGTATATTGCTGGGGACCCGAGGATGTGCCTTTTCAAGGTTTTAAAATAATCGGAGAAGTACTTACCGAGCTATGTCCAAAAACGCTTCAACCAATCAGAGAGCAGCGAGCTATCACGTGTGCCGAACGTGGCGATCAGACTCTGCCTCGGACGGCACATTTGACAGCGTATTCATTTATTTCACGTTGGAAAACTATGTTGCCGTTAAACTATGTTTTAAAACGAATTCAAACTGCGATTAAATTAAAACGATTCATCGTAACTGCGATTTGCGAACTTCCGGACAGTGAAGACTTCACTTCCGGCAGCCAATCACAGAACGCTTTGTTGCGTAGGCGTGGGCCGATGTGAGACGAGCGGAGCTGAGCGCGTTACGAGCTGACCGCCATTACGGTACGTAATTCGATTTCTTATGCGCATTATTTCTCCCAATTCAGTCAGAGCGAAGGGCGGAAGCGAAGAGCGTTGTTTTTTTTGTTTACGGGCGTACGGGCGGGGGGTAGAGCGTACGGGTAGCGTTTTTTTTTTTTTTTTGGCAAGGAACGGGGCACCCACATACGGGCAATGCCCTAGTCTATCTATAATTCCAATAATCTCTGTGTGTGTGTCTGTGTGTGTGTGTGTGTGTGTGTGTGTGTGTGTGTGTTTTTGTCTGTGACCGCTGTTTCTCGACAACCACGGGTCCGATCTAATTGAAACTTGCCAGATATATTGCTGGGGACCTGAGGATGTGCCTTTTCAAGGTTTCATATTAATCGGAGAAGTAGTTACCGAGCTATGGCGATTTATTTACCCGTACTCGCAAGCCGTTCGCTTTGGCTTTGCGAATGGACCAAACCATTTCATGTAAATAGAGGGGGGGGGTTCTACCGTACTCGCAAGCCGTTCGCTTTGGCTTTGCGAATGGACCAAACCATTTCATGTAAATAGAGGGGGGGGGGGGGTTCTGTGGTCGTTACTGCCACGTGGTTTCAAAGTTTTTTTTTTGTTGTTGTTGTTTGCACGCATGTTTTTTTGCACCCACGTACGGGCACGCCCTAGTACTCTAAATGAGAAATATTATCTAATTTATTTTTCGTTAACGTTATATAAATTAAATTAACACTATCATAATATTTTGTATATTTTAATTCTTTTAAAAACATGATGATATGTACTTTGGTAATCATGTACTTTGGTAATCTTTGATTATTTTACATCATCTTCTTTATCATTTATCAAAAGTCTATATGCGTTAAATTTCTCATTTAACGCCTGATAAACCTTATCTGGTATTTTACATTATTGTTTTCCTTAATATTGGGCTATACAGTCTTGAAAATGAGAAACTCGATTATAAATAAACTTTCCTGTTACGTTTACCCTCGTATAATCTTTATAGGTCACTAGCAGAAGTACCCGGCATTGCCGGGCGGGGGAGGGGAGGGGGAGGGCGAAGGGGAGGGGAGGGGAACGGGGGGGGAGGGGAGGAGAGGGGGGGGAGGGGAGAAGAGGGGTGGGAGGGGAAAAGAGGGGGGAGGGGAGGGGGAGGGGGGGAGGGGAGTGGGAGGGGGGAGGGGGAGGGTGGGAGGGGAAGGGGAGGGGGAGGGGGAGGGGAAGGGGGAGGGGGAAAAGGGAGGGGGGGAGGGGGAAGGGGAGGGCCAGTCAACAATGACGTTGCAGTTCTCATGGTCGGAGAGCAGCACAACAATCGCGACATCGTCCTGCATCTTCGCAACAGCACGAAGCGGCTTTTGGAGACTCACCGATCCTGTGACGCCCTCCAGTACCGGCGTTGCCGGGCGGGGGAAGGGAGACCCATACATTCCCAACCCGTACATTCACCCTCTCGACTCAAGCTCACTCGGACAAAAGCCTCGCACAAATTACACCGTGAAGGCCCAATGGCCATGTCTATGCCACAAATCAAGTACGTGAGCGAGTCGGGCGCACTGAATTGAAAATATATAGAATGCTCATACTCCGTGAAAAGTGAAGCCGCCGTGTCGCCATCTTGGTTAGCACGATTCGACCAACTCGCTTTGCGGATCTCGTTTGTTTTGAACGTGTGAATTACGTGCGAACGCGTAACTGTGAGTTTATGGCAGCAAGGAACATCACGTGATCGCTCTGAGCGAATCAGCGCGCTGTTCTGCCACCTGCTCAGATTCCGTGTATAATATTCCTCGCTGAAATGCGCTGAGGTAAATATGAATAAAAAATATGGATCTCGTAAAGATGAAAGAAAAAAAACCTATGTGGTGTGAATGGCAATGTTCCTCGCTGAAATGTGAAAAAACGCAATCGCTTTTCGCTCTGAAATACATGCGAACGCGTAACTGAGTTTATGGCGGCAAGGAACATCACGTGATCGCTCTGAGCGAATCAGCGCGCTGCTCTGCCACCGCCTCAGATTCCGTGCATAATATTCCTCGCTGAAATGCGCTGAGGTAAAAATATGGTAAAAAAATATTATGAAATATTTTTTTTTAGAACGGCCATGTTCTTCCCAGGCTCAATGGCCATGTCTATGCCAAATATCAAGCACGTGAGCCTCTCCGTTTAGGAGTCTATCGGTAACATTACACACACACACACACAAACTGTGTTTTATATATATATAGATACTGGTAGCGATACTCATTTGTTGGGTGTTACACATTAAACATATTTTAATGGTCGCATCGTTTATTACCCTGCGCTCGCGAAGCGAACGGCAGGGTTAAGCGTCCGGGTCCGTCCGTACGTCGTACGTAGGTGTGTGTCTGCATTTTTAAAAAATTCATTTTCTTAGCAACCGTTGGTCCGGTTGACATGTAATTTTCACCATAGGAGGGCCTCCTCCTGTATAATATTTTGGTGAATATTATGACGTCACAGGTCACGTGGTTCGGGCGCCATCTTGGAAAAACCAAAAAACTTTGCACCTCTGTATCTCAAAAACCGCTGCACAGAAATAATTTAGACAGGCCTCATTGCAAAGAACTCTCCAGGCGGAATAACATATGTGAATGATGACGTCATAGGTGCCGCCGTTATGACGTCATAATTCGACAAGTAAAAAACGTTATCCGATCAGGATGAAATTTATTGAGCATCTTCTCGATATAAATTGATGCAGAAATAAAATTATAATGACGTCGTAGTTCGGACGCCATATTGTTTTGAGTGAAAAACCACTAAAATCCAATTTTCTCCTAAACGACTGAACAGATCGAGGCCAAACTTTGCAGACAGAATCGCATACTCTTGACGAACAAAAGAGTCAGCGAGCATGACATCATGCGTCACATGGTTTCAGAGTTATGACGTTTTTAAGCATAAACTTTTAAAACCTAGCTCCTCCCTCATTTTTTATCCTATCGAGGGGAAACTTCACAGATGTGTTCAGCATATCAGTCTACTAAAATGACCTTTTGGAATTTGCGATAAGTCACGTGCTTTGGCAGATTTAAATAATTAAATAACAAAAAAAATTATAACTCTTGAACCGCTTCATTGATCGACGTGAAACTTTACATTATAGTAGAAGTAATGAAGCGTAACGTGTGTGCAAAATTTCAAGATGATTGGATGTACGGTCTGGAAGCTAGAAGTTGTTATTGCGTGAAGAAGAAGAGTCATCTTGAGTGGGCATGGAATTAATTATCACACTGCACATGATGAGCAGGCAAAGTACGGAGTGACCTCACATGGTCATTTTGACCTCAAATAAAATTCTGATTTCAGATTTGCCGATCGCTGAGGTATATTAACACATGACCAAAACAAATTTGGCGAAATTCCGACGATTATTGACGAAAATATAACATTTGTGTCTGCATTTCAGTAAAGTAAAGTGTGTGCCGTGTCAGCATTTTAAAAATTGAAACGTGGCTCATTGTAAAGAACTCCATATGGGGAATAGGTTTTGTTAACGATGACGTCATTGGTGCCATAATTATGACGTCATAATTCGACAGGGACAACGCTTAGTCTGATCAGTTTGAAATTTATTGAGCATGATCTATGCGACAATTATTGAGAGAATAATTTGATAATGTCATCGCTCACGTGGTCTGGCAGCCATATTGGATTCAAAAAAAGAAACGTTCAAAAATAGAAGAGTTGGCTCACACCAAGTTGACTGCGCAGGGTAAGTATTCTATGAATACCATCTAGTTTCAAAATTATTTGGATCCGTGTTGTTATAATTTGTACAAATGATATTAAACTGCACATCATTATATGGGATATATATATTCCATGATTTTACACGCGTAATTTCTTTGCTGATGAGTAAAAATTTATTTATAGTTATTTTCTTTTTTTCCAGGATAGGCTTATCATTTTCTGATAGCGATATGGGTTGATGTAAAATCTTCTTATACTCTTGAATAAGAAACCCGGTATCCATAATGTATAATAATTTCTCACATTTGATATTATGTAACAATGTTTTAGCTCGCCTAATATTTTGCTGAATATTTACTCCCGCGAGGGAGTAATGCATTTGATCGTGTCCGTGTGTGTTTGTGTTCGTGTGTTTGTGAACAAGATATCTGGAAAAGTTCTGACCGGATTTGGATGAAAGTTGGAAAGTTGGTGGGATGATTGCCCTTGGGATAAGGAAGAATTGATTAGTTTTTGGTGAAGCTCAGGATATTATTCCGGATCCAGGGATTTTTTGAAGGATTGTTTACCCATGGAAGATAGGGCTCATTTTTTTTTAAACATTATCTTCTATATATTCTATATTTAACATTGTGATATGAAAATAGTTTTCATATTTGTTGTAAATGTAGTTTAAACTCGTGGTTATGCGTTAGAGCGGTGTATTTTGTTAGCAGCGTCGACTTCAAGGTTCTTTCTTTTTTTCTAATAAAGACATATTCTGTCATTTTAAAAGCACCAAAGTGTGTATTCGGCTTCCCCGTTTCATAAAATGTATCGTTTGATACGTATAATGCTTTAAAACTGTTTTTTCCCCCTTTTTTATAACCTCAGAAGAGATATTGTAGTGGTTACCTTATGCACATGTCGCGGTTACCTTATTCACTTATCCGCATGTAACGGTTACCATTACGATGGGTTTGGTATAACCCATGCACACGGGCGTTTGGTTGTGTCGTCGTGACGCACGCGCGGCTGTTGGAGCCACGCCCTCCGAAGAGGGTGCTTGTTTTATATAAGCCGTTACGACTTCCGTTCGCTAGCAGTTGCTGGAGATTTCTGTACAATAAACTACCTTTTGTACCCAACGAAATGGCCTCTTCTTATCGTCTTCGGCAACCGCTAAACTGGTGACCCCATTGCCCCCGAACGTATTCGGGGGCCACATGAACACGGCAGGATTGCGACCGCAATTTCTTCGACAAGACCCAAACTCGAACTGCTGGAGTTTTAGCAACGGCGAGCGGCCATGAGGTTCGCGCATCGCGCTCGGTTCCTCCTCTATGACTAGAGGGGCGAACCAGCTCCGGGACCCTCCGAAGGAACGCCATTACGGGGCGTTGGCGGCATGGCTACTTCGTCGCCTTCGCGCACACAGGCCGAGTACTGCTGCTTCGTCGCCTCCGCGCACACAGGCCGGGCACGGCTACTTCATCGCCTCCGCGCACACAGGCCGAGCACCACTGCTCGTCGCCTCCGCGCACACAGGCCGAGTACTGCTGCCCGTCGCCTTCGTGCACACAGGCCGAGTACTGCTACTTCGTCGCCTCCGTGCACACAGGCCGAGTACTGCTGCTCGCCACTCCTACTACTGCTCCTATGGCGGATCCCGAGGCTGATGCTGCTGTACACCTCGTGGGTGCCGCCACGCCCTGCCCACCACTCCCGCAACTCCTACTACTGCTCCTACGGCGGATCCCGAGGCTGATGCTGCTCATCTCTTGCGCACGCACGGCTGCTTTGTTACCTTCGCGCGCACTGGCGCT
The DNA here is from genome assembly GCF_964187855.1 of Myxine glutinosa. Lineage (NCBI taxonomy): Eukaryota > Metazoa > Chordata > Myxini > Myxiniformes > Myxinidae > Myxine > Myxine glutinosa. The sequence continues at coordinate 104,819,253 of NC_136265.1, read as the reverse complement.
TGCCACTCCCGCAATTCCTACTACTGCTCCTACGGCAGATCCCGAGGCTGATGCTGCTCATCTCTTGCGCACGCACGGCTGCTTTGTTACCTTCGCGCGCACTGGAGCCTCATTGTCTTCGCGCGCACCGCTGCTCGCCGCTCCCGCATTTCCTACTCTACCGCTGCTCAGCACCCGCGGCCCGGCTCTGTTCCACCCGCGGCCCGGCTCTGTTCCACCCGCGGCCCGGCTCTGTTCCACCCGCGACCCGGCTCGGTTCCACCCGCGGCCTGGCTCTCTACCACCCGCGAACTACGTACATGCCCGTGGCATGCCTTCTGGGGGGGCGCATGTAGTGGTTACCTTATGCACATGTCGCGGTTACCTTATTCACTTATCCGCATGTGACGGTTACCATTAGGATGGGTTTGGTATAACCCACGCACACGGGCGTTTGGTTGTGTCGTCGTGACGCACGCGCGGCTGTTGGAGCCATGCCCTCCAAAGAGGGTGTAGTGAAATTATACTGAAGGTGAACCCGGGAGTGCTCGCTTATCCCACTAAAGGGGCGTCTATAAGACCCGGGACAACCGCGACGCAAGGACACTCCAGCGACACTTACTGTGACATATAGTCCTGTAGTTTGAATGGTATGTACGCACCTATATGCTGGACTTGCTTGCTTTGCCTATTGATATCGGTCATTTCCCATGTAATACTCCGATTCTGATGTCTATTGCATGAATGTATTTTACAGGATGTTACCACAGATCTAAATGATATTAAACCTACCCAAGGTACAAGTCGTGTCTGTGGATGATTTTCACGACAATTAATATCATTTAAATCTACGAAATGGCTGAACACAAGATGATCATGGTACTGATCCTCGACGCCGACGCACAAGCCGAGGAGTCGGGGTCGGAGTTCACCCACTGGCTCAAAACGCTGGAGAATTATTTCGCAGTGCATGAAACCGAGCCCACCGCCGCGGTGAAGCTGTCCGTGTTACAGTTGAAGGTCCATCACCGCGTCTACCGGTGCATTACTCGATTTGCGACGTACGCCACTGCTCTGGCCGAGCTAAAGCGAATATACATAAAGAAACGGAGCGCCGTGTACGGCCGGCATCAGCACTCTCAGCGGCGACAACAACCATCGGAATCAATCGATCGCTACGCACAGGAGCTGCGACACCTCCTTGCGGACAGCGCTCAGGAGGTACAGACACACGAGCAAGTTCAGGATGACCCTCTCCGAGATTCTTTCGTCTCTGGGATCAGCTCTGGAGCCTTGAGGCTCCGACTCTTGGAGACCGCGGAGCTGACATTCACGGAGGCACTACAGTTGTCTCACGTCTTTACAGATGCCCATGAACAATCTACCGCTTATGACCACCCACGAGTCGTGGCGGGGACTTCTCAACTCGCGCGACCGGAGAGGGTTACCGCCGAGGATATGGGGGAGGACTCGACCGCGGCCGAGTCTCTGGCTGCTCCTGAAGCGGACTCGGCTTCCGGCCTGACTGCTGCTACCGCTGCCCGGCCACGGCCTGAACGGTACGCGAAGTGTTATTTTTGTGGCAATCGGCAGCACCCCAGATTAGAGTGCCCGGCTCGGGAGGCAATATGCCATCTGTGCTCCACCAAGGGCCATTTCGCGAAGGTCTGCAAGAAGTCCACGCGAGGTACACGAGCCCGCGCAGCCTTGAATGGGCTTATCGCTGAGCCAACGGACTGCGCACCGAGCGGAGTGCCCTGCCCGGCCTTGATGAGCGTATCCCCTCCTCGTGGGCCCCTGGCTGCACGCTCGTCCTTGGTGGGGGACATCGGGCCGCCTAAACAACTGGCGCGACCACGACCGGCCGCGGAGCGATCGGCCTTGGCTGGCGTCCGGACGCCCACCTCAAACAAGCAACGAGGTACTGCTTTGAAAACTCCTCTGGATTCGCAGCGAACGCTGCACGGGACTCGAGCGCCATCTGACGGCGGCTTTTACGAATTACACGCTATCGCACCAGCTCATGAAACGGTGGATGGCAGTGATCCTCTACGCGTGACTCGAGCGCCCTCTGACGGCGGCTCTTACGAATTACACGCACTTGCTCCAGCGCGGCCAACTATGCGCTTGTCACGAGGGTCCTCCACGGGCTGCCCGAACGACCGGCAAACTGCAGCCGGTGTGGGAACGTCCTCTGACAGTGGCTTTTACGATTTACATGCTCCTGCTCCAGCGTGGCCAACTATGCCCTTGTTATGGGGGTCCTCCACGGACTGCCCGAACGACCGGAAAACTGCAGCCGGTGTGGGATCCACTCGCGAGGCGCGATCTTCTCGCCCGGACGGCACAATACCTGCCGGATCTTCCGGCCTTGATCAGGCCATCATTCCGCTCAAGGTCGAGGGCGTTTTTGCGCAAGCCTTAATCGACACGGGGTCTACGGATAGTTTTATCGATCAACGACTAGTGCATCAACATGGGTGGCCGGTTCTCGGGACTACACGACGGATCTTCATGGCCTCCCAAGGACTTCGGCTGAGCACAAAAGGGGCATGTCGATTGAAACTTGTGATAAAGGGACGCATGTTCCCAGACGTGTATCTCATGGTATTACCTGCGTTATGTGCCGACGTTCTGTTAGGACACGATTTCCTTAAGCGACATGGACGTTTGGAAATGGACTTCGGTGGGCCGGACACGCTTGCTGTGTGCGCACTTGCTAAAATGGACGTGGAGCCTCTCTCGCTGTTCCCCAACCTGTCCACTGATTGTACCCCTGTAGCCGTAAAATCGCGGCGCTACTCTCGCGCAGACGCGCAATTCATTGCGGAAGAAACGGCCCAGCTCTTAAAGGACGGTATTATAGAACCCAGTCGGTCGCCGTGGCGGGCCCAAGTCTTAGTGGTGCGAAGTGAGGCCCATCGCCGGCGCATGGTAATCGACTACTCACAGACGATTAATCGTTTTACACAGCTGGATGCCTACCCCTTACCGGGGATGGATGCACTGGTACGCCAGGTGGCCCTGTACTCCGTTTACAGCACTCTCGATCTGCGTAGTGCGTATCATCAGGTCCCCATCTCTAGGGCTGATCGCGTCTATACAGCCTTTGAATCGGGTCAACGGTTGTACCAGTTCACTCAACTCCCTTTTGGGGTAACAAACGGGGTCGCATGTTTTCAGAGGGCTATGGATGACCTCGTTACGAAGGAGAACTTGACCGATGTCTTTGTCTATCTGGACAATCTTACGGTTTGTGGGTATGACCAGGGGCATCACGATGCTAATCTGAAGCGCTTCCTCGAGGTCGCGCAGAAATATCACCTAACCATGAATGAGGCTAAGTGTCGTTACTCTCTACGCACGGTAGATCTTCTGGGATACACCGTGACCCATGGCTCTGTCTCTCCGGATAAGGAGCGTCTGCGACCTTTGCTCGATATGGCTCCGCCTAGTGATCGGGCTTCGCTGAAACGCGCTCTTGGGCTGTTCGCCCACTATTCAAAGTGGGTGCAAAATTTCTCCGCGAAGCTCCGCCCCCTTGTGGCCTGCGACACGTTCCCCATGGGCCCGGCCGCCATGGCGGCCTTCGGGGGCCTTAAAGCCGACATCGCTGGCACCGCTGTAGCGACAATTGATGAGAGTGCATCTTTCATCTTGGAAAGTGATGCCTCGGATCATGCGATAGCGGCGACTCTCTCCCAAGGGGGGCGCCCTGTGGCTTTCTTTTCGCGGACTCTCACCTCCGCTGAGCAGAGGCATTCATCTGTCGAAAAGGAAGCGTACGCGATCGTCGAATCAATTCGGCGATGGCGGCCGTACTTGCTCGGGCGGTGTTTCCAAATCATCACGGACCAACAAAGCGTTGCATTCATGTACGACACCTTACATGCTCAACGCATTAAGAATGAGAAAATCACTCGCTGGCGTATCGAACTCGCCGACTTCTGCTACACCATCAAATACTGCCCAGGGAAGGATAACCTGGTCGCCGACGCCTTATCGAGGCCGGCCACTTGCGCAGGGGTTGTAACTTTGGAGGGACTGCGCGCTTTGCACGGCACTATGTGTCATCCCGGGGTGGCGCGTTTCGTGCATTTTGTGCGCAGTGGTAATCTGCCGTACTCGATTGAGGACATCCGCCGGATCTGCCGTGATTGCACTATCTGTGCGGAGCTCAAACCGCATTTTTACAACCCTCCTATGGGGACGCTGGTTAGGGCTACTAGACCGTGGGAGCGATTGGCGATGGATTTCAAAGGGCCGCTGCCAGTGTCGAGTAACTCTCGTTATCTGCTCACTATCGTTGATGAGTATTCGCGATTCCCCTTTGCTTATACGTGCGGGGATATGTCGTCTGCCACGGTTATACGGTGCCTGCAGAATTTGTTTTCTATGTTTGGGTATCCGGCCTACGTGCATACCGATCGGGGTGCGGTGTTCCTGTCTCAGGAGGTGAGGGGCTACTTGCTCCAAAATAATGTCGCTTCGAGCTACACCACCCCGTACCGGCCCCAGGCGAATGGGCAGATCGAACGCTTTAATGGGATTATATGGAGGGCCGTCATGCTAAGCCTCAGGACCCTCGGCCGGGGCCTCGATAAATGGGCGTGGTCGCTACCTGCGGCTCTAAAGTCGATCCGGGCTCTCCTATGTACAGCCACCAACCAGACTCCTCACGAAAGACTGTTCCACCCCCCTAGAAGCTCGGGTAGGATCCAATCTTTACCCAGCTGGCTCGCTGAGCCGGGGCCGGCCTATCTCAAACGAGCGGTTCGCGCTAGCAAGTACGACCCCTTTGTTGATAAGGTGCGGGTACTCCAGGCTAATCCCGAGCATGCTCGTGTGATAACGGCAGACGGACGCGAGTCTACTGTCTCTGTACGCCATCTCGCCCCTTGTGGGGTCGACGACAGGGATATCGACGAACCAATCTACGAGTCTATGGACTCTACCGAAGCTTCCTCTATGGAACTACTGCCGTCACTTCCGTAGTCGCCTACTCCCTTGCCTGATGGCTCTGGGGTGCCCCCTCCGACACCCACCTCCGGCAGCTATTCCGATGCGGGGGACTCCGGGCTTGGGGATGCCGTAACCGGTAGTCTCCGGACACGAACTGGCAGGGTAATTCGCCGCCCCGACCGCTACGGGTGGACCGACTGACGTGGATTGATGTACCCCAATCGATTATTGCTGATGCATGCTTGCGACCTGCCTAGCGGCAGTATAGTTTTAACGGCGGGGAGAATGTAGTGAAATTATACTGAAGGTGAACCCGGGAGTGCTCGCCTATCCCACTAAAGGGGCGTCTATAAGACCCGGGACAACCGCGACGCAAGGACACTCCAGCGACACTTACTGTGACATATAGTCCTGTAGTTTGAATGGTATGTACGCACCTATATGCTGGACTTGCTTGCTTTGCCTATTGATATCGGTCATTTCCCATGTAATACTCCGATTCTGATGTCTATTGCATGAATGTATTTTACAGGATGTTACCACAGATCTAAATGATATTAAACCTACCCAAGGTACAAGTCGTGTCTGTGGATGATTTTCACGACAGAGGGTGCTTGTTTTATATAAGCCGTTACGACTTCCGTTCGCTAGCAGTTGCTGGAGATTTCTGTACAATAAACTACCTTTTGTACCCAACGAAATGGCCTCTTCTTATCGTCTTCGGCAACCGCTAAAATATCAACATTTACCTCAGCGAATGTCAATCGCGGTGTCAGTATTTGATGAACTTATAAAGACTTAGGTGAGTTATAAGTGTGCCAAGCATGTGCACGGGATTCTTCCCAGAAGAATGAGTCGTCGCATTAGCTTGTACGACTTAAAATGAGCGAGTTTTGTTTTCACGTTTGGGCCAGTTTTACATGTTGTATCCCTAAGGAATGAAACGAACGTTTTTCCTGGCTTACAATTTTATTTGAAGTCACACATGCCTCAAAATACACTCACTGATATAGAATTGAACGCTAAATCCGAAAATGTAAGTGAAATTGCCTTGTTTTCTTTTAACATTATTTTCTATATATTCTAAATATATATCTGTGCAGTGTCTGTCTTGTGTTGTCTTGTCTTGTGTTGTCACTGAACTACTCCCTCAAACTTTTGTGAAATCGTACTATTCCAACTTGACCCACGGCGGGAGTATGCGCTCTACTGAGTGGCGTTCTAGTTTTATTCGTGTTATTATACCTATTAATTCGATTTTTAATAGTTTTTAGTTTGGTATTAAATGTATCATACTCTGTTTTAATTTTTTTTATAATTTCATTATTGATGCGAATAATATCAATACACATTTTTTTAATTTTTGTTTGTATTTAAATAATAATTTTCAATTTTTTCAATTATATGATTTTCAATTATTTTGAGAAATATATAATTTGTGAATTATATATATTAGTTTTTTATTTTATTGCTAAATTGTTTTTATTTAATTGTATTATTTTTTATTTTTTATTAAGCTCAAATTCTGTAAGCTGCCTGGCATGCCTCTCCTTTTTCTCCCTGTTCACCTTTTTCTCCCGCAATTCCTTGGATACCTCTAGGTCCAGTAGCCCCTCATCTACCGGGAAATCCTTGCCTACCCTGTTCACCTTTATCACCTCTTACACATAAAACCTTTTGAATTGTTTTTCTTTCTGCTCCTGTTTCACCTTTAACTCCTTGTATTCCTTGATCGCCTTGGTCGCCTTGATCACCTTTATCACCTTTATCACCTTTAACTCCCGTTACTCCTTGGTCACCTTTAACTCACGAAATGGGAAATTAGGTTTTGTCACGAAATGGGAGCAGAATATGAAGTTCTTCTCTACCACACAGAAGTTCACTGGCTTTCCAGAGGACAAATCTTGAAGCGCTTGATGGAACTTAGGGCCGAAGTTTCACTTTTTTAAGAGAAAAGTAAAGTCCACTCTAAGAACAATTTGACAGGTGTTACGGATTCGTAACTTCCGTTGTTGTGGTTTTCACCCACTTGACATATTTCTGATATTATGTACTATTATTATTCTCAAAAGGTTTATTATTCATGAACAGTTATCTAAAGTTAAAAAGGCTAACTTTAAATGATACCGGAAACCAAACCGGAAGTCGACGGGAGAGAAGAAAGAGAGGCGTGGCGCGCAAAGTCGGAGAAGACGCGTGACGTCGAGGCTCCGTAGCGAGCGTGGTCTACCGAAAGTCGCGAGGGAATTTTGAGTTCCTTGAAAGGACATCCGGCGATAGGAATTATCGCTGGAATTGAGAAATCTGCGTAGTCAGGTTTGGGCACTGAGATTTCGACGAATCCTCACCTAATCGCATCCACTCAAGTAAGAGCCGTCGGCCATTTTGAACCTCGCGCTTCGGACACCTACAAAGGTTTTGCTTCGCGTCAGCTTTACCCCAACATCCTACCATCTGTCGGGGATGTGTGTGTGCGACCGCTTCGTTTCCAGTTACGTTGCGGTTTGCTGAGTGAGCGGTGAAGGTGCTCCTCTGGAGGGCGCCTTTGTACAGTTTCGGCGGGGCGATTGCCATTGTCATCTGTACGCGATTCGGATCTCGACTGGAGAGCGAGATTCGGGCTTCGACTGGATATCGTTCTGGCGACCGCTGGAGCGAATCACCTTCACCTTGGAAAAGGTTATAGAGACATTGAGGAGTGTCCTTTTCACTCGCTGGGAGCGCAGTGAGTTACCTGACTTTAGTGGATGGTACCATCCTAGGTGATAAGGTATATAGAGTGCACTCTTAATTGCCATTTGTTGTACCGTTATTCTTGTGTGTGATTTTTAATACATTATCTGTTCATTTATAATCATTGGTGTGGTCTCACTATTGATTTCTAACACAGAATAACATTTTTCTGCCGGGGCTCCTCTCGGGGTTCGGAGGTTTACCGAGACCAGGAGATCGTAGAGGGACCCGTAACACAGGGAGGAGTTCATTCACGGCTTGGCTTATTTGGCGGATATTTTTGGCCATATGAATGTGGTAAGTCTTTTGATTCAAGGCCCTCCAGTCACCATTATGGATGCTGCTGAAAACCTACAAGCTCTTTTGGCCAAGCTACCACTGTGGAAGAGGAGATTGGAGGCAGACAACTATGCAAATTTTCCAATGTTGGAGGAAGTGCTTCTGCAGGATGGAGTCGAGAGAGACAAAGCCCTGTCAATTTCTCTGCAGGCAGAAATGTGCAGACACCTGGAAACACTACAGAACTCTTTCGAAGGTTACTTCTGCTCAGATGACCTTAAAGTTGAAACGTGGATTCGTAGTCCTTTCCTTGCTGATATAAACTGTATTAATGATGCAGGCCTTGCCAAAGATGACCTCATTGACCTGAGGACAAAGGAAATGATACAACATGAGTTCAACTCGGAGAGTCTTGGAGAATTTTGGTGTTCCTTGACACAAGCTTACCCTCACCTGGCAAAGCGAGCTGTGGGAGCTCTGATTCCATTTGCAACCACATATCTTTGCGAGTCAGGATTTTCAGCACTTGTTACCATGAAAACGAAAAGTAGAAATCGATTGGATGTCAAACATGACTAGCGTGTTGCCTTGTCAAAGACCACTCCCCAATTTCATCTTCTTATTGAAGCCAAACAACAACAACATTTCCTATGCAATAAAATTTATTCATTGTATGCAAAATTTTGTGTTTATGTGCTTGTGTGCATTTTTCTGGGAAGGGGTCTGCATCTTTCACCAGATTCTCAAAGGGGTCCATGACTCAAAAAAGGTAAAGAACCCCTGCCGTAAAGCATCTCACCATAGAATATTATACATATATTCATCTGGATTTTGAGATATTCTTATATGTATAATTATTTTTCTCATAATAGGATACCAATAGGATTTGTTGACAATTTCTAAAAGAGTTTTATAATTCATAACTTTGAGAAGCTGATTTTTATTTAAAATTTTAGTCAAGTCGCTATTTGTGGGTTTAGCAATATCTGTATAGGGCCACTTCTTAATTACAAACTTTCCCTGTTTATGTTCCAATTCATAAGGAATTAAAAATTTTACCCCCTTTTCTTGTAAGTATCCCTGAATACAAAAATTATAATTCTCTTGAAGCCTTTTTCCTGTCATTTTAATATAAAATGTTTATGTTTTTGAAATATACATGAGATTAATAATATGACAGGTAATGCCGCCCCATCTTCCCACTACCAAATCGGTTTGTATTCCTCAGCTTTGTATATTTATCTGATTTTCTTCCTTCTTTGTCATTCAAACCATCGCTTTGCTGTCATATTTTTTTTTATTGAAATCATGTATTTGTTGTTTACAAATTGTGCTTCCACATATCTCATAATAACCACCATGTGGGTAATAGTCTTCTTTACGAGACCAATTAAAATCATATAGGTCTTCTAAGTTTATTGAAAAGAACCAATTATACCCGAAATCAAAGACATAATACCCCCATTTATCAATTATCATATTAACTATATGTCCTTCTTTATAAAGTTTAATTGTAAGTAGATGGTTAAATTTAATAAGAAAAGGTGTATGGTCTGGAGAACCAGGTGTTGTGGCTGTAAATTCTACTTGTTTGTTGAAGAGTGCTGTAGAATATTTTGTTAAATCACTGAATCGAACTAAGTCATTGTCGTCTGTGGGGCTTGGATAATTGATTAATTTATAAGTATTTTTCATATTAATATTTTTGGTTATATTATATTTTTGTCACTCAGCCTGTGCCTTTGTATAATAATTTGATCAATCAATACCCAACTCTCGGGATAATCCAAAGATAGAACCATATTTTCCAACATAAGTCATTTTTTAAATGAGATTTAAAATAATATCATAAAAATTTACATTATTGTTGAGTTGAAATAATACGTATAAACATAATTGACCACAACATTTGGAATTAATGTCTTGGACTTGAAATGTTTGATAAACACCATTCTGTAAGCAGGTAATTACTTGAAGAGGTGGTGGAAGGCCATAACTATCAACATAACTATCTATCATAACTATCGTAATAGAAATATCATAACATAACATAACTAATCATAACATAATAACCTAATAGGATTTAAATATTTGTTTTAAAATCATAACTAATCATAACATAACATAATAATCACAACATAACATAATATCATAACATAATCATAACATAACTATCGAAATAAATTTTTTCCCAACTATTATGAATACAAACCCAATGAGACCCATTCCCATTATTATCTTCTAAATTCATCATAATATTTTTGTATTTTTAGACCGCGTTGTTTATTCATCTCTCATACAAATAATTACATCATCAATTTTTAGTTTTTTACAATATTTAGCAAGTTCTACATTTGACGTTGTATTCTTTCCAAATTGTTTAAACCATTTATCCATTTATTTATACAACAACAACAACAACATGCATTTTAAGGCCATTTTCCCTGATAGAGCGGGGGTTAGCCTTGCGGTCCCCATGACAATCTTCTCCATTTTGCCCTATTTTCTGCATCTCCCCTTGTTAACCCCCTTGCCCGCATTTCTTCTTCCACCATCTTTAGCCAAGTCTTTCTCGGTCTTCCCCGTCCTCTACTTCCTTCGACATTCATTTCCATCACTCTTCTCAACCAGTCACTTTCATCCTTCCTCAACACATGACCAAACCATCTCAACCTGTTCCTCTTCACAACATCATTCACAGGCTCTATTCCCATCATCTTTCGCAATTCATCATTTGTCTTCCTCTCTCTCAATTATACTCCGCACATCCACCGAACCATTCGCATTTCCACCCTTTCCAACCTTCGTTGCAGCTCTACGTTCATTACCCATGTTTCGCTCCCATAAATAACAACACTTCTCACACATGCAGCATACACCTTTCCCTTCAGCTTCAACGACACTTCCCCTCCTCATCAGCACGACACTCAGTTCCCGAAACTTCTTCCATGCACATCTCACTCGAGCAACCGTTGCCGAGTCTGATCCACCTTCTCCATTCAGCATGTCTCCGAGGTAGCAAAATGTTTTCACACCTTCCAGCTTCATGCCGTCTCCAAGATCCAACTCAACATTTCCTCCATCTGCAGCTCCATCTGTGCACACCTTACATTTGAATGTAGCTGCCACACTGGTTAATGACCCTCTCAGACCACTACATTTTTGATGAACCCACTGAGCACACATTTTACATTGAATGGAGTTCACTCTGACAGCCTTCCTGCACACAGCACATGGCCACTTCCCAGTTCTTTCCACCTCACCACATACTTTACCACTTGCCATCACCTTCATCTTCCCTATATTCACCTTCAGACCTTTTGTCTCCATACATTCCTTCCACTTGTTTATATTTTCCTTCAGTCCATCCATACTTTCCGCAATCAACACCAGATCATCTGCATACAACAACTCCTATGGTAAACCCTCCTTTACGTTCTGAGCCAGCACCTCCATCACAGCTACAAATAGTAGTGGGATTAGTACCGACCCCTGATGCACTCCCACCTTCACCTCAAACTCAACACTGTTCCCGTCCTTCGTCCTTACAGCTGTGCATGCTCTTTTGTACATTGCCATCACTACTCTGATCAACCATTCCTCCACTCCTAACTTCCTCAATGCCCATGTCACTACTTCGCGTGGAACCCTATCGAATGCTTTCTCCAAACCAACAAACCCAAGAAACAACTTCTTCCTCTTCTCCATGTACTTCTCCTGCAACTGCCTTACAATAAAGAGCGCGTCTGTCATTCCTCTTCCTGGCATAAATCCAAACTGCATTTCGTCGATCTTCACCTTCTTCCTTATCCTTCTCTCCAACACCCTTTCCAATACCTTCATTCCATGCTCCAATAACTTTATCGCTCGGTACAAGCCACACTCCAGAGGGTCACCTTTCCCCTTGTATAGAGGGAGGAGGGTACTCAGTTCCCAATCCACTGGAATGCGGCCTTGTTTCACCACCAGATTACAGATCTCTGTCATTCTCTTCACACCCCAACTTCATGCTGCTTTCAACATATCTCCCACAACTCCCGTCGGCCCTCCCGCTTTTCCACTCTTCATTGCTTTTATCGCTTCCTCAACTTCCTTCTCAGTTATTTTCTCTGCCGGTCCTAAAACTGGGTTACTCTCTATGTTGCCATCCCATTCATTCTCTGTATTCAACAGCATTTCCATATATCTTTTCCATCTTCCTTTAATTCCATCTGGGTCCACAACGATTTGTCCCACTTCATCCTTCAAGCAACTCACCCCCATCACATCACACCTCTCTTTCGCTATCTGCTTTGCAATCCTGAATACCGCTCTCTGACCCTCTTCCGAATCCAAGCGTTCTCCGAACATTTTCCGACATGCCTCCTGCGCCTTTGCTACCTCTTTCTTTGCAGCCTTCTTGGCTGCCTTATAACTTTCATGCTCTGCTTTTTCTGATCCCATACCCTTCGCCTTCTGCCACTCCTTGAACTTCTTCCTCTTCTCGTCAATCCTCTTTCCAACTTCATCATCCCACCACCATGTTTCCGAGTGCCTCGGTGGTCCTTTTGTTCATCCACATACCTCACCAACGGCTCCCAACAGACTATCTTTCATTGACATCCAACCACGTTCAAGCTCAACCACATCATCCTCGACCCTACTCAGCCTCTCTTTTAATGCCTCCCTTACTGTCACCTCTTTCAACCTCCACACCTTCATTCTCGGTTGGTACTTCACCCGCCGAGCTCCCCTCGCACCTTTCACCCTTATGTCGCAGACAACCAAGTGGTGCTGCGAAACACCCTCCTCCCCCCAGGATCACCTTTGTGTCCCGGAGGTGCCCACTATCTCGCCTATGCGAGAGGTTGTCGTCGACCAACCTGACGTGTATGTAACAAGCTTATTATCCTCTTTCTGGAACTGAGTATTACAAATCAACAAATCAGCTCCATCAGCAAACTCCAAAATCCTTTCACCTTCTCCATTTCTCACACCATATCCGTAACCCCCATGAACTCCCTCAAAACCGTCCATACTCCTTGCCACATGTCCATTTAGGTCTCCTCCTACCACAACAACTTCCTCATCTTTCACGTTTTCCATCACCTTCTCTATCGCACACCAGAACTTGTCCTCTTCATCGCTCCGACCAACCTGCGGAGCATATCCCGAGATGACGTTCACCAAGATCTTTCCAATCATCATTTTCACCATCATCAACCTTTCACTCACTGTAGTCACACTCACCACACTGTCCACAAACTCCTCAGAAAACAGGACACCAACACCATGCACGCCTTCTGGGTACCTTTGCCACACAAACTTGTATTTCTGTCCCTGCCTACCCTTCACCATTCTCACACCACTTCCCTTCCATCTCGTCTCTTGCACACAACATATGTCCACTCTTCTTCTGACCAATACTTCCACCACCTCTCCTGATCTCCCTGTCATTGTCCCTACATTCCATTTCCCAAACCTCAGAAACCGATCTCCACTTCGGGCTGTACCCTGCCCATATGTAGTTGTAATTGTCATGGTTCTCTTTTTGAGGCAATGTTTTTATGGCCGGATGCCCTTCCTGACGCCAACCCTCTTATTCGCCTCTTATGACACGCAGGGATACGGTGTACCTATTCTAACCAGGGTACACACCGGGTATCCATTTATTTATAAGAAAGATATAATCCATTACCCCTTTTAGTTAGTTTAACACCTGCCTGTGTGATAGAAGAAAGCATATCAGTTCATATCATATCAGTTCATTAGTTCATATCACGTGCCTTCGATACGGTCTGGCACCCCGTTCTGCTCACCAAACTCTCCTCTTTTGGTATCCATGGAAATCTCCACGCATGGCTGGCGGACTTCCTCTCTAGTCGTAGTCAACGTGTGGCCCTGAATGGGTTTCTCTCATCTCCTCTTCCTGTTCAGGCTGGAGTTCCCCAAGGCAGTGTTCTGGTCCCTGTGCTTTTTCTGGTCTTCATCAATGATCTCTCTGACTGTCTTGAAAATCCTCTCTATCTCTTTGCTGATGACTCTACTCTCTGTCGCTCCATTCTTCATCCCTCAGATTGGCAGTCTGCAGCCTCCTCACTCTCTGCAGACATGAACAGAATCACAGACTGGGCAAACAAGTGGAACATGTCTTTCAATCCTGACAAATCTCACACTCTTACGATGTCTCTCCGAAAAGACCGACTGGACAACCCTCCCATCCACTTTCTGTATAATCCTCTCCAAGAAGTTCTGTCGCTCAAGATTTTGGGTCTCACCATCTGCCATGATCTTTCCTGGGAAAACCACATTTCAAATCTGGCCTCCAAAGCCAGTCGCCGACTGGGCATCCTCCGTCGTGCGAAGTCCTTCCTTGGCACACCTGAGCTCCTCACCACATACAAGGCTTTCATCCGTAGCTCAATGGAATACTGTTCTCCCCTCTGGGCCGGTGCTCCTGCCTCACACCTAGCTCGCCCCACGCTGTTGAAACCAAAGCATTCAGAATCATTGGAATCTCCCGCGATGAAGCTAACTCCAAGGGCCTCTCACTCACTCACCGCAGGCAGGTTGGTGGTCTTTCCATCTTCTACCGACTCCTCTCTGGCCTTGCCCCCCCAGCTCTCTCTGGGCTCTGTCCCCCAAATATTCCTACAGGTCGCACAAGATCTGCCAGCAACCCTCTGATGGTTAAACTGCCGAAATCAAGACTCTCTGCTCACCTTCACTCCTTCATTCCTCTTTTCTCCCGCCTCTGGAACAAACTCCCTCACTCCCTTCAATCCCACTCCTCCCTCCACATCTTTAAAACAGCTGTTCACCACCATCTCTTATCTTCCCCCATCCAAAACCTTGATCTTTTCTACCCCCGCTAATTCACCCCAGATCCACCTTGTTTGAAATTCCAACTTCTTTCCTGGAAGTCCTGGCAGTGTCCATATGTTTTATACCTCTCCCACCGCCCCCTTCCCATGCCCCCCCCCCCCCCAAAGCCCTCGCCCTCTTTCAGATCTCTCGATGTCTCCATGTCTCTCGGTCCCTGCTCTCAAATGTTGTGTTTGTGTCCTTCCCCCTCTCTCCCCATCTTGTCTACCGCTCCCGATGTTATATGTTTTATGTGTCGGTTTGTCTTTCTGTGTGATTAATGTTCGCTCTTTCACGAGCCTCGATCTTGTATACAAAAAAAAAAAAAAAAAAATTTCTGCGAATGGTTAGACTCAGAATTAGAGCATGGGGTAATGAACATGGACCAAGTCCATGAAAAGCTGCAGGAGTTTGATCAGTCACCAGAGAAGAGCCTTTCTTATTCAAAGCATTGGCTAAAGATAAAACTTCTAGAGAAATACGAAGACACCTTGTATTTCACAACACAGGAAAGAAGGGCAGATGTACTCTGTCTCAAAGATGGCACCGACAATATTCTGCGAGTGCATCATGCTAATCTTGACCATGGAGATGAGAAGACTCAGATCATAAAGACGGCACTCAAGTTCATATCCAATGATATTGCCTTGATTGATTTAGGTCCAAAGTCATACCCCACCACACACAGTATGACTGACATCGATAGTCAGCTGACACTTGTTCCTGCAAGCCTTCAGATGTTCTTGAGACCGATTGTCAAGACAGACGAAAGAGTTGCCGTTTGGGGGCAGAATTTTATTAAGGCCTGTCGACCTCGGTCTGGAGTATTGCCACACCAAATGGGGCTTGCCATACAACTTGATCATAGATTTGGGTCAAAATGGATGCTCAACAAGTTCCACCGGCTGGGATACACTGCGTCTTACACGGAGACACAAAACTACAAATACTGCTTCCTTAATAGTAGGAGTGGAGATGATGTTCCAGATACTTCTGGCACTCTTGACACCATTGTGGAGGAAACCGATGAACAGATCAATGATGAGGTTGCGGTTGATGCTGCGCTTGAGGATCAATCAGTGATGACAGCCAAAGTGCCAGCCAGTGAAAGTGAATTGTCAAGTAATGATCAGGTGGTCTTTATGGAGGTTGGGGAAACAAACAATGCAGTCACTCAGTTTGTTGGAGACAATATAGATTTAAACATTGTCTCTATTCACGGAAACACTCCCTTTCACTCAATGGGTTGGATCGAAGTCACCTCTCCGGCACCACCTTTGCCAGATCCACAGACAACAGCAGCTTTCCCCCGGGTGAAGTTGAAGGCACTCGACAAAGCTAAGATCCTGAGAGGAACTGAAGTAAAGATTATTCCATTTACGAACAGGAAACAGATAGGAACGAACGCGATCATGTTTCTCCCCCTCGCTGAGCTTTCCTCCTCCCTGGCTCATGATCAGCCACTCCTCACTCCAGGTGACACACTCTGGGCAGCGGGGTGGGTGATCAAAGCCAACGATCCTGAGTTCCCACACTCCAACTGGAATGGCTGGATGAAGAGAATCCATGCTAATGATGCAAAGCAGAGCACACAGATCGAGTTCCTCCCAGTTATTGAAGGAGACCCTAATGACCTCAACACCACCACTTCACCACTTCAACACTCTGAAATTCGGTACAACATGTTCTCAAGGAAGGCAGCGGCAGGAGTGATCAAACCAGAGACTCTACCTCCAACAGAGGGTGCAGCTGCACAACATTCACTCCGTGCCTACCTGCAGACCCGGGACTGGATCCTTCTACAGAGCATGTCTCTGAACCCCAGTGACTATGGATGGACAATAGGTGTGCATGGGTATGAGCCAGTTCCAACACTGGACCCCACGGCTCCTGAGGAGCTATTGCAGTTCACGAGCTGTAATTGTCATGGAGATTGCAGCAACCGGCGATGCAGCTGCAAGAAGAATGGGGTCACGTGCATCTCGGCCTGTGGAGTCTGTAATGGCATTACATGCAGAAACTGCAGTCATGATGTTGTTGAGTCTGAAGAAGACATAGACAATGACTGTTGAAACTTCTGACATTGTGAATGAGAAATAACTCTTGAGTATTATATATGTATGTGAAATAAAAGCTACTTTGTGTGTAAATGTAAAAGTGAAAATATAAATGTTAACAATCAACTCAGAATCATGAAAAACCCTTATTTGACCCCTCATAAGTTACTTAAGGGCCGATTAAAAAAAATAAAAATTCTCGAAAATAATTTTTCGGTACCCGAATTCAACAGCTTTTTTTCTGGGTTTCCCACGGGAGTTGAACTTCAACATTTTAACACATGTTATTACACACCTTTACAAACATATTGGTGAAGAAATTTTTTGGTAACAATTTAGTTAACAGATTTGTGAAATATCTCATAAAATGCCCTTACTAATATCGGTAAATATTATTCCATCGAGTTTGGAAAAACTTGAAAATTGGAAAAATTGGAAAAATTGGAAAAACAATATAGCCTATTTTACTCCCAGGGGTCCCAGGAATACCCACCCAAAATATTGTTTGCGATCGGTTGAGCCGTTTTTGCGGTACCTTCGAACGGACAGACGGACATTTGGTGAATTGTAATAAGATTGTATTATTGTTAGCAGACTATTATAATGTGAAATTTAATTTAATCTTGGTTTTTTTTGCGAATTCGGTTCTTTCAGGGAGGGTGCTGCGGATTGGGATATTGAAGGAGTGGGATATTGAAGGAGTGGGATATTGAAGGAGTGGGATATTGAAGGAGTGGGATATTGAAGGAGTGGGATATTGAAGGAGGGCATGCTGCGGAGTGGGATATTGAAGGAGTGGGTGCTGCGGATTGGGATATTGAAGGAGTGGGATATTGACGGAGTGGGATATTGAAGGAGTGAGATATTGAAGGAGTGGGATATTGAAGGAGTGGGATATTGAAGGAGGGCATGCTGCGGAGTGGGATATTGAAGGAGAAGGTGTTGCGGAGTGGGATATTGAAGGAATGGGATATTGAAGGAGAAGGTGCTGCGGGGTGGGATATCGAAGGAGTGGAATCTTGAAGGAGTGGCATATTGAAGGAGTGGAATATTGAAGGGGGCATGATGAAGAGTGGGATATCGAAGGAGTGGAATATTGAAGGAGTGGCATATTGAAGGAGTGGGATATTGAAGGAGTGTGATATTGAAGGAGTGGGATATTGAGGGAGTGGGATATTGAAGGAGAAGGTGCTGTGGGGTGGGATATCGAAGGAGTGGAATATTGAAGGAGTGGCATATTAAGGAGTGGGATATTGAAGGGGGCATGATGAAGAGTGGGATATTGAAGGGGGGCGTGATGCGGAGTGGGATATTGAAGGGGGGCGTGATGCGGTGTGGGATATTGAAGGGGGGCGTGCTGCGGAGTGGGATATTGAAGGAGTGGGATATTGAAGGAGTGGGATATTGAAGGGGGGCATGCTGCGGAGTGGGATATTGAAGTCCAAAGATCCCATAATTTCTTTCATGGGGAAAAATTGATTTTGTGCTCGTACTTATGGCGAAATTCCATGTTGCCGGCCCACTTAAGGTCATGAGGGTAGACCTATAGGGAGCCCTGCATTGGAAGCTGACCCGCAGCCAAGTGCCTGGAGAAACTGTGGGATTGAATGATGCAAAGAGCAGATGGAGTTTGTGATCAAATCCCTGTTAGATATGCAATCCATCTGGTCCTTGAGGTTTGTCCACCTGCGAGGTACTGGTGCAAAACCTTATTAAAAATGCTTATGACGTCACAACTGTCACGCCTTGATGAAAAAGAAAGAATGGAAAAGCCATTCCCATGAACTCACATTCTGCAGAAGAGAGGTTTTAAAAGTCAAAGAGAGGCAAATATGTTGCTAATCGTGGCGAGAAAATGTCGACACACACATGATGTTGATACAGCTGCCCGTAGGTATAAAGTTGGTTATTAGCAGATACAAACGTCCACACAAAGGTACCCGTGGAGTAAGGCAAGCACAAAACGGCTGTCTTAGTCCATTATAATCACAGTGAGCGCAGACATGTTGGAGACAAGTTTTAATTGACCGTGACATGAGCCTAAACATACGTGTCTTGTCCTCTTCTCCAACAGATACCACGTGGTCTTTCATGAACACTTTGAGGTCCGTGAAGAAACCGATGAACACGTTTGTTTCCAAGGATCGACCAACCGTAGCAATTCCATGGTCATGCAGCACTAGGACGGCGGTTTGTAGTTGGACTTCATTTCCTGGAGCGCGGAACCGGGACGAAGTAAAGGGAAGAGCACAACTACATAACGGAGCTGCTTTTTGGGTCTTCAAGGTCCTTTTCTGCTCATCCACAACTTTAAATAATATTTCTGTAGGTACATGTGCGTGTATCCCACCAGGTAGTCGCATTTGAGCTGCCTTGTCCAAGTTCGATTCCCGACCCGACTTTCAACCATCGTACACCATCCTCGGATGGACGTTAAGTCGGGTGTCCCGTCTGATGGCGTTAGTTGATAGACCTTAAAGATTTCACGGTGTCTTTTGTGAAGAGCAGGTGAGTTATCGCCGGCATCCTGAAAAAATTACAAATTCCTGCCCAAATAACTTGCGGTTGAACGCCAGTCCTGTACAGCCGGTTCTTGAAAGACTTGAACGAAAATACTTTCCTGAATGATCCTGCAAGGTGGAAATAATTGGGGCCGGTAAAGAAGTAGTAACAGAATATACGAAATGGTAGTAGTAGTAGTAGTAGTAGTAGTAGTAGTAGTAGTAGTAGTAGTAGTTTTTTTAAATTTCTGTTGATAAAGAGGAAAGAACAATGAATCCGCAGAGCTGTGCTCGGTTAGACAAGCTACGCGCCTCAAGAACACAAGGAACCTCAAGGAACACAAGGAACACAAGTAGTAGTAGTAGTAGTAGTAGTAGTAGTAGTAGTAGTAGTCGTAGTAGTCGTAGTAGTTAGTGGGAGTCGTAGTAGTGGGAGTTGTCGCAGTAATAGTGGTAGTAGTAGTAGTGGGAATCGTAGTAGTAGGTGTAGTAGTAGTAGTCGTAGTGGTAGTAGTAGTAGTAGTGGGAGTCATAGTAGTTAGTGGGAGTCGTAGTAGTGGGGATCGTAGTAGTAGTTGTAGTAGTAGTGGGAGTCGTAGCAATTAGTGTGAATCGTAGTAGTGGTAGTAGTAGTATTAGTAGTAGTAGTGAGAGTCGTAGTTGTAGTAGTGGCGATCATAGTAGTAGGTGTAGTAGTCGTAGTGGTAGTAGTAGTAGTAGTAGTCGTGGGAGTCATAGTAGTTAGTGGGATTCGTAGTAGTGGGGATCGTAGTAGCAGTTGTAGTAGTGGGAGTCATAGTAGTTAGTGGGAGTCGTAGTAGTGGGGATCGTAGTAGTAGTTGCAGTGGTAGTAGTAGTCGTAGTTGGAGTCGTAGCAATTAGTGTGAGTCGTAGTAGTAATAGTGGTAGTAGTAGTAGTATTAGTAGTAGTAGTGAGAGTCGTAGTTGTAGTAGTGGTGATCATAGTAGTAGGTGTAGTAGTCGTAGTGGTAGCAGTAGAAGTAGTAGTAATAGTAGTAGTGGGAGTCGTAGTAGTTAGTGGGAGTCATAGTAGTGGGGATCGTAGTAGTAGTTGTAGTGGTAGTAGTAGTAGTAGTAGTAGTAGTAGTAGTAGTAGTAGTCATAGCAGTTAGTGAGAGTCGTAGTAGTGGGGATCGTAGTAGTAGTAGTAGTAGTAGTCGTAGTAGTAGTAGTGGGAGTCGTAGTAGTGGGGATCGTAGTAGTAGTTGTAGTGGTAGTAGTAGTAGTAGTACTAGTAGTAGTCGTAGTAGTAGTAATAGTAGGAGTCGTAGCAGTTAGTGAGAGTCGTAGTAGTGGGGATCGTAGTAGTAGTAGTAGTAGTAGTAGTAGTAGTAGTAGTAGTCGTAGTAGTAGTAGTAGTCGTAGTAGTAGTAGTCATAGTGGGAGTCGTAGCAGTTAGTGGGAGTCGTAGTAGTGGGGATCGTAGTAGTAGTAGTAGTCGTAGTAGTAGTAGTAGTAGTCATAGTGGGAGTCGTAGCAGTTAGTGGGAGTCGTAGTAGTAATAGTGGTAGTAGTAGTAGTGGGAGTCATAGTAGTAATAGTAGTAGTAGTAATCGTCGTAGTAGTAGTAGTGGGAGTCGTCATTGTACTGGAGCTCTCGAGGAATATTGAAACAAACAAATAAAAACATCTAAAATTTCTTAATTTCTATTGTTATTTATGACGTCACAAATGTCGCACAAGTCACGAATAAGACAGCATATAGCAGGTTTCTAAGTGACATTTTATTACGCACTGTGCAAAAGTTCATGTATATGTAATACAGAGTATATCGCACATTGTTACACCAACTCGTCGTATACACAGGTGAAGAACACCTGGGATTCTAAACAAAAACCTAATGTGGCTACAAGTCAAAAAATACAAAACGACAACAAAAATATCTGCATTGTGCATGGTCCGCCACAATAGGGTAAAATACTTTACGTAATATAATACTGTATTTGATTCCACAGGTGATGCCATTTACACGTACGACACACTTTTTGTGAATTAATTTAAATATTTTAAGAACAATGTACACAGGTGATCGGATTCATGAATCCTTCAAAAGTCAATGCAGCACAGTTTGCACCAATAGGTATTGTTTCTGCACATATATTATATATTCTAATTCAGCATTCATTAAACATCAGGTTTCATATAAAGTACATAAATGTATATTCATTGCATGCTGTTGTACAGTACGTACAGTGCATCTCATATATGACACTACATCAGGTGTATTCAAAAAGTTCACAAACACTCAAAACTTCCTTCAAAAAATATCGAAATAAATTCGCACGATTTTAATATCATAAGGTATAAGATAAACGAAATAATGATAAATCAGATATTGAAAGAAAAATACTCTTCTCTCCCATTAAAAAGGCCGGAGATGCCACAAGGCAGGGTCTTGCTCCTCGTCGACATAAACTACATCTCCAATGCTCTGGGAGGGCTCCATCCCTCTGCTAGGTAGACAGCAGGTGCATCTCTCTCTCTCTCTCTCTCTCTCTCTCTCTCTCTCTCTCTCTCTCTCTCACTCTCTCACTCTCTCACTCTCTCTCTCTCTCTCTCTCGGAAAATCAGAACTACTCACAATCTACAAGGCCCTTTTCCGTACCTCAATGGAGTACGGCTTTCCGCTATGGCCTGGCGCCCCAGTATCGTACCCGTCTCTCCTGGGAAAATCAGAACTACTCACAATCTACAAGGCCTTTTCCCATAGCTCAATGGAGTACTGCTTTCCGCTATGGCCTGGTGCCCCAGTATCGTACCCGTCTCTCCTGGGAAAATCAGAACTACTCACAATCTACAAGGCCTTTTTCCATAGCTCAATGGAGTACTGCTTTCCGCTATGGCCTGGCACCCCAGTATCATACCCGTCTCTCCTGGGAAAATCAGAACTACTCACAATCTGCAAGGCCTTTTTCCGTAGCTCAATGGAGTATTGCTTTCCACTATGGCCTGGTGCCCCAGTATCGTACCCGTCTCTTCTGGGAAAATCAGAACTACTCACAATCTACAAGGCCGTTTCCCATAGCTCAATGGAGTACTGCTTTCCGCTATGGCCTGGTGCCCCAGTATCGTACCCGTCTCTCCTGGGAAAATCAGAACTACTCACAATCTACAAGGCCTTTTTCCGTAGCTCAATGGAGTACTGCTTTCCGCTATGGCCTGGCACCCCAGTATCATACCCGTCTCTCCTGGGAAAATCAGAACTACTCACAATCTACAAGGCCTTTTCCCGTAGCCCAATGGAGTACTGCTTTCCGCTATGGGCTGGCGCCCCCGTATCGTACCCGTCTCACCTGAATTCTGTGGAATATAAATGTCTCACCATTATCAGAATCTCCTGTGACAAGGCCAAATCAAAATGTCTGTTGCTCTCACGTTACAGACAAGTCAGCGGCCTCTCTTTTATTACTATTCCTTTTTACCACATCTCCTCCAATCTAGATCCCTCAGCTGTCTCACCGCTCCGATCCCCCCAGCTCCTCAGGATTTACACGTTCCTCCAGTTACCCCATGTAATTAAACTCAAAATCCATGCTCACTGCACACCTCAAATCTTTTGTTCCTCTCTTCCCCCATTTTTGTTATTGAATCCCACTCCTCTGCAGGGCCTCAAGCTCATTGGCACCACCATCTCATGTCTCCTCTCCCCCATATTTATCACAATCGTTTTCACCCCATTGACTCTTCCTCGCCCAACTGTCTTATTCGCAGGTTCCTCGTTTCCTCCCCTCCTCTTTCTCATTTTCTCCATGAGCCTCGACTTTGTCAATAACAATAAATAAATAAAAAATATAATAAGAGTTGGGGGCAGGAGGGGTTGCGGTGGGAGCAAATAGGACGGGTCACTGTTTTGTATAAAGATCTTCGGCTCACAGGGATCTTACACAAATATCACATTTCAAGGACAAGATTCAAGGGCATTAGGAGACGTCACCAAGTAGCACCACGTGGACGAGACAGTGAACAAATAAAGAAGGTAGTATGTGAATCTGAAATGCCGACCTCAGGACTTTCTAAACAGACAAACCCAGACAGGTGTACTGTATGAGGTTTAAACTGTACTGTGCAAGGGAGACATACAGTATGGAGTTGGAAGTGTACTGTAAAACGCCGTGACCACCTATTGCTCGACTCGCTCATGGCTTCGAAACTGGTGGTTCCACCTGTGGGATTTCGGTCCCTTTCCCGGCTGCGTTTCCCAAGAAACTTCCAGAGGCCCCCACGTACAGACGAGACCTCATCGGCCATTTCTGCAAGACAGGAGGGAAGGGAGTTTGAGGAAAGAAGCAAAAGGGATCAACGTAGGCTTAGAAATTGCTTGATGTCACGAGGGGTTCTTGAGGGGTGTCCAACTTCCAAGGTGTCCAAGGTGTCCAACTTGGTCGCTTTCAGAGGGGAGGATCCAGTTTACATATTAACCTGTCCTATAGGTGACTGGACAGAGCACATGCATATTTTGTGTGTCTGTGGTAATGAACAATAAGTCGTTGGCATCCCCATCTGCCCAACCATGGCTGACCTTCCTCCATGGTAGATTCTCCAGTGTAAGGTGTACCTACCTGTACCATATGTCAGTTCTACCATGGAAGAAGGTCTGATATGAAGTAGGGAATTCATAGTTCACGTTAGGGGGGAGGGGGGGAAGAGTGGAAATTTATCCAATACGATATTCCGGGAGGGATGTATACTATGAGACACTGGCGTGTACCTGAAAATGGAGCAGAAAAGTATCACAGAGTTACAGGGATACATCCTTGAGGGTCTCCAGGACAGCACCAACTTCTCGGTGTGGGAGCACTCGATCCTCGTTAAACGATTGGGTTTGAACGTTTCAATTTGGGTTTGAACGACTCCATTGGAGTTGGAATGACTCCATTGGGATTTGAACGGGACAAATGGGGGAAGAAACACTGGAGTTTGAATCCAATTCTTTCACATGGAATTTAGCTTCATCGTTAAACGTCCATTGAAGAACGTTGGGATTTTTGAAAGTCTTCCTCAGCACATAATTAACAAATCTTCTAATTACAAATTTTGGGAAATTTTCAAATCTTCTAAATGTTTTTATTCCATAAACACAGACATTTGGTAAATTAAAACCATGCGAGGAAAAGCAGATAATTCGGACATAAACGACCACAATCTGGATCTGCAGACACAATGGACCTTCAGAATTCTTATTTTCTCGTCTCTAATTCTTAGCTCTTCCACGAGCCTCGACTTAATATACAAAAAAATGTTCTACGGAAAGAACGACATACTCAGAGTACAAGACATGGCAAAGTTGATTTTTTTTTGTTCATTTTTCAGTTTCCAAACAAATATTCTTACCAATCAAAAATGGTCCCATATTGAAAAATAAAACCGTTGGCAATTCTCAAGACCATATTCGAATGTGTTGAAGATCCTTCTTCGTCCGTCGGCTCTTGTAATTCGTTAATTTTGTTTATTCGTCGATCCAAAAATCGATTTTAACCATTTTATAACAAAAGGAATAAAATATTGTGACATCATCCAATGAAATGTATTAACGATGACGGATTGTGAGACACGCCCATGTGCGTGGACAAATCACATGGGATTTGCATGAACGGTACACAAAAATGACTTTAAATAATAAGATTAAGTAAATTATAATACAAATATATAAAGGCGATGAATTAATAATAATTACAATAACCAATATAATAATAATAAAAATATATGAAAGGTTAAATGATAATAAGTAATGATATATAAATGGTTAATATAAATACAATAAATAAATACAACACAATATGATAAAATAAATAATATAATTATAGAAGAACCACCGTTGGTGGCCATTTTCCCCCCGCAGAACAGGGTTGGCTTTTTTCGGGCACCATGGTCCCCTTTTTGAAGCAATGTTTTATAGCCGGATGCCCTTCCTGCCGCCAACCCTATTTGTCGCCAACCCTATTTGTCGCCAACCCTATTTGTCGCCAACCCTATTTGTCGCCAACCCTATTTGTCGCCAACCCTATTTGTCACCTCTTGTGACACACAGGGAATTACCAGTGAACTGGTACTCAATTTGCTGACCTCGGAAGGATGACAGGCTGAGTCAACCCCCCTGGTGTTAATTCAACGATCGACCAGGATTCAAACCCAGGATCCAAGGATCCCAAGCCGGCACCCTAACCACTAAGCCAACACCATGCTGTTATGTATGTTATGTATGTTATGTATGCACCTGTAATTTTTAACTTCAGAAGGAGCTACTTCCTCCTTAATAGCGAGTTTCCGTAAACACTTGCATAATTTATGCATGATACGTGGGAAACAAATTTGTTTTGGAAACAAATTTGGAAAACTCTCTGAAAGAAATAATTCCGACCGGATACATGGTAGATTATTTATATTTGTGTCATTTTCTAGATTTTCCAGGAGTTTCAAAGACTTGAATACGTTTTCCAGGACTTTCCAGTAATGGGAAATGCTTTTCCATTTTTCAAATAATATAATTATAATTAATACCATTAAATAATACAATATATTTTAGAACAATACTGCAATAAAATGATACAATACTAGTAAATAAAGTATATATAAAGAAAATAAGTAAATAAAGTACTGTATATATAAAAATAAGTAAATAAAGTACTGTATATGTAAAAATAAGTAAATAAAGTACATATAAAAATAAGTAAATAAAGTACATATAAAAATAAGTCAATAAAGTACTGTATATGTAAAAATAAGTAAATAAAGGACTGTAAATGTAAAAATAAGTAAATAAAGTACTGTATATGTAAAAATAAGTAAATAAAGTACATATAAAAATAAGTAAATAAAGTACATATAAAAATAAGTCAATAAAGTACTGTATATGTAAAAATAAGTAAATAAAGTACTGTATATGTAAAAATAAGTAAATAAAGTACATATAAAAATAAGTAAATAAAGTACATATAAAAATAAGTAAATAAAGTACTGTATATGTAAAAATAAGTAAATAAAGGACTGTAAATGTAAAAATAAGTAAATAAAGTACTGTATATGTAAAAATAAGTAAATAAAGTACATATAAAAATAAGTAAATAAAGTACATATAAAAATAAGTCAATAAAGTACTGTATATGTAAAAATAAGTAAATAAAGTACTGTATATGTAAAAATAAGTAAATAAAGTACATATAAAAATAAGTAAATAAAGTACATATAAAAATAAGTAAATAAAGTACATATAAAAATAAGTAAATAAAGTACTGTATATGTAAAAATAAGTAAATAAAGTACTGTATATGTAAAAATAAGTAAATAAAGTACATATAAAAATAAGTAAATAAAGTACATATAAAAATAAGTCAATAAAGTACTGTATATGTAAAAATAAGTAAATAAA
Organism: Myxine glutinosa; assembly: GCF_964187855.1. NCBI lineage: Eukaryota > Metazoa > Chordata > Myxini > Myxiniformes > Myxinidae > Myxine > Myxine glutinosa. Next base: position 104,792,512 of record NC_136265.1, on the reverse strand, counting down.
GTACTGTAAATGTAAAAATAAGTAAATAAAGTACATATAAAAATAAGTAAATAAAGTACATATAAAAATAAGTAAATAAAGTACTGTATATGTAAAAATAAGTAAATAAAGTACTGTAAATGTAAAAATAAGTAAATAAAGTACTGTAAATGTAAAAATAAGTAAATAAAGTATATATAAAAATAAGGAAATAAAGTACTGTATATATAAAAAGAAGTAAATTAAGTATATATAAAAAGAAGTAAATAAAGTATATAAAAAAATTAAGTATACAAATATATATATTAATGAAATAATATCAATGTTTGGTATGATCGTCCAACAACGTAAATTCAGACAGCGCGTTATCACAGTCTTGTATGAAACCTCTCCTCGAGTTTGGACGAGCATACAAAATGTTCTTCCTTTATTATTATTATTATTATTATTATTATTATTATTATAGTTATTATGCCGTAACGGTTCTCGAATAATTATTTCCTTCTCTATTGGAAATAAGAAATGAAATCGAGCGAAGAGGACATAATTATACCAGGGCTGATCAGTAAGTTTGTGGTCCGACGGGCAGTCGCTTTGTCACTAAAGGAAAGTGTGTGACGTTTGTACAACGGTTATAACAAAATGTGTCCACACAATTATCTTTACGACATTATAACGACGAAAGGTCATCCTCATCATATACTTTTGTGTTCTTCTCTGGGAGGCCATAGACCTACTGATCAACCCTCCGAAGCGAACCCCGCACTACAAAACGATGCAACTCAAACACACGTTTGTGTGTACTACAAAGTACATACGAGGGGTGTACCCTGTCTACAAAGTACATACGAGGGGTGTACCCTGTGTACAAAGTACATACGAGGGGTGTTCAAAAAGTTATCGGAACTTGATGCTCACAATAGTTTCAAGGCCCGACAACTTTTTAGTCTAATTCCTCAATGTGAATGTATATGATTAATTAGTGAAGTATCATATTATACTGCGTCATTATTATGACATTAAGAATGTAGAGTGTAGGTAGACTCATGTTGCAGGCAACACCTGTATCGCGATATTACCTGCTACGACGATGAAATTTAATACCGCAATTTGTGAGAAATGTAACAATCGAGAGATGATCGGAAAGTCCGTAGCCTCATCATAAAGGTCAATGTTAGTATTGACCTCGATAAATGTAAACATATATATATATATATGGATTTCGTTTTTCCATTTCAGATCTATTTGATCGTTTTAACTGAACAACGACCGTGAAATAAATAACTTTTCCATGTCCATTGTTCACCCACGAAGGATATGATCTTCCCTCTGATACTGCATTACTTGTTACAGTATGTACCGTGCAAAGAACCGAGCATGGTTTTATTGCTCAAAACAATAGCAGACAGATGTGTGTACACAGGGAGACAGACAAACACGTAAACATGTACAAATGGGGATAAAACCACAGAAACACACAACAATATCGATCAATGATACCAAGTAATATGTGCAAGACACACACACACACACACACACACACACACACACACACACACACACACACACACACTGTTAATCGTACAAACACACAGACAAACATACTGTCCAATTCTAGCACACGTGTGTTACTACTAAGGAGGGAAATAACAATCATTCGTTGATTTTCATTTGTGGGGTCATGACCAACATACTGTTGTTATAATGACAACTCGTGATATATATATACGTATATATATATATATATATATATATATATATATATACGAGTATATATATGTATATATATATATATATATATATATATATATATATATATATATATATATATATATATATATATATATATACACATACATACATACATATATAATATTAATTATATACATTATATACATTATATAGATTCCATACATTGTATACATTATATATTATAAATATTATATACATTATATATATGTTATATACATTATATCTATTATATACATTATACATATCATATATATATATATATATATATATACACTGTATATATATATATATATATATATATATATATATATATATATATATATATATATATATATATATATATATATATATACAGTATATATATATATATATATATATATATATATATATATATATATATATATATATATACAGTATATATATATATATATATACAGTTACCCCCCCCCCCCCCCCTTCACATGCCTCCCCCCCTTCACATGCCTCCCCCCCTTCACATGCCTCCCCCCCAAAGCCCTCTCCCTCCCACAGATCTCTCGATGTCTCCATGTCTCTCGGTCCCTGCTCTCAAATGTTGTGTTTGTGTCCTTCCCCCTCTCTCCCCATCTTGTCTACCGCTCCCGATGTTATTTGTTTTATGTGTCTGTTTGTCTTTCTGTGTGATTAATGTTCGCTCTCTCACGAGCCTCGATCTTGTATACAAAAAAAAAAAAAAAAAAAAAAAAAAAGATAAAGGTGATATTGTGGCGGACACAAAAGCCCACTGGCGTGGTGACATCATTCCACGCACCAAGTGGGCGGTGGCCACGCCCGAGGGGTAGGCGTGGCCTCATGATATACACCGGGCGACCAGCCCGGAGGAGTTCAGTGTTACAGTGTAGTCTTACAATAAAGACGTTTATATGTTACCGCTTGTCCGCTTCCTCCTTGCTCACAAGCAGCGCGCGTAACGCCGCGCTTTACTGGTGACCCTCGACGTTGGATCTGCCGGAGCGATCCTTCCACACGCGACGCCATCGCCATGGCCGCCTTCGTCAAACTTCCGGAATTTTGGGAGGCTCAGGCCGAAGTCTGGTTCGTCCAGGCCGAAGCCCAATTTCAGCTTCGGCACCTCACCGGCGATGACACGCGCTACTGCCACGTCGTCGCCTCCCTCGGGCCCGGCACGGCCGCTCGAGTTGTGTCCGTCCTTCGCCACCCACCGGACGGCCACAAGTACGAGGCACTCAAGCGGCTACTCCTAGCCACGTTCAGCCTTACGGACGACGCACGGGCCGACCGCCTCCTGGATCTCCCCGAGCTCGGTGAGACGCGCCCGTCGGTCCGAATGGACCATATGCTGTCACTGTTGGGCGACGAAGCCCCCGGTTCGCTATTCCGGGCGCTTTTCCGTCGCCAACTTCCAGCGCAGGTTCGCCTCGCGTTGGCCGGGACCGGGCTAACGGAACCCCGAGCATTGGCGGCCGAGGCGGACAAGTACTTCGCCGCTTCAGACACGCGGGCGAGCGTTGGCGTGGCCGTCACGGCCTTCGACGCTGATGTTCCACAGCATCATCTTCTACAGCACGCTGAGGTTCAGCAGCATGCTGATACGCACCTCGTGAACGCCGCCACGCCCCGCCCACCGCCGCGGCGAAAACCGCCACCGTGGGGAAACCCGTCGACTCCACCGGCCTGGCGGAGCCAGCCGCGCTCCTCCAGCTCCACCACCTGGTGCTGGTTCCACGCCAAGTTCGGCCACGAAGCTCGGCGGTGTCATCCGCCGTGCTCCTTCAACGGGTCGGGAAATGCCCGGGCCGGCGCTCAATTGTGGCGATGAGCGCCGGCCGTTCGAGCAGCCTGCTGTTCATAACGGACACCTTCTCCGGGCGCCGTTACCTGTGCGACACGGGAGCGCAGGTGAGTGTCATTCCCGCCGGCACGTCAGACAAGCACGCCGCGGGTGGGGGCCCCGCGCTGCTTGCCGCGAACGGGACGCCCATCCGTACGTATGGAAAACGCTGCCTCTCTCTGCGGTTTGGAGGGCAGGTTTTCCGATGGACGTTCGTCACCGCCGACGTGCCCATGGCACTGCTTGGCGCGGACTTCCTGTGCGCTAATGGGCTCCTGGTCGACGTCAAGCGCAGACGGCTTGTCCAGGCCGAGACGTTCAGCTCGCTCGCGTGTGCGTTGCCCAGCTCAACGAGCGGCTTGCCAAGCGGCTTGCCGAACGATTCGGTTCCGGCCACGTTGGTCTGTACGCTTCCGGCAGCGGACGCATTCACCCGCCTCCTCGCCGGCTTCCCGGCCCTCACGCGGCCCACCTTCTCGGCGGGGGCCGTCAAGCACGGGGTGGCCCATCACATCCCCACCGTCGGGCCACCGGTCTACGCCCGGGCACGCCGCCTCGAGCCGACGAAGCTGGCGGTGGCAAAAGCAGAGTTCGCTACCCTGGAGCGACTCGGCATCGTTCGGCGCTCAGAGAGCGCTTGGGCGTCGCCGCTGCACATCGTGCCGAAGCCCGGCGGGGGATGGCGACCGTGCGGGGACTATCGCCGTCTCAATGACGCCACGACTCCCGACCGCTACCCCGTCCCCCACATTCAGGACTTTTCCGCCCGTTTGGCGGGCAGGTCCTTCTTCTCGAAGGTGGACCTCATACGCGGCTACCATCAGGTCCCCGTCAGGCCGGAGGACGTCCCGAAGACGGCGGTCATCACGCCATTCGGACTCTTCGAGTTCCTGCGCATGCCCTTCGGTCTGAAGAATGCGGCTCAGGCGTTCCAGCGACTGATGGACAGCGTCCTGCGCGACTTGGATTTTGTCTACGTCTACCTGGACGATATCCTCGTCGCCAGCGCGTCCCGCGAAGAGCACCTACGCCACCTCCGCACGCTCTTCGAACGCCTGGGCCAGCATGGCCTGATTGTGAACCCCGCAAAGTGCCGGTTCGGCGCCGCCACAATCGATTTTCTGGGGCACCGTGTCACCAGGCACGGCGCCGTCCCCCTGCCGGCCAAGGTGGAGGCGGTGAAGGGGTTTCCGCGCCCCCGCACGATCAGAGGGCTGCAGGAGTTCCTGGGCATGGTGAACTTTTACCATCGGTTCCTGCCCCATATCGCCCAGCTCCTGCGCCCCCTGCACGAAGCTCTCCGAGGTAAGCCGGGCAAAGGCGACGTTACCTGGACCGGGCAGATGGACACGGCGTTCACGGGCGCGAAGCTCGCCTTGGCTAACGCCACCATGCTCGCGCACCCGGCGCCCGATGCACCGATCGCCCTCACCACCGATGCCTCGGACTACGCGGTGGGCGCGGTGCACGAGCAATGGGTGCGTGGAGCTTGGCAACCGCTGGCGTTCTTTAGCCGGCAGCTTCGCCCGCCCGAACGCCGTTACAGTACCTTCGACCGCGAGTTGCTCGGACTTCACTTGGCGGTCAGGCACTTCCGCCATCTGCTCGAGGGCCGGGCGTTCACTGCCTTCGTCGACCACAAGCCGCTGATCTTCGCGATGGGCAAGGTCACCGAGCCGTGGTCGGCCCGGCAGCAGCGTCACCTCTCGGCCGTGTCCGAGTACACGACGGACATCCAGCACGTCGCGGGGAAGGACAACCCGGTGGCGGATTGCCTTTCCCGGGCCGTCGCCCATGCAGTCCACCTCGGCATCGACTATGCCCGGATGGCAGCGGACCAGGCCGCTGACCCCGACGTCCAGGCCTTGCGGACCGCCGTCACGGGCCTCCGCGTCACCGAGGTGCCGTTCGACGGCGCGGGCGCGGCCCTCTTGTGCGACGTCTCCCTCGGGCGTCCTCGCCCCATTGTGCCCGCGGGCTGGCAGCGCCAGGTGTTTGACGCCATCCACGGCCTGTCCCACCCGGGCGCGAGGGCCTCCCAAAGGCTGATCGCCGACAAGTTCGTCTGGCATGGCCTCCGGAAGGCCGTCCGCGGCTGGGCCAGGACGTGCCTCGCGTGCCAGCGTGCCAAGGTGCACCGGCACACCCAGGCCCCGTTGGCCCCGTTCACGGTGCCGGAACGCCGGTTTGACCACGTCCACGTGGACCTGGTGGGACCTCTGCCCCCCTCGCGGGGTTTCACCTACGTCCTCACCATGGTGGACCGCACCACCCGGTGGCCGGAGGCCGTGCCCTTGGCGTCGACAACGGCGGCCGATATCGCGCAGGCTTTCATCGCCACCTGGGTCGCCCGGTTCGGCGCCCCCTCAGACATCTCATCCGACCGCGGCCCCCAGTTCACCTCGGAGCTCTGGGGGGCGGTTGCGCAGGGGCTCGGGGTCCGGCTGCACCGAACCACGGCCTACCACCCCCAGGCTAACGGCCTGTGTGAGCGATTTCACCGCTCATTGAAGGCCGCGCTCCGGGCCACCCTCCGCGACGGCGGCTGGGTCGACAGGCTCCCCTGGGTCCTGCTGGGCCTCCGGACGGCGCCCAAGGAGGACCTGCGCGCATCCGTGGCGGAGTTGGTCTTCGGGCAACCGCTGCGGGTGCCGGGCGAGTTCCTCCCCGACTCCACGGCACCATGGTCCGCGGCACAGCAGCGCTCCGCTCTGCAAGAGACCGCCCAGAGGTTCGCCCCGGTGCCAACGGCATGCCACGGGCACCCACCGACGCACGTCGCCCCGGAGCTTCGCACGGCGGAGTACGTCTTCGTCCGCCACGATGCCCATCGGACACCACTGCGGCCCCCGTACGACGGGCCTTTCCGCGTGCTGGAGACCGGGGCGAAGCACTTCACCCTGGACATCGGCGGTACTCCTGACCGCGTTTCGGTAGACCGCCTCAAGCCGGCCCACCTCGATGTGGACCATCCACCGCCAGTGGCCCGACCCCCACGTCGGGGCCGCCCTCCTGCGGGCGGACCCCCGGCACCGCCCAGCCCCGCCGCCACGGCGCCCCCCGGTCCTGCACCCATCCCAGGGGCAGCCAGGGGCATCCCACCTGGTATCCCTGCACCCCGGACGCCGCCGATCGCCAGGGGGCGCTTCGGCCGGGTCATTCGTCTGCCCCGCAAACTGGCCCTCCAGGTGCGCGGGAATTCTGGGGGGGCGCGTGTGGCGGACACAAAAGCCCACTGGCGTGGTGACATCATTCCACGCACCAAGTGGGCGGTGGCCACGCCCGAGGGGTAGGCGTGGCCTCATGATATACACCGGGCGACCAGCCCGGAGGAGTTCAGTGTTACAGTGT
>NC_136265.1:104660599-104780599 GCF_964187855.1 Myxine glutinosa | reverse complement strand
ATGTAAAGATGATGAAAAAATGATGCAACTCATGAAAATGATGTATAAATGATGTAAAACTGTAAAAAAACAGATGTAAAAATGATGTAAAACTGAAAAAAAAAACATGTAAAAATGATGTAAAACTGGAAAAAGATGTAAAAATGATGAAAAAATGATGCAATTCATGAAAATGATGCATAAATGATGTAAAACTGCAAAAAAATATGTAAAAATGATATAAAACCGGAAAAACAAAAGATGTAAAAATGATGAAAAAATGATGCAACTCATGAAAATGATGTATAAATGATGTAATACTGCAAAAAAAAACAGATGTAAAAATGATGTAAAACTGCAAAAGAAAATGTAAATATGATGAAAAAATGATGCAACGAATGAAAATGATGTATAAATGCTGTAAAACTGCAAAAAAACAGATGTAAAAACAATGTAAACTGCAAAAGAAAATGTAAATATGATGAAAAAATGATGCAACGAATGAAAATGTTGTATAAATGATGTAAAACTGCAAAAAAAACATGTAAAAATGATGTAAAACTGGAAAAAGATGTAAAAATGATGAAAAAATGATGCAACTCATGAAAATGATGTATAAATGATGTAAAACTGCAAAAGAAAATGAAAAACAATGTAAAACTGGAAAAAGATGTAAAAATGATGAAAAAATGATGCAACTCATGAAAATGATGTATAAATGATGTAAAACTGCAAAAAACAGATGTAAAAATGATGTAAAACTGGAAAAAAGATGTAAAAATGATGAAAAAATGATGCAACTAATGAAAATGTTGTAATAAGTGCAACTCATGAAAATGATGTAATATGGACAACTCATAAAAATGATGTAATATGTACAACTCATGAAAATGATGTAATATGTACAACTCATGAAAATGATGTAATATGTACAACTCATGAAAATGATGTAATATGGACAACTCATGAAAATGATGTAATATGTACAACTCATAAAAATGATGTAATATGTACAACTCATGAAAATGATGTAATATGTACAACTCATAAAAATGATGTAATATGGACAACTCATGAAAATGATGAAATATGGACAACTCATAAAAATGATGTAATATGGACAACTCATGAAAATGATGTAATATGTACAACTCATAAAAATGATGTAATATGTACAACTCATGAAAATGATGTAATATGTACAACTCATAAAAATGATGTAATATGGACAACTCATGAAAATGATGAAATATGTACAACTCATAAAAATGATGTAATATGGACAACTCATGAAAATGATGTAATATGTACAACTCCTAAAAATGATGTAATATGTACAACTCATGAAAATGATGAAATATGTACAACTCATGAAAATGATGTAATATGTACAACTCATAAAAATGATGAAATATGGACAACTCATAACAACAACAACAACAACAACAACAACATGCATTTTAAGGCCATTTTCCCTGCTAGAGAGGGGGTTAGCCTTGCGGTCCCAATGACAATCTTCTCCATCTTGCACTATTTTCTGCATCGCTCCTTGTTAACCCCCTTGCCCACATTTCTTCTTCCACCATCTTTAGCCAAGTCTTTCTCGGTCTTCCCCGTCCTCTACTTCCTTCTACATTCATTTCCATCACTCTTCTCAACCAGTCACTTTCATCCTTCCTCAACACATGACCAAACCATCTCAACCTGTTCCTCTTCACAGCATCCATCACAGGCTCTATTCCCATCATCTTTCGCAATTCATCATTTGTCTTCCTCTCTCTCAACGATACTCCGCACATCCATCGAACCATTCGCATTTCCACCCTTTCCAACCTTCGTTGCTGCTCTACATTCATTACCCATGTCTCGCTCCCATAAATCATAACACTTCTCACACATGCAGCATACACCTTTCCCTTCAGCTTCAACGACACTCCCCTCCTCATCAGCACGCCACTCAGTTCCCGAAACTTCTTCCAGGCACATCTCACTCCAGCAACCGTTGCCGAGGCTGATCCACCTTCTCCATTCAGCATGTCTCCGAGGTAGCAAAATGTTTTCACACCTTCCAGCTTCACGCCGTCTCCAAGATCGAACTCAACATTTCCTCCATCTGCAGCTCCCTCTGTGCACACCTTACATTTGAATGTACCTGCCACACTGGTTAATGACCCTCTCAGACCACTACATTTTTGATGAACCCACTCAGCGCACATTGTACATTGAATGGAGTTCACTCCAACACCCTTCCTGCACACAGCACAGGGCCACTTCCCAGTTCTTTCCACCTCACCACATGCTTTACCACTTGCCGTCACCTTCGTCTTTCCGATATTCACCTTCAGACCTCTTGTCTCCATACATTCCTTCCACTTGTTCATCTTTTCCTTCAGTCCATCCATACTTTCCGCAATCAACACCAGATCATCTGCATACAACAACTCCCACGGTAAACCCTCCTTTACGTTCTGAGCCAGCACCTCCATCACAGCTACAAATAGTAGTGGACTTAGAACCGACCCCTGATGCACTCCCACCTTCACCTCAAACTCACCACTGTTCCCGTCCTTCGTCCTTACAGCTGTGCGCGCTCTTTTGTACATTGCCATCACTACTCTGATCAACCATTCCTCCACTCCTAACTTCCTCATTGCCCATGTCAATACTTTGCGTGGAACCCTATCGAATGCTTTCTCCATATCAACAAACCCAAGAAACAACTTCTTCCTCTTCTCCATGTACTTCTCTTGCAACAGCCTTACAATAAAAAGCGCGTCTGTCGTTCCTCTTCCTGGCATAAATCCAAACTGCATTTCGTCGATCTTCACTTTCTTCCTTATCCTCCTCTCCAACACCCTTTCCAATACCTTCATTCCATGCTCCAATAACTTTATCACTCAGTACGAGCCACACTCCAGAGGGTCACCTTTCCCCTTGTATAGAGGGACGAGGGTACTCATTTCCCAATCCACTGGAATGCGGCCTTCTTTCACCGCCAGATTGCAGATCTCTGTCATTCTCTTCACACCCCAACTTCCTGCTGCCTTCAACATATCTCCCACAACTCCCGTCGGCCCTCCCGCTTTTCTACTCTTCATTGCTTTTATCCCTTCCTCAACTTCCTTCTCAGTTATCTTCACTGCCGGTCCTAAAACTGTGTTAGTCTCTATGTTGCCATCCCATTCATTCTCTGCATTCAACAGCATTTCCATATATCTCTTCCATCTTCCTTTAATTCCATCTGGGTCCACAACGATTTGTCCCACTTCATCCTTCAAGCAACTCACCCCCTTCACATCACACCTCTCTTTCGCTATCTGCTTTGCAATCCTGAATACTGCTCTCTGACCCTCTTCCGAATCCAAGCGTTCTCCGAACATTTTCCTAGATGCCTCCTGCGCCTTTGCAACCTCTTTCTTTGCAGCCTTCTTGGCTGCCTTATAACTTTCATGCTCTGCTGTTTCTGCTCCTGTACCCTTCGCCTTCTGCCACTCCTTGAATTTCTTCCTCTTCTCGTCAATCCTTTTTCCATCTTCATCATCCCACCAACATGTTTCCGAGTGCCTCGGTGGTCCTTTTGTCCATCCACATACCTCACCAACGGCTCCCAACAGACTATCTTTCATTGACATCCAACCACTTTCAAGCTCAACCACATCATCCTCTACCCTACTCAGCCTCTCTTTTAATGCCTCCCTTACTGTCACCTCTTTCAACATCCACACCTTCATTCTCGGTTGTGACTTCACCCGCCGAGCTCTCCTCGCACCTTTCACCCTTATGTCGCAGACAACCAAGTGGTGCTGTGAAACAGCCTCCTCCCCCGGGATCACCTTTGTGTCCCGGAGGTGCCCCCTATCTCGCCTACGCACCATCAGGTAGTCAACGGTTGTCGTCGACCCACCTGACGTGTATGTAACAAGCTTATTATCCTCTTTCTGGAACTGAGTATTACAAATCAACAAATCAGCTCCATCAGCAAACTCCAAAATCATTTCACCTTCTCCATTTCTCACACCATATCCGTAACCCCCATAAACTCCCTCAAAACCATCCATACTCCTTCCCACATGTCCATTTAGGTCTCCTCCTACCCCAACAACTTCCTCATCATTCACGTTTTCCATCATCTTCTCCATCGCACACCAGAACTTGTCCTTCTCTTCATCGCTCCGTCCAACCTGCGGAGCATATCCCGAGATGACGTTCACCAAGACCTTTCCAATCATCATTTTCACCATCATCAACCTATCACTCACTCTAGTCACACTCACCACACTGTCTACAAACTCCTCAGAAAACAGGACACCAACACCATTCACGCCCTACAGGCACCCTTTCCCTCCAGGACAACTCATAAAAATGATGAAATATGTACAACTCATGAAAATGATGTAATATGTACAACTCATAAAAATGATGAAATATGTACAACTCATAAAAATGATGCCATATGGACAACTCATAAAAATGATGAAATATGTACAACTCATGAAAATGATGTAATATGTACAACTCATAAAAATGATGTAATATGTACAACTCATGAAAATGATGTAATATGTACAACTCATAAAAATGATGTAATATGGACATGTAATATGGACCTTGTTTGAAATTCCAACTTCTTTCCTGGAAGTCCTGGCAGTGGCCATATGTTTTATACCTCTCCCACTGCCCCCTTCCCACGCCCCCTTCCCACGCCCCCCCCCCCCCCAAAGCCCTCGCCCTCTCTCAGATCTCTCGATGTCTCCATGTCTCTCGGTCCCTGCTCTCAAATGTTGTGTTTGTGTCCTTCCCCCTCTCTCCCCATCTTGTCTACCGCTCCCTATGTTATATGTTTTATGTGTCGGTTTGTCTTTCTGTGTGATTAATGTTCGCTCTTTCACGAGCCTCGATATTGTATACAAAAAAAAAAAAAAAAAAAACTCATAAAAATGATGTAATATGGACAACTCATAAAAATGATGAAATATGGACAACTCATGAAAATGATGTAATATGTACAACTCATAAAAATTATGAAATATGTTCAACTCATGAAAAAGATGTAATATGTACAACTCATGAAAATGATGAAATATGGACAACTCATGAAAATGATGAAATATGTACAACTCGTGAAAATGATGTAATATGTACAACTCATAAAAATGATGTAATATGGACAACTCATAAAAATGATGTGATATGGACAACTCATGAAAAAGATGTGATATGGACAACTCATAAAAATGATGTAATATGGACAACTCATGAAAATGATGTAATATGTACAACTCATGAAAATGATGTAATATGTACAACTCATAAAAATGATGTAATATGGACAACTCATGAAAATGATGTCATATGTACAACTCTCATAAAAATGATGAAATATGGACAACTCATGAAAATGATGTAATATGTACAACTCATGAAAAAGATGTGATATGGACAACTCATAAAAATGATGTAATATGGACAACTCATGAAAATGATGTAATATGTACAACTCATAAAAATGATGTAATATGTACAACTCATGAAAATGATGTAATATGTACAACTCATAAAAATGATGTAATATGGACAACTCATAAAAATGATGTAATATGGACAACTCATAAAAATGATGAAATATGGACAACTCATGAAAATGATGAAATATGGACAACTCATGAAAATGATGTAATATGTACAACTCATAAAAATGATGAAATATGTTCAACTCATGAAAAAGATGTAATATGTACAACTCATGAAAATGATGTAATATGTACAACTCATAAAAATGATGAAATATGGACAACTCATGAAAATTATGAAATATGGACAACTCATAAAAATGATGAAATATGTTCAACTCATGAAAAAGATGTAATATGTACAACTCATGAAAATGATGAAATATGGACAACTCATGAAAATGATGAAATATGTACAACTCGTGAAAATGATGTAATATGTACAACTCATAAAAATGATGTAATATGGACAACTCATAAAAATGATGTAATATGGACAACTCATGAAAAAGATGTGATATGGACAACTCATAAAAATGATGTAATATGGACAACTCATGAAAATGATGTAATATGTACAACTCATGAAAATGATGTAATATGTACAACTCATAAAAATGATGTAATATGGACAACTCATGAAAATGATGTAATATGTACAATTCTCATAAAAATGATGAAATATGGACAACTCATGAAAATGATGTAATATGTACAACTCATGAAAAAGATGTGATATGGACAACTCATAAAAATGATGTAATATGGACAACTCATGAAAATGATGTAATATGTACAACTCATAAAAATGATGTAATATGTACAACTCATGAAAATGATGTAATATGTACAACTCATAAAAATGATGTAATATGGACAACTCATAAAAATGATGTAATATGGACAACTCATAAAAATGATGAAATATGGACAACTAATGAAAATGATGAAATATGGACAACTCATGAAAATGATGTAATATGTACAACTCATAAAAATGATGAAATATGTTCAACTCATGAAAAAGATGTAATATGTACAACTCATGAAAATGATGTAATATGTACAACTCATAAAAATGATGAAATATGGACAACTCATGAAAATGATGAAATATGGACAACTCATGAAAATGATGTAATCTATCTATAATTCCAGTAATCTCTGTGTGTTTGTTTGTACGTTTGTACGTTTGTACGTTTGTCTGTGACCGCTGTTTCTCGACAACCACGGGTCCGATATACTTTAAACTTGCCAGGTATATTGCTGGGGACCCGAGGATGTGCCTTTTCAAGGTTTCATATTAATCGGACAATTACTTACCGAGCTATGTCCAAAAAACGATTCAACCAATCAGCGAGCTATCGCGTGTGCCGAACGTGGCGGACACACTCTGCCTCGGATGGCACATTTGAGAGCGTATTCATTTATTTCACGTTTGCAAACTATGATGGCGCTATGTTGGCGTTAAACTATGTTTTAAAACTAATAAAAACCATTTCATGTAAATAGAGGGGGGGGGGGGGATGGGATTGTCACTGTAGTGTACTCGCACGAGCAGATGGCGAAGTGCCTGACCGCCAAGTGAAGTCCGAGCAACTCGCGGTCGAAGGTACTGTAACGGCGTTCGGGCGGGCGAAGCTGCCGGCTAAAGAACGCCAGCGGTTGCCAAGCTCCGTTTTAAAACTAATAAAAACCCCGGGGGGATTGTCACTGTACTCGCAAGCCGTTCGCCGTTCGCTTTGGCGTTGCGAATGGACCAAAACATTTCATGCACCAAACCATTTCATGTAAAGCGTTCGCCGTTCGCTTTGGCGTTGCGAATGGACCAAAACATTTCATGGACCAAACCATTTCATGTAAATAGAGGGGGGGATATAATTTTAGATATAGATATAGTACGGGCATGCCCTAGTATGTACAACTCATAAAAATGATGAAATATGGACAACTCATGAAAATGATGTAATATGTACAACTCATAAAAATGATGAAATATGGACAACTCATAAAAATGATGAAATATGGACAACTCATGAAAATGATGTAATATGTACAACTCATAAAAATGATGAAATATGGACAACTCATGAAAATGATGAAATATGGACAACTCATGAAAATGATGTAATATGTACAACTCATAAAAATGATGAAATATGGACAACTCATGAAAATGATGTAATATGTACAACTCATGAAAATGATGTAATATGTACAACTCATAAAAATGATGAAATATGTTCAACTCATGAAAATGATGTAATATGTACAACTCATGAAAATGATGAAATATGGACAACTCATGAAAATGATGAAATATGTACAACTCGTGAAAATGATGTAATATGTACAACTCATAAAAATGATGTAATATGGACAACTCATAAAAATGATGTAATATGGACAACTCATGAAAAAGATGTGATATGGACAACTCATAAAAATGATGTAATATGGACAACTCATGAAAATGATGTAATATGTACAACTCATGAAAATGATGTAATATGTACAACTCATAAAAATGATGTAATATGGACAACTCATGAAAATGATGTAATATGTACAACTCATAAAAATGATGTAATATGGACAACTCATAAAAATGATGTAATATGGACAACTCATAAAAATGATGAAATATGTTCAACTCATGAAAAAGATGTAATATGTACAACTCATGAAAATGATGTAATATGTACAACTCATAAAAATGATGTAATATGGACAACTCATAAAAATGATGTAATATGGACAACTCATAAAAATGATGAAATATGGACAACTCATGAAAATGATGAAATATGGACAACTCATGAAAATGATGTAATATGTACAACTCATAAAAATGATGAAATATGTTCAACTCATGAAAAAGATGTAATATGTACAACTCATGAAAATGATGTAATATGTACAACTCATAAAAATGATGAAATATGGACAACTCATGAAAATTATGAAATATGGACAACTCATAAAAATGATGAAATATGTTCAACTCATGAAAAAGATGTAATATGTACAACTCATGAAAATGATGAAATATGGACAACTCATGAAAATGATGAAATATGTACAACTCGTGAAAATGATGTAATATGTACAACTCATAAAAATGATGTAATATGGACAACTCATAAAAATGATGTAATATGGACAACTCATGAAAAAGATGTGATATGGACAACTCATAAAAATGATGTAATATGGACAACTCATGAAAATGATGTAATATGTACAACTCATGAAAATGATGTAATATGTACAACTCATAAAAATGATGTAATATGGACAACTCATGAAAATGATGTAATATGTACAATTCTCATAAAAATGATGAAATATGGACAACTCATGAAAATGATGTAATATGTACAACTCATGAAAAAGATGTGATATGGACAACTCATAAAAATGATGTAATATGGACAACTCATGAAAATGATGTAATATGTACAACTCATAAAAATGATGTAATATGTACAACTCATGAAAATGATGTAATATGTACAACTCATAAAAATGATGTAATATGGACAACTCATAAAAATGATGTAATATGGACAACTCATAAAAATGATGAAATATGGACAACTAATGAAAATGATGAAATATGGACAACTCATGAAAATGATGTAATATGTACAACTCATAAAAATGATGAAATATGTTCAACTCATGAAAAAGATGTAATATGTACAACTCATGAAAATGATGTAATATGTACAACTCATAAAAATGATGAAATATGGACAACTCATGAAAATGATGAAATATGGACAACTCATGAAAATGATGTAATCTATCTATAATTCCAGTAATCTCTGTGTGTTTGTTTGTACGTTTGTACGTTTGTACGTTTGTCTGTGACCGCTGTTTCTCGACAACCACGGGTCCGATATACTTTAAACTTGCCAGGTATATTGCTGGGGACCCGAGGATGTGCCTTTTCAAGGTTTCATATTAATCGGACAATTACTTACCGAGCTATGTCCAAAAAACGATTCAACCAATCAGCGAGCTATCGCGTGTGCCGAACGTGGCGGACACACTCTGCCTCGGATGGCACATTTGAGAGCGTATTCATTTATTTCACGTTTGCAAACTATGATGGCGCTATGTTGGCGTTAAACTATGTTTTAAAACTAATAAAAACCATTTCATGTAAATAGAGGGGGGGGGGGGGATGGGATTGTCACTGTAGTGTACTCGCACGAGCAGATGGCGAAGTGCCTGACCGCCAAGTGAAGTCCGAGCAACTCGCGGTCGAAGGTACTGTAACGGCGTTCGGGCGGGCGAAGCTGCCGGCTAAAGAACGCCAGCGGTTGCCAAGCTCCGTTTTAAAACTAATAAAAACCCCGGGGGGATTGTCACTGTACTCGCAAGCCGTTCGCCGTTCGCTTTGGCGTTGCGAATGGACCAAAACATTTCATGCACCAAACCATTTCATGTAAAGCGTTCGCCGTTCGCTTTGGCGTTGCGAATGGACCAAAACATTTCATGAACCAAACCATTTCATGTAAATAGAGGGGGGGGATATAATTTTAGATATAGATATAGTACGGGCATGCCCTAGTATGTACAACTCATAAAAATGATGAAATATGGACAACTCATGAAAATGATGTAATATGTACAACTCATAAAAATGATGAAATATGGACAACTCATAAAAATGATGAAATATGGACAACTCATGAAAATGATGTAATATGTACAACTCATAAAAATGATGAAATATGGACAACTCATGAAAATGATGAAATATGGACAACTCATGAAAATGATGTAATATGTACAACTCATAAAAATGATGAAATATGGACAACTCATGAAAATGATGTAATATGTACAACTCATGAAAATGATGTAATATGTACAACTCATAAAAATGATGAAATATGTTCAACTCATGAAAATGATGTAATATGTACAACTCATGAAAATGATGAAATATGGACAACTCATGAAAATGATGAAATATGTACAACTCGTGAAAATGATGTAATATGTACAACTCATAAAAATGATGTAATATGGACAACTCATAAAAATGATGTAATATGGACAACTCATGAAAAAGATGTGATATGGACAACTCATAAAAATGATGTAATATGGACAACTCATGAAAATGATGTAATATGTACAACTCATGAAAATGATGTAATATGTACAACTCATAAAAATGATGTAATATGGACAACTCATGAAAATGATGTAATATGTACAACTCATAAAAATGATGTAATATGGACAACTCATAAAAATGATGTAATATGGACAACTCATAAAAATGATGAAATATGTTCAACTCATGAAAAAGATGTAATATGTACAACTCATGAAAATGATGAAATATGTACAACTCGTGAAAATGATGTAATATGTACAACTCATAAAAATGATGTAATATGGACAACTCATAAAAATGATGTAATATGGACAACTCATGAAAAAGATGTGATATGGACAACTCATAAAAATGATGTAATATGGACAACTCATGAAAATGATGTAATATGTACAACTCATGAAAATGATGTAATATGTACAACTCATGAAAATGATGTAATATGTACAACTCATGAAAATGATGTAATATGTACAACTCATGAAAATGATGTAATATGTACAACTCATGAAAATGATGTAATATGAACAACTCATGAAAATGATGTAATATGTACAACTCATGAAAATGATGTAATATGTACAACTCATGAAAATGATGTAATATGTACAACTCATGAAAATGATGTAATATGGACAACTCATAAAAATGATGTAATATGGACAACTCATAAAAATGATGTAATATGTACAACTCATGAAAATGATGAAATATGTACAACTCATGAAAATGATGTAATATGTACAACTCATGAAAATGATGTAATATGTACAACTCATAAAAATGATGAAATATGGACAACTCATAACAACAACAACAACAACAACAACATGCATTTTAAGGCCATTTTCCCTGCTAGAGAGGGGGTTAGCCTTGCGGTCCCCATGACAATCTTCTCCATCTTGCCCTATTTTCTGCATCTCTCCTTGTTAACCCCCTTGCCCACATTTCTTCTTCCACCATCTTTAGCCAAGTCTTTCTCGGTCTTCCCCGTCCTCTACTTCCTTCTACATTCATTTCCATCACTCTTCTCAACCAGTCACTTTCATCCTTCCTCAACACATGACCAAACCATCTCAACCTGTTCCTCTTCACAGCATCCATCACAGGCTCTATTCCCATCATCTTTCGCAATTCATCATTTGTCTTCCTCTCTCTCAACGATACTCCGCACATCCATCGAACCATTCGCATTTCCACCCTTTCCAACCTTCGTTGCTGCTCTACGTTCATTACCCATGTCTCGCTCCCATAAATCATAACACTTCTCACACATGCAGCATACACCTTTCCCTTCAGCTTCAACGACACTCCCCTCCTCATCAGCACGCCACTCAGTTCCCGAAACTTCTTCCAGGCACATCTCACTCCAGCAACCGTTGCCGAGTCTGATCCACCTTCTCCATTCAGCATGTCTCCGAGGTAGCAAAATGTTTTCACACCTTCCAGCTTCACGCCGTCTCCAAGATCCAACTCAACATTTCCTCCATCTGCAGCTCCCTCTGTGCACACCTTACATTTGAATGTACCTGCCACACTGGTTAATGACCCTCTCAGACCACTACATTTTTGATGAACCCACTCAGCGCACATTGTACATTGAATGGAGTTCACTCCAACACCCTTCCTGCACACAGCACAGGGCCACTTCCCAGTTCTTTCCACCTCACCACATGCTTTACCACTTGCCATCACCTTCGTCTTTCCGATATTCACCTTCAGACCTCTTGTCTCCATACATTCCTTCCACTTGTTCATCTTTTCCTTCAGTCCATCCATACTTTCCGCAATCAACACCAGATCATCTGCATACAACAACTCCCACGGTAAACCCTCCTTTACGTTCTGAGCCAGCACCTCCATCACAGCTACAAATAGTAGTGGACTTAGAACCGACCCCTGATGCACTCCCACCTTCACCTCAAACTCACCACTGTTCCCGTCCTTCGTCCTTACAGCTGTGCACGCTCTTTTGTACATTGCCATCACTACTCTGATCAACCATTCCTCCACTCCTAACTTCCTCATTGCCCATGTCAATACTTTGCGTGGAACCCTATCGAATGCTTTCTCCAGATCAACAAACCCAAGAAACAACTTCTTCCTCTTCTCCATGTACTTCTCTTGCAACAGCCTTACAATAAAAAGCGCGTCTGTCGTTCCTCTTCCTGGCATAAATCCAAACTGCATTTTGTCGATCTTCACTTTCTTCCTTATCCTCCTCTCCAACACACTTTCCAATACCTTCATTCCATGCTCCAATAACTTTATCACTCGGTACGAGCCACACTCCAGACGGTCACCTTTCCCCTTGTATAGAGGGACGAGGGTACTCAGTTCCCAATCCACTGGAATGCGGCCTTCTTTCAACGCCAGATTGCAGATCTCTGTCATTCTCTTCACACCCCAACTTCCTGCTGCCTTCAACATATCTCCCACAACTCCCGTCGGCCCTCCCGCTTTTCTACTCTTCATTGCTTTTATCGCTTCCTCAACTTCCTTCTCAGTTATCTTCACTGCCGGTCCTAAAACTGGGTTAGTCTCTATGTTGCCATCCCATTCATTCTCTGCATTCAACAGCATTTCCATATATCTCTTCCATCTTCCTTTAATTCCATCTGGGTCCACAACGATTTGTCCCACTTCATCCTTCAAGCAACTCACCCCCTTCACATCACACCTCTCTTTCGCTATCTGCTTTGCAATCCTGAATACTGCTCTCTGACCCTCTTCCGAATCCAAGCGTTCTCCGAACATTTTCCTAGATGCCTCCTGCGCCTTTGCAACCTCTTTCTTTGCAGCCTTCTTGGCTGCCTTATAACTTTCATGCTCTGCTGTTTCTGCTCCTGTACCCTTTGCCTTCTGCCACTCCTTGAATTTCTTCCTCTTCTCGTCAATCCTTTTTCCATCTTCATCATCCCACCACCATGTTTCCGAGTGCCTCGGTGGTCCTTTTGTCCATCCACATACCTCACCAACGGCTCCCAACAGACTATCTTTCATTGACATCCAACCACTTTCAAGCTCAACCACATCATCCTCTACCCTACTCAGCCTCTCTTTTAATGCCTCCCTTACTGTCACCTCTTTCAACATCCACACCTTCATTCTCGGTTGTGACTTCACCCGCCGAGCTCTCCTCGAACCTTTCACCCTTATGTCGCAGACAACCAAGTGGTGCTGTGAAACAGCCTCCTCCCCCGGGATCACCTTTGTGTCCCGGAGGTGCCCCCTATCTCGCGTACGCACCATCAGGTAGTCAACGGTTGTCGTCGACCCACCTGACGTGTATGTAACAAGCTTATTATCCTCTTTCTGGAACTGAGTATTACAAATCAACAAATCAGCTCCATCAGCAAACTCCAAAATCATTTCACCTTCTCCATTTCTCACACCATATCCGTAACCCCCATAAACTCCCTCAAAACCATCCATACTCCTTCCCACATGTCCATTTAGGTCTCCTCCTACCACAACAACTTCCTCATCATTCACGTTTTCCATCATCTTCTCCATCGCACACCAGAACTTGTCCTTCTCTTCATCGCTCCGTCCAACCTGCGGAGCATATCCCGAGATGACGTTCACCAAGACCTTTCCAATCATCATTTTCACCATCATCAACCTATCACTCACTCTAGTCACACTCACCACACTGTCTACAAACTCCTCAGAAAACAGGACACCAACACCATTCACGCCCTCCAGGCACCCTTTCCCTCCAGGACAACTCATAAAAATGATGAAATATGTACAACTCATGAAAATGATGTAATATGTACAACTCATAAAAATGATGAAATATGTACAACTCATAAAAATGATGCCATATGGACAACTCATAAAAATGATGAAATATGTACAACTCATGAAAATGATGTAATATGTACAACTCATAAAAATGATGTAATATGTACAACTCATGAAAATGATGTAATATGTACAACTCATAAAAATGATGTAATATGGACATGTAATATGGACCTTGTTTGAAATTCCAACTTCTTTCCTGGAAGTCCTGGCAGTGGCCATATGTTTTATACCTCTCCCACTGCCCCCTTCCCACGCCCCCTTCCCACGCCCCCCCCCCCAAAGCCCTCGCCCTCTCTCAGATCTCTCGATGTCTCCATGTCTCTCGGTCCCTGCTCTCAAATGTTGTGTTTGTGTCCTTCCCCCTCTCTCCCCATCTTGTCTACCGCTCCCTATGTTATATGTTTTATGTGTCGGTTTGTCTTTCTGTGTGATTAATGTTCGCTCTTTCACGAGCCTCGATATTGTATACAAAAAAAAACAAAAAAAAACCTCATAAAAATGATGTAATATGGACAACTCATAAAAATGATGAAATATGGACAACTCATGAAAATGATGTAATATGTACAACTCATAAAAATGATGTAATATGTTCAACTCATGAAAAAGATGTAATATGTACAACTCATGAAAATGATGAAATATGGACAACTCATGAAAATGATGAAATATGTACAACTCGTGAAAATGATGTAATATGTACAACTCATAAAAATGATGTAATATGGACAACTCATAAAAATGATGTGATATGGACAACTCATGAAAAAGATGTGATATGGACAACTCATAAAAATGATGTAATATGGACAACTCATGAAAATGATGTAATATGTACAACTCATGAAAATGATGTAATATGTACAACTCATAAAAATGATGTAATATGGACAACTCATGAAAATGATGTAATATGTACAACTCTCATAAAAATGATGAAATATGGACAACTCATGAAAATGATGTAATATGTACAACTCATGAAAAAGATGTGATATGGACAACTCATAAAAATGATGTAATATGGACAACTCATGAAATGATGTAATATGTACAACTCATAAAAATGATGTAATATGTACAACTCATGAAAATGATGTAATATGTACAACTCATAAAAATGATGTAATATGGACAACTCATAAAAATGATGTAATATGGACAACTCATAAAAATGATGAAATATGGACAACTCATGAAAATGATGAAATATGGACAACTCATGAAAATGATGTAATATGTACAACTCATAAAAATGATGAAATATGTTCAACTCATGAAAAAGATGTAATATGTACAACTCATGAAAATGATGTAATATGTACAACTCATAAAAATGATGAAATATGGACAACTCATAAAAATGATGTAATATGTACAACTCATAAAAATGATGAAATATGGACAACTCATGAAAATGATGTAATATGTACAACTCATGAAAATGATGAAATATGGACAACTCATGAAAATGATGAAATATGGACAACTCATGAAAATGATGAAATATGTACAACTCGTGAAAATGATGTAATATGTACAACTCATAAAAATGATGTAATATGGACAACTCATAAAAATGATGTAATATGGACAACTCATGAAAAAGATGTGATATGGACAACTCATAAAAATGATGTAATATGGACAACTCATGAAAATGATGTAATATGTACAACTCATGAAAATGATGTAATATGTACAACTCATAAAAATGATGTAATATGGACAACTCATGAAAATGATGTAATATGTACAATTCTCATAAAAATGATGAAATATGGACAACTCATGAAAATGATGTAATATGTACAACTCATGAAAAAGATGTGATATGGACAACTCATAAAAATGATGTAATATGGACAACTCATGAAAATGATGTAATATGTACAACTCATAAAAATGATGTAATATGTACAACTCATGAAAATGATGTAATATGTACAACTCATAAAAATGATGTAATATGGACAACTCATAAAAATGATGTAATATGGACAACTCATAAAAATGATGAAATATGGACAACTCATGAAAATGATGAAATATGGACAACTCATGAAAATGATGTAATATGTACAACTCATAAAAATGATGAAATATGTTCAACTCATGAAAAAGATGTAATATGTACAACTCATGAAAATGATGTAATATGTACAACTCATAAAAATGATGAAATATGGACAACTCATGAAAATGATGAAATATGGACAACTCATGAAAATGATGTAATCTATCTATAATTCCAGTAATCTCTGTGTGTTTGTTTGTACGTTTGTACGTTTGTACGTTTGTCTGTGACCGCTGTTTCTCGACAACCACGGGTCCGATATACTTTAAACTTGCCAGGTATATTGCTGGGGACCCGAGGATGTGCCTTTTCAAGGTTTCATATTAATCGGACAATTACTTACCGAGCTATGTCCAAAAAACGATTCAACCAATCAGCGAGCTATCGCGTGTGCCGAACGTGGCGGACACACTCTGCCTCGGATGGCACATTTGAGAGCGTATTCATTTATTTCACGTTTGCAAACTATGATGGCGCTATGTTGGCGTTAAACTATGTTTTAAAACTAATAAAAACCATTTCATGTAAATAGGGGGGGGGGGGGGGGATGGGATTGTCACTGTAGTGTACTCGCACGAGCAGATGGCGGAAGTGCCTGACCGCCAAGTGAAGTCCGAGCAACTCGCGGTCGAAGGTACTGTAACGGCGTTCGGGCGGGCGAAGCTGCCGGCTAAAGAACGCCAGCGGTTGCCAAGCTCCGTTTTAAAACTAATAAAAACCCCGGGGGGATTGTCACTGTACTCGCAAGCCGTTCGCCGTTCGCTTTGGCGTTGCGAATGAACCAAAACATTTCATGCACCAAACCATTTCATGTAAAGCGTTCGCCGTTCGCTTTGGCGTTGCGAATGGACCAAAACATTTCATAGACCAAACCATTTCATGTAAATAGAGGGGGGGATATAATTTTAGATATAGATATAGTACGGGCATGCCCTAGTATGTACAACTCATAAAAATGATGAAATATGGACAACTCATGAAAATGATGTAATATGTACAACTCATAAAAATGATGAAATATGGACAACTCATAAAAATGATGAAATATGGACAACTCATGAAAATGATGTAATATGTACAACTCATAAAAATGATGAAATATGGACAACTCATGAAAATGATGAAATATGGACAACTCATGAAAATGATGTAATATGTACAACTCATAAAAATGATGAAATATGGACAACTCATGAAAATGATGTAATATGTACAACTCATGAAAATGATGTAATATGTACAACTCATAAAAATGATGAAATATGTTCAACTCATGAAAATGATGTAATATGTACAACTCATGAAAATGATGAAATATGGACAACTCATGAAAATGATGAAATATGTACAACTCGTGAAAATGATGTAATATGTACAACTCATAAAAATGATGTAATATGGACAACTCATAAAAATGATGTAATATGGACAACTCATGAAAAAGATGTGATATGGACAACTCATAAAAATGATGTAATATGGACAACTCATGAAAATGATGTAATATGTACAACTCATGAAAATGATGTAATATGTACAACTCATAAAAATGATGTAATATGGACAACTCATGAAAATGATGTAATATGTACAACTCATAAAAATGATGTAATATGGACAACTCATAAAAATGATGTAATATGGACAACTCATAAAAATGATGAAATATGTTCAACTCATGAAAAAGATGTAATATGTACAACTCATGAAAATGATGAAATATGTACAACTCGTGAAAATGATGTAATATGTACAACTCATAAAAATGATGTAATATGGACAACTCATAAAAATGATGTAATATGGACAACTCATGAAAAAGATGTGATATGGACAACTCATAAAAATGATGTAATATGGACAACTCATGAAAATGATGTAATATGTACAACTCATGAAAATGATGTAATATGTACAACTCATGAAAATGATGTAATATGTACAACTCATGAAAATGATGTAATATGTACAACTCATGAAAATGATGTAATATGTACAACTCATGAAAATGATGTAATATGTACAACTCATGAAAATGATGTAATATGAACAACTCATGAAAATGATGTAATATGTACAACTCATGAAAATGATGTAATATGTACAACTCATGAAAATGATGTAATATGTACAACTCATGAAAATGATGTAATATGGACAACTCATAAAAATGATGCAATATGGACAACTCATAAAAATGATGTAATATGTACAACTCATGAAAATGATGAAATATGTACAACTCATGAAAATGATGTAATATGTACAACTCATGAAAATGATGTAATATGTACAACTCATAAAAATGATGAAATATGGACAACTCATAACAACAACAACAACAACAACATGCATTTTAAGGCCATTTTCCCTGCTAGAGAGGGGGTTAGCCTTGCGGTCCCCATGACAATCTTCTCCATCTTGCCCTATTTTCTGCATCTCTCCTTGTTAACCCCCTTGCCCACATTTCTTCTTCCACCATCTTTAGCCAAGTCTTTCTCGGTCTTCCCCGTCCTCTACTTCCTTCTACATTCATTTCCATCACTCTTCTCAACCAGTCACTTTCATCCTTCCTCAACACATGACCAAACCATCTCAACCTGTTCCTCTTCACAGCATCCATCACAGGCTCTATTCCCATCATCTTTCACAATTCATCATTTGTCTTCCTCTCTCTCAACGATACTCCGCACATCCATCGAACCATTCGCATTTGCACCCTTTCCAACCTTCGTTGCTGCTCTACGTTCATTACCCATGTCTCGCTCCCATAAATCATAACACTTCTCACACATGCAGCATACACCTTTCCCTTCAGCTTCAACGACACTCCCCTCCTCATCAGCACGCCACTCAGTTCCCGAAACTTCTTCCAGGCACATCTCACTCCAGCAACCGTTGCCGAGTCTGATCCACCTTCTCCATTCAGCATGTCTCCGAGGTAGCAAAATGTTTTCACACCTTCCAGCTTCACGCCGTCTCCAAGATCCAACTCAACATTTCCTCCATCTGCAGCTCCCTCTGTGCACACCTTACATTTGAATGTACCTGCCACACTGGTTAATGACCCTCTCAGACCACTACATTTTTGATGAACCCACTCAGCGCACATTGTACATTGAATGGAGTTCACTCCAACACCCTTCCTGCACACAGCACAGGGCCACTTCCCAGTTCTTTCCACCTCACCACATGCTTTACCACTTGCCATCACCTTCGTCTTTCCGATATTCACCTTCAGACCTCTTGTCTCCATACATTCCTTCCACTTGTTCATCTTTTCCTTCAGTCCATCCATACTTTCCGCAATCAACACCAGATCATCTGCATACAACAACTCCCACGGTAAACCCTCCTTTACGTTCTGAGCCAGCACCTCCATCACAGCTACAAATAGTAGTGGACTTAGAACCGACCCCTGATGCACTCCCACCTTCACCTCAAACTCACCACTGTTCCCGTCCTTCGTCCTTACAGCTGTGCACGCTCTTTTGTACATTGCCATCACTACTCTGATCAACCATTCCTCCACTCCTAACTTCCTCATTGCCCATGTCAATACTTTGCGTGGAACCCTATCGAATGCTTTCTCCAGATCAACAAACCCAAGAAACAACTTCTTCCTCTTCTCCATGTACTTCTCTTGCAACAGCCTTACAATAAAAAGCGCGTCTGTCGTTCCTCTTCCTGGCATAAATCCAAACTGCATTTTGTCGATCTTCACTTTCTTCCTTATCCTCCTCTCCAACACACTTTCCAATACCTTCATTCCATGCTCCAATAACTTTATCACTCGGTACGAGCCACACTCCAGACGGTCACCTTTCCCCTTGTATAGAGGGACGAGGGTACTCAGTTCCCAATCCACTGGAATGCGGCCTTCTTTCAACGCCAGATTGCAGATCTCTGTCATTCTCTTCACACCCCAACTTCCTGCTACCTTCAACATATCTCCCACAACTCCCGTCGGCCCTCCCGCTTTTCTACTCTTCATTGCTTTTATCGCTTCCTCAACTTCCTTCTCAGTTATCTTCACTGCCGGTCCTAAAACTGGGTTAGTCTCTATGTTGCCATCCCATTCATTCTCTGCATTCAACAGCATTTCCATATATCTCTTCCATCTTCCTTTAATTCCATCTGGGTCCACAACGATTTGTCCCACTTCATCCTTCAAGCAACTCACCCCCTTCACATCACACCTCTCTTTCGCTATCTGCTTTGCAATCCTGAATACTGCTCTCTGACCCTCTTCCGAATCCAAGCGTTCTCCGAACATTTTCCTAGATGCCTCCTGCGCCTTTGCAACCTCTTTCTTTGCAGCCTTCTTGGCTGCCTTATAACTTTCATGCTCTGCTGTTTCTGCTCCTGTACCCTTTGCCTTCTGCCACTCCTTGAATTTCTTCCTCTTCTCGTCAATCCTTTTTCCATCTTCATCATCCCACCACCATGTTTCCGAGTGCCTCGGTGGTCCTTTTGTCCATCCACATACCTCACCAACGGCTCCCAACAGACTATCTTTCATTGACATCCAACCACTTTCAAGCTCAACCACATCATCCTCTACCCTACTCAGCCTCTCTTTTAATGCCTCCCTTACTGTCACCTCTTTCAACATCCACACCTTCATTCTCGGTTGTGACTTCACCCGCCGAGCTCTCCTCGAACCTTTCACCCTTATGTCGCAGACAACCAAGTGGTGCTGTGAAACAGCCTCCTCCCCCGGGATCACCTTTGTGTCCCGGAGGTGCCCCCTATCTCGCGTACGCACCATCAGGTAGTCAACGGTTGTCGTCGACCCACCTGACGTGTATGTAACAAGCTTATTATCCTCTTTCTGGAACTGAGTATTACAAATCAACAAATCAGCTCCATCAGCAAACTCCAAAATCATTTCACCTTCTCCATTTCTCACACCATATCCGTAACCCCCATAAACTCCCTCAAAACCATCCATACTCCTTCCCACATGTCCATTTAGGTCTCCTCCTACCACAACAACTTCCTCATCATTCACGTTTTCCATCATCTTCTCCATCGCACACCAGAACTTGTCCTTCTCTTCATCGCTCCGTCCAACCTGCGGAGCATATCCCGAGATGACGTTCACCAAGACCTTTCCAATCATCATTTTCACCATCATCAACCTATCACTCACTCTAGTCACACTCACCACACTGTCTACAAACTCCTCAGAAAACAGGACACCAACACCATTCACGCCCTCCAGGCACCCTTTCCCTCCAGGACAACTCATAAAAATGATGAAATATGTACAACTCATGAAAATGATGTAATATGTACAACTCATAAAAATGATGAAATATGTACAACTCATGAAAATGATGTAATGTGAACAACTCATGAAAATGATGAAATATGTACAACTCATGAAAATGATGTAATATGAACAACTCATGAAAATGATGAAATATGGACAACTCATGAAAATTATGAAATATGGACAACTCATGAAAATGATGAAATATGTACAACTCATAAAAATGATGAAATATGGACAACTCATGAAAATTATGAAATATGGACAACTCATGAAAATGATGAAATATGTACAACTCATAAAAATGATGTAATATGGACAACTCATAAAAATGATGCCATATGGACAACTCATAAAAATGATGTAATATGTACAACTCATGAAAATGATGTAATATGTACAACTCATAAAAATGATGTAATATGTACAACTCATGAAAATGATGTTATATGTACAACTCATAAAAATGATGTAATATGGACAACTCATAAAAATGATGTAATATGGACAACTCATGAAAATGATGAAATATGGACAACTCATGAAAATGATGTAATATGGACAACTCATGAAAATGATGTAATATGTTCAACTCATGAAAAAGATGTAATATGTACAACTCATGAAAATGATGTAATATGTACAACTCACAAAAATGATGTAATATGGACAACTCATAAAAATGATGAAATATGTTCAACTCATGAAAAAGATGTAATATGTACAACTCATGAAAATGATGTAATATGTACAACTCACAAAAATGATGTAATATGGACAACTCATAAAAATGATGAAATATGTACAACTCGTGAAAATGATGTAATATGTACAACTCACAAAAATGATGTAATATGGACAACTCATAAAAATGATGTAATATGGACAACTCATGAAAAAGATGTGATATGGACAACTCATAAAAATGATGTAATATGGACAACTCATGAAAATGATGAAATATGTACAACTCATGAAAATGATGTAATATGTACAACTCATAAAAATGATGTAATATGGACAACTCATGAAAATGATGTAATATGTACAACTCATAAAAATGATGAAATATGTACAACTCATGAAAATGATGAAATATGTACAACTCGTGAAAATGATGTAATATGTACAACTCATAAAAATGATGTAATATGGACAACTCATGAAAATGATGTAATATGTACAACTCATAAAAATGATGAAATATGTTCAACTCATGAAAAAGATGTAATATGTACAACTCATGAAAATGATGTAATATGTACAACTCACAAAAATGATGAAATATGGACAACTCATGAAAATGATGAAATATGTACAACTCGTGAAAATGATGTAATATGTACAACTCACAAAAATGATGTAATATGGACAACTCATAAAAATGATGTAATATGGACAACTCATGAAAAAGATGTGATATGGACAACTCATGAAAATGATGAAATATGGACAACTCATGAAAATGATGTAATATGGACAACTCATGAAAATGATGTAATATGTACAACTCATAAAAATGATGTAATATGGACAACTCATGAAAATGATGTAATATGTACAACTCATAAAAATGATGAAATATGTACAACTCATGAAAATGATGAAATATGTACAACTCGTGAAAATGATGTAATATGTACAACTCATAAAAATGATGTTATATGGACAACTCATAAAAATGATGTAATATGTACAACTCATGAAAAAGATGTGATATGGACAACTCATAAAAATGATGTCATATGGACAACTCATGAAAATGATGTAATATGTACAACTCATGAAAATGATGTAATATGTACAACTCATGAAAATGATGTAATATGTACAACTCATGAAAATGATGTAATATGTACAACTCATGAAAATGATGTAATATGAACAACTCATGAAAATGATGTAATATGTACAACTCATGAAAATGATGTAATATGTACAACTCATGAAAATGATGTAATATGTACAACTCATGAAAATGATGTAATATGGACAACTCATAAAAATGATGTAATATGGACAACTCATAAAAATGATGTAATATGGACAACTCATGAAAATGATGTAATATGTACAACTCATGAAAATGATGTAATATGTACAACTCATGAAAATGATGTAATATGTACAACTCATGAAAATGATGTAATATGGACAACTCATGAAAATGATGTAATATGGACAACTCATGAAAATGATGTAATATGTACAACTCATGAAAATGATGTAATATGTACAACTCATGAAAATGATGTAATATGTACAACTCATGAAAATGATGTAATATGTACAACTCATGAAAATGATGTAATATGTACAACTCATGAAAATGATGTAATATGTACAACTCATGAAAATGATGTAATATGTACAACTCATAAAAATGACAATATGTACAACTCGTGAAAATGATCGGACGGACTCGGACGGACGGACACCCCAAAAACATAATGGCTCCGGCGACTTCATTGGCGGAGGCATAAAAACTAAAATTGTATATATTGGAAAAAAAGTGTGAAAAACATGAAACATCGTTTTTCTTAGTTTTAATAGTCCAGTATGATTTCATCATCCAATAACTTGCTTACAATTTGTATTTTCAATCAGTTTAGCACTTAGTGGGAATTTTTAAGTCCAATTGTCGGAGA
Organism: Myxine glutinosa; assembly: GCF_964187855.1. Classification (NCBI taxonomy): domain Eukaryota; kingdom Metazoa; phylum Chordata; class Myxini; order Myxiniformes; family Myxinidae; genus Myxine; species Myxine glutinosa. The sequence continues at coordinate 104,756,154 of NC_136265.1, read as the reverse complement.
TATGTGGCATCGTAATTTGGTGTGTTGTTTTCTGTTTAACGCACGTACTACTTACTGAACGTGAAAATCTATAATGTTATCATCATCTATCTTTGTGCTTTAATGTGATTTAAAAAAACAAGACCAATAATCTAACAACGGCAAAGCCATGCTTGGATCTGCTGAGTGTCGAGAATCTGCCGTCCTCCTGTCATGAGACCAGATCCTCACCTCTGATTGGTGGATGTTTTGAGGGACATACATATAGACAAACTGTTCCAGACGGCATTGCTTCCAGACGGTCTTATATCCCCCCGGAACAAACTGTTCCACTCCACCTTTAAAATATGGCTGCCGAACCACGTGACCGATGACGTCATCAATTTTTTTTCTCACCCAATGTATTCCTAGATCACCCTCCAGAAATTTCATACTGATCGGATTAAGCGTTCTCTTTGTCAATTTATGATGTCATAATGAAGGCACATATGACATCATCAATAACGTATTGTTGCGGATCTCGAGCCCATCGACGTACTAAGGGGGAGTTGAGCCCTTTTCCCCCCTCGAGCTTCGAGTCCACGAGGCCGCTACCCACTTTACACTCGTGGGTGCGGATTGCTAAGCAATTCCAGCCGCCAAACCCGCAGCGAGCGCGTGGAAGGGTTTCCGGTCAAATACCCGAGTACCTTCGATACACATGCCGCCACAAGAACGGGGGCTGAACCTCACACGAGTCACGCTGGGTTGATACGCCTGAGCAGTTTGCGTGTCACGTGACTCGTGCCGTTAATTATTAGGAACCCAATCGAGCGGTTTTATCTCGTGCAATGCGAGGCCAATGGTGAAAAGACGTAAACGGCCAAGTTGGAAGCAAAACACAGGTTTATTCACAATTGTACAATGGCCAGAGAGAAGAGACACAGGAGAGAACTTAACTGTTCTTACTAAAGCCCAGACAAGGGCCCTCTGACTCATGCGGGGTGAAGGGAGGAAGAAGAGGACGCACTCAAAGCGTGGCCGCTCAGTGCAGTTCACCCCGGACGGCTCGTTGGGTGTTCCCCCTTGGTGATATTCGCGGCCGGGAAGTCGGCTTCAGCCGTGCACATACGGGAATCCCCGCAGCGTGTCCCGAAGTCGGCGAGGCAAAAGCGCACATGCAGGGAGCCCAGGCAGGGAGGTCGCCGAGTATCGGGCCACGAGAGAGATCGTCCAGCGAGAGCGTTTACCAAGACAGCGAGGGCAAAAGAGAGAGAAAGCCAGGGAGAACGGGGCAGCCGAGAGCGGGGGCAGAATGCAGAGAGACCTGTTCAGGGGTCCAGGGCGGGTCTTATATCCCCCCGGAGCCCCACTAGAATGTTCCAAAGGCCTCCACTGGCCGCCGGGGGTCACGTGTCGTGATAGCCCCCCCCCCCCATCAGTTACTCCCCTTAGTCCTCATTGGCCTCCGTTGCTGGCCACTCCCCATTAGCTCCATTGGCTGTTTGCTACTTGCCAACCACTCCCTCCGGCTCCTCCCTTGTGCCTCCTCGACTTGTTCTAGGCCCAGCACATGGCATTCCAGGCCCAATGAGGCCTACCCTTACCTACCTGCCTCAACGCATACTAACACTGGGAAGGACACTACTTCACATTTAATAAGAAATAACTGGCTAAAGCGAGGCTACATGTTGTGGTGCAACTAACTAAAAGGGGGGTTGCCTTTATTCTCAAAACCACAACAGTATGTTATTCCTCATTTACAATGAGCCACCTTTCATTTTTTTCCATGGAGCGGTTTCGGAGATATAGAGGGGTAATGTTTTTTGGTTTTTCTCAACATGGCACCCATACCACATGACCTATGATGTCATAATTAAAATTTAAAAATATATACAGGAGGAGCTCCTTTGGTGAAAATTTCACATATCAATCAGACCAACGGTTGCAGAGAAAACGAATTTTAAAGCGAATAAACCCACAAAATCCCGGCGGAAGGGGCATATATACATACATACATACATACATACATATTGTTACATTTGTAGGGGGTAGACCATGATTACCTTAGAGCCAGGTAGATTTGCGTAGGTAGTGTGCTCCGACTGTCGTGAAGAAGAATAAACCCCATGTATCATAAGTAGGAAATTCCTTTAGACCGGAAGTCGTGTAAGCACGTATCTTCGTTCCCATCACGAGGGGTGGGGTTATGTTAATTAGTTAAGGATTATGGATAATTAATCCCCTGTATGTAATGACCTTTGTTAATTTTCCTCTGTTCCTTATGACACCAGCAGCACACACACATAGCAAGAAATCGCGAATTTATAACACTAAATAAAAGTGACTGGAACAAGGCATTGAAAAATACCGCTGGCGCTGCCAGTAGCCACATCACCACATCAAGCATGCAGGTCCGGGAGGCCACACCCCGAAGAGCAGTGATTGTTCAGGACACGAAGAGCGATGAGATTGCACTAGCTGATAGGAGCGGACATGCAGACGTCGTAGGATGACGTCAGAGCCTTGAGTACAAAGGAGTGGGAGGGCTGACATTTTGTCTCTCATTTTCTGGGTTTGGTGGCGAACGGTCGTATTCCCGATATTTTGGCTCTTTGGTTCGATCGCCCTCTCCGGGCTGGCATCCATAGTGAACGGTCACATATATGGTGCGCTCTTGAGCGAGGGACATTCATTGAGGACGGTCATGATTTTATATCTCGCTCTGCTTCGGGATTTCAGAACGAACGGTCGAAGTTCACAAGCGCTCTTGGCTTTCTCTCGGCTTGTGGACCAGAGGTGAATGGTCGCCGATAAGCTCTTGCATTGGAACATTGGTGCCGTGCAGCCACAGTTCATAGCGCTCTTGCGGACGAGACGGACGACGAGGATGAGCGTGGCTGAGTGAACAAAGGCACGCTAAGGCCTACTTCCCGCCAGGGCCTGTACCATGCCCGGATTGCGCACTCGGGGCCTGGACGATTCCTGACAGGGTTCAGGAGATGCTCAGAGCTAAGTGCCCAAAAAACACGCTTTATTTTCACAGTTATTTTTTCCCATTGTCTGTATACGTGTCTGTGTGGGGACGTCCCATTTAGGAATATTATTTTATCGTGCAATATTTTATTACCAGCATTTCTTCAATAAATCCAGCGTTGTTGTACATTTTAAATCCGGTTTTGGTTTGAGTTGATTATCGCAGGTTCGAAGACGTCCGGTGGACCTGTGAAGGTAACCGCTCGCGGCTCTTCCTCCACTCTCCCATCCCTCCCCCCATGCGCATAACGAAGGTCCGCCATTGAATGCCTCAGAGTTAAAGCTCGTTGCTCGTTTGGTCATCTTTCGCCCTGCGGTGTTCACTACAGGGTAGACACACGACAATACAAACACAGTACATACATGCATAGTACATAAATACATACACATACATACTGTTGCGGTTCTGAGAGTGTACATATTGATCAATAAAGGTTAAAGGTTTGCCCCCATAGTTAGTCCACATGCAACACGTAGGCCACCTTAGAACATTAGTTATGTCATGGTATGTGTGAGAATAAGGCCATTCCCATTAGTGATACCTGCATTGTGTAAAGAAATAAATAAGCTTAGGTTCCGTTCATTTTGTGGCCCACCCTCCAAATCGACCTCATTGGGCAGCATCCATCCCGCGCCCTGATTCGGCTAATCCACCTCCTTTGCCAGCAGCGTTCGCTGCTCTTGGGTTTTCGCTCGAAACCAGCCAAATGCCACGAGGTAGGCCTGGAAAGGGGGAGGACCACGAGGTCGGGGTGTGGCCACGTCAAGCAGCACGTCAAGGGCGGAGCCGGTAAGAGCCAACAACCAACCAGGGCTCGGGTGAAATGGCGTGAGGGGCGTGGTAAGAGCGCGACTGAAAAATTCCAGAGGGTTTCGCTGGGCGGCGATATATAAACGCGCGCACAAAGCCCTTCCACAGGACTGGCATGATTCGCGCATGAAGAGGACTAATGCAACTGCGTTCGTTATATGACAAGACTTGAAGGAATTGCGCTTTACCAAGAGGACTGCCCTTATGAGAGAACTTACTGTATAACAGGACTCGTGCGAAATAGCTTGCAAATAACTCGTGAGGAGAAACGCATTAAGAAGCGCGTTCGAGCTGTCGATTATTACATACGCGGCTGAGCCGCGAGTGTAACCGCCAAGCCATCCTACCGTTGCCCTCTAATAATCCCGTGCGCACCAAACGACACGAGGAGAGTTCCTGGCCGCTGCCGCCTGACCATCTGCTTCACGGTACGAGTCGGGGACCGGAGTGAGCTGCCTGGATGCCATCATCCCCAGACCATCAACCCAACCATCTACATCCCCGTGTGAGTGTGTCTGAGAGCGCAACGGGCCCGTGTCCTGGGATAAGTTAAGACTGTATAAGCTTCACTGTGTGTACTTCTCCTCCTTCCTGTACAAATTATTAATAAACCAATTGTTCTTCCTTGTTTCTTCCTAATTTGACCGTATCAGTCCTTTCCTCCATTGGGTAAGCGTGGCACGATTCAGAACCGCTCAAATCGGGTTAGTTCTTGTTAACGGCTCGGATCACGGCTCGCTATCGCTCGGTGTTTCCACTACAACCGTGATTCGGGCGGGGTTATTTCCTTGCTCCCTGGGAGGCCTGGGAGGTATTAGGAATTCGGCCTACGACCCTACCCAACGCTGACCGGAAGGAACGTCATAGCCCCAGATCACATCGGCTAGTAAAAAGACAAGGGGATTAATCCCCCCTTGGTAAGGGGAAAGGCCGATGTTGAGATCCGCAACAATACATACTACATACTTTCGCGTTCCAGGGGTGAACACCCCTGGAGACGGATTAGCCGATCGAGCTTTACACTCCGAGGCGCTCAGTCAACGATGGCGGACCTTCTTTATACACGCTGGGGAGGGCAGTGGGGGGTAGCGAAGCTCTTACCTGTACGGACTCCACCGAACGTCTTCAACCCTGTTAATAAATTCAAACCGACACAGAATTAAAATGTACAATTACCGGCTTTATTGAAAGGAATGCTGGTAACAAAAGAATGTATGGTAAACTAAAATTCCTAATTGAGGGATCCTCCACACGGACTCGTATACAACACAAGGGGAAACATAAAGGTGAAAATAATCGTAGTGTTTGAGGCGTGCATTTGCCTGCACTATGTCTGGCGTCTGTGACCGTCCGGCGTCCCCATGCGGGAAACGCACGCCCTGGTGCAAATTCCATTCGCGGGCCTTGGCACGCATTTCGCTCCTCTAGCCATCGAGCGCGAAGCAAGCAGGTCGCGCCCATCCACTCGCCGTCTGCTCCACATAGCACCCAGCCAACGTACAGCCGGCACCGATGAGCCAAGGAAAAGACAAAGCGGTCGCTCGAACCAATGAAAGCCAGGGACCACAAAGACAAAATGTCGGGACACGAATGCCCGTGATGAAAGCCAGATGCCGAGAGAGATGCACAAATGGGCATGAGAGAGGTCATGGGCACAAAGATATACTCTTACGCGACATCCGGTCTAACAGATTCCATATTTATGGTACATGGGGGTTCTTCTACTTCATCACGACATACGGAGCATGTTAATCTATACCCTTCTACCTGGACTAAGGTATTTCATTGCCTACCCCCCACAAATGTAACAATACATACATAGTACATACATACATACACAGTACATATTGTAACGGATTTGGGAAACCGTGCACTGTGTGTGTAATTCATTGTAAATATACCCCCATTGTAAATAATGTAATGATTCCTGTAAATACCTCCATTCATGTAAAGATCAAAGGTCGTCCTTTAGTTAGTCCATCGCACACACGTAGGCCATCATAGGACCTTCTAAATAGTTATTTCTTTATTCTGTGTTCAGTATAAGGCTCTGTTTTCCACTAGTTCATTTGCGTTGCATCGAATCAAATAAGACAGGCCCCCTTCAACCCCTTCATTTTTGCGACAGCAATCACCATGCAAATGGGAGCGGATGCTCTTCTTTTCTGCATGGGGGCCGCCATTGAACACGAGGTTGGCTAAAGATCGAGAACCAAGGTATGGCTCTGTCAGCCGCTCATCAGGAGGTGGAGCCAGTGAGTCCTCGCCGGCCAACCCGAGCCGAGGTGAGGGACCGATAGGCGTGTCCTGGAGGCCGGCGGCTTAATCGCGACTCACCTCATAAAACGAGGAGAGAGGGACTGCTTCATCAGATGAGTGAGGGAGCACGAACCAAGAGTTCAGAGGGAGACGGAGCTGGCGTTAAAAGGCTGAGTTGAGATGGTTCAGGCTGAGAGACTTTGAAGTTCCAAGGTTCAGGCTGGAGTCAAGTTTCAAGGCAAGGACGTGAGCTGGAGCTGGGCTGGTCAAAGGAATTACAAGCTGTGCTGAAGCTGTGTCGATTGAAGGAGTTACCAAGCTGAGCCCACACTGCGACGACGCAGCCGCGGAGCTGCGTCCCGCTGAGTCCCGAGGCCCCAAGCCATTCCTCCTGCCTGGACCCACCCTTGCTGCCATCCCATGCCATCGATCCCTGGCATCCATCTACCCCATTCGTGTGAGTCTGCTCGTCGTCTGTCCTCTGTGTTGTCTGGGGTATAAGTTAAGCTTGCTTTAAGGATTGCACTGTGTCTTCTTCTTCTTCTGTAAGTTACTTTGGTTTCTTTCCTTCTCCTTTGGTTTCTTTGGTTGTGTAAATAATAATAATAAATATCTGTTCCCCCTTATTCTTGGGTTTTCATTCAGATCCGATCGTCTTTGTGATTTCCCCCATTGAGTACCTGTGGTGCGATTTCGGCCAACGCTTTATAATCGGGTTTAGTCTTTGCTAATGGCTCGAACTTCGGACTGCTAACCCGCTCGGCAAATACCATCTAGAACCGTGGTTCGAGCAGAAGTTATTCCCTCGTTCCTGGCTGGCGGTAGTAATTAGGTACGTAGCGAACCCCTAGGCCTAACAAATCCTACCTACCGTCGGTCCGGGAAGGATGTTGTAGCTTCGAGGACTCACGTCGGTCAGTGACAGACAAGGGGCTAACCCCCCCTTGGTAAGGGGAGAAGGCCGACATTGAGATCCGTAACAATATATACATATATACAGACTGTTACGTTTGTGGAGGGTAGGCAATACCTTCGTCCAGGTAAAATTGCATAGGTAGTGTGCCCGATGGTCGTGAAGAAGAAGAAACCCCATTTAATAAGTAGGAAATTTGTGCACACCGTATGTCGTGGAAAGGGTTGTCTTCGTTCCCATCACGAGGGGTGGGGTATGTTAATTAGTGAGGGATTATGGGTAATTAATCCCCTGTATGTAATGCCCTCTGTTATTTTTCCTCTGTTCCTTATGACACCAGCAGCACACACACATCGCAAGAAATCGCCAATTTATGACACTAAATAAAAACCAACCGGAAACAGGACATTGAGCACTACCGTGGATAACATTGACCTGGTGAGCACACAGGCACAAAAGGTCCGTGAGGCCACGCCCCGAAAAGCAGTGATTGGTCCGGGATTGATTGGCACAAAAGACTGGTAAGAAGGAACTGTGGGATTGGTGGAGATGTTGTAGGATGATGTCAGAGCCTTGTCTATAAAGGAGCGCTCTGGCCGACATTTTCTCCTCTTGAGCGAAGGATATTCCTTGACACACCACGATTTTCTCTTCCACTTGATTTCCTTGCATGTTCTGGGTTTGGTGGCGAGCGGTCGCCTCCCCGACATTTTACGCTCTTGGCTTCATTCTCTTCTCTTGATTTCCACTCTCCTCTTCTTCGTACTCTCGAGTCCTGGCTTTGACGATGAACGGTCGTGTCCGACATTGCTCCTCTTTGTCTTCTCGTGCCTGGCTCGCATCGTCTGGCTTTGGTGTTGGTGTTGGTGAGCGAGATCGTGGGGACAATCATGGCTGGAAGAGCGAGCTGCGTGCCAAGGCCTGTTCGCTTCGCGCACTAAGCCAGGAGTGAGCGGACCGCGCGGTGCGTCCTAGTTCGCACCCACCGGAGTGCAGCCTGCGATTTCGTGCGCAAGGACGTGGAGGCCTGTGACGATCTTTGACGATTCCTGACGAGGTTCAAGAGCAGCTCGGAGGTAAATGCCACAACTCAGACACATTTATTTTCCAGTTATTTTTCCCATTGTTTGTATTTGAGTCTGAATGGGGGCGCTCCAGTTAGGATTTTATTTTATTGTGCATTCTTTGTTACCGGCATTTTCTTAAATAAAGCTGGTATTTTTGTACATTTTTACCCTGTGTAGGCTTGTAATTAATTTATCCAGGTGCGAAGAAGTTGGGCGGAAGCCATCCAGGTAAGTTTGTCATCCTCCTTTCCCTCGCGTGTAAAGAATACCGTCATTTTTGGATTGAACCCTTGGAGTAAAGCTCGTTTCGTCATCTGCGTCACCCTGCGGTGTTCACTACAGGGGAGGCACACGACAATACATACATAGTACATAATACATACATGGTACAGTACATACATACATACATACATTCGCACATGATGTACCACTCTCTGATACTGGTACATGATGGTGGATTCCTTTGGATTCCCAACATCACCCACGATACCGAACATCACCCTATCACGATGATACAGAACGAACATGAAGAACGAGGATGATCCTTACTCTGCAAGCAAACGGGGAAGAAAAATTGGAAGTTTGCCCAAGGTGCCCGCAGCTGGCACACAGTAGCAAACAAACCCTTTTCAAGGCCACGATGTAATTACAAAGTTTGAATTAAACGTTTTTTTAAAAAGTGCATTGATTTAAAATGTTCAATATACGAGTATAATAACGACTGTATTTCACTACAATGTATATTGTATACATTACAAAGCGTATGTAACGTACAACGCAATGCAACACATTACTGGATGGATAATTGTAAAACAAATAGACAAAATACAACCAAAGTGCAATTCCATAAATAAACGCCCCCAGCCCCTTAGCGTTTCCCAAAGCGCCCCCAGGGCAGTCGTGGGTCAGTGCCCCCAGACCAGACCTCGAGCCCATTAGGACGTCTGACCTGGGCAGGTCCAGGGAGAACGAAGCTGGGTTTGCGCCCTCGGAACAACAGCTCGTCTGATCAGAACCATTAATGTATCTGGATCTCGGATCGTGTGTTTGTAATTACGGGGAAACCTTCCGGGTCGGGTCTTTTGATCGCACGCGACGGCGTGTGCGCGCCCTTGGTGGCGGCCGAGACCATTCATGGCTACACACCCGGGTGGGTAGAGATCCGGACACGAAACCCGATGTTGCCCTAACGAGTGTCCTGTCTGTTGATGCGCAAATAGCTTAAAACTTATTGATCACACAACCTGCAAATGGCAAGTCAGGGATGTGACACAGACACGATGGACCAAATGGTCTTTATCTGTTGCCCGGTCTTGGTTCGAATTCCATCTACCAAAGGTGTTTGCCCATTTATTATTTTCTTCCAACAGTTTTCTTGAGTATAAACTTAAACTATAAACCGGCATCACTTGGTGGACGTTAAAGATCCCACGGTGTACCTTGTGAAAAGTAGGCGTGTTATTGCCGGCATCATGGCCAAATTACAAATTCCTGCACTAACCTACAGGGGGCACTGTATCAGCAGCAAAGCCGGGCACTCGGCCACTGATGCCACCCCGCAGACTTGGACCGCATACAAAAGAAGAGGAAGAATGCGTCGGGATAGGGGAATCATTCGAGGTGGCGGTGCTCTGCCTGCTGGAAGCCCTTTTTATACATGGTCAAGGCTCATGGAAGAGCTCGGGCGCATAACCCATAAAGACACAACATAACAAAGGGAATTAGAAGGGCACTCAGTAGAGCACATACCTCCACCAGGTGAACAGTTTATGTTTTGTATCCCACTGATAGGCCGGATCTGGATTCGGATCTGAACCAAAATCAAATCGGCTTGTTATTGTCACCAAACCAACTCGTCCACCAAATTTCGTCTGAATCCATCCATAACTTTTTGAGATATCCCGCTATGTATCGTTTTTGGCCCGATCTCTCAATGGTGAATAATCACTTAAAAATTAAATAATTCTCGTACCCGAATCCACATTCAGATATTCACCAAAGTCGAATTGATTTGTCCTTGTCACACACACAACCTTTCCACCAAGTTTCGTTCAAATCCATCCATAACTTTTTGAGATATCCTGCTATGTATCGTTTTTGCCCCTATCTCTCAATGTTGAAGAATCAATTTAAAAATTCCAGTAGCTGGATCCGGATCTTCACCAAAATCTAATCATTTCGTCCTTGTCACACACGCTACGTCTCTGCCAAATTTCGTTTGAATCCGTCCACAACGTTTTGAGATATCATGTTCACAGACAAACACACAAACACACAAATGAAAAATCACTCACAGAGCGACACTTGGCGAAACAGGACAAAGTAGGATGGCACTCGGTAGAGCATCCTTTTGACCTCAAAAATAATTATTGGTTGAGTTCAGTGACCTGATATGCAAATCGTCTTCAAAGTTTAAGTCAATGGGATGAAAATTGACAATTTTAGAAATTTGGCCTATGTTGACCTTTTTGCCTATGTTGACCTCAAAAATAGTTGGTGGTTGAATTCACTTAGATGGTATAACAATCCTTTTCAAATTTCAAGTTAATCGGATGAAAATTGAGGATTTTAGAAATCTGAAATGGTTGTTGACCTTTGGCTTATGTTGACCTTTTGGCCTAGGCTGATCTCAAAAATTGTTGGTGGTTGAATTCAGTTAGCCGATCTGTAAATCCTATTCAAATTTCAAGTCAATCGGATGAAAATTGAGGATTTTAGAAATTCAAAAAAAAGTGGTTGATCTTTGGCCTATGTTGACCTTTTGGCCTATGCTGATCTCAAAAATTGTTGGTGGTTGAATTCAGTACGCCGATATGTAAATCGTAATCAAATTTCAAGTCAATCGGATGAAAATTGAGGATTTTAGAAATATGAAAAAAGTGGTTGACCTTTGGCCTATGTTGACCTTTTGGCCTACACTAATCTCAAAAATAGTTGGTGGTTGAATTCAATACGCCGATATGTAAATCCTATTAAAATTTCAAGTCAATCGGATGAAAATTGAGGATTTTAGAAATTTGAAATAGTTGTTGACCTTTGGCCTATGTTGACCTTTTGACCTCAAATATATATAGGATTTTGTCGGACTACGAACTCTATCATTTGGTGAAGTTTCGTGAAGATTGGTTAAAAACTGTGACCTGTATGTAGGCAAGTATAAGTGAGCGGACAGACAAACACACAAACCAACAAACAAACACACACACAAACAAACAAACACACAGACAAACAAACACACACACAAACAAACAAACAAACAAACACACAAACAAACACACACACAAACAAACACACACACAAACAAACACACAAACAAACACACAAACACACACTGGAGTGATCAACATACTTGGGAAAAAAAAAAATTGCCAAGTAACAAACAGATGGGGGTGAAAAGATAACCTCCAGCTACCTTTGGTAAATGCCAATAGCAGGATGGAGGGAGAAGGTAGACGGAGATGGACAACAAGGGATGCAGGTAATGATGATATATATATATATAAAAACAGACTTGGCATTTAATATGGAATATATTTTCTTTTCTTGACTTGGGTTTACTTTCTTAACTCAGTATATCAATCTGGTGAATTTCTTTTACACTTTGGTGATTTATTTGTTAAAAGAACCATGTCACTGATTGTCTGTCGCAGCAAGAAGTCAACAACAGGATTATATCACAGGTGGCGTGACAAAATGTACGGACAGGTGCATTTGACGATTGGCTTCACAGTCGGGTATATAAGGATTGTTGCGTTCTGTATTAGTGTAAAACAACTGCTGCACGTCTCCAAAAGTTATTGCCGCTTCCTCTGGAGATGGTCCGTCAACTCGACAATGCTGTTGGTCATGGAGTGGTGGCTTTACGAAATTCCGGCATGAAACAGCGTGCTATTGCTCGGCAGTATGGCATCACTCAAGATCAGGTGTCAAAGATCCTGAAACGAAATGCTCAGAGGGGTGTCCCTACTCCAATACCGAGGCCAGGACGTCCCCGTAGAACCACAAGGAGGGATGATCGCCAGCTGCACCGGTTAATCCGCAATGGCCGTACCAAGTCAGCTAATCGGCTTAGGGCTGAGTGGCAGCAACTGACAAATGTGCCTGTATCCAGAAGGCTAGTCGACCAACGACTGGTTCAAGCAGGCTATCGTGCCAGGCGGCCCCTGAGAAAGCCACGCCTGACCAGACAACACCGCCAGCACCAATTGCAGTGGGCCAGAGAGCACCGTCAATGGCAGCCAGGACACTGGAATTACGTGATCTTCAGTGACGAGTCTAGATTTCTGGTCTATCGTCAAGATGGCCGCGTCCGAGTGCGCAGATAAGTGCACGAAGCCTACAACAAAGATTGTATAGTGCCAAGAGTCCAAGCTGGAGGTGGTGGAGTGACAGTTTTGGCTGCTTTTCATGCAGGGGGCAAAACTGACCTGGTTGTTCTGAATGGAAACCTGAACCAGTTCAAGTACAGGGCCATTCTGGAAGAAACATTGCTTCCATTTGCTCGTGCAGCCTTTCGAGGAAACTTTGTGTTCCAAGATGACAATGCACGGCCTCATCGTGCTCGCATGATCCAACACTTTCTTGCTGACCATGGTGTAGAGCATATGGAGTGGCCTGCCATGTCCCCGGATATGAGTCTGATAGAGAACTTGTGGGCAGAATTAACGCGTTAAATCGACCACTTGGACCAGCAGCCTGCCTCTGTGCGTGAATTGCAGCAGGGTGTCACTGCATGGCAAGCGATTCTTGTCCAAACCTTGGCAAATCTCGTGAACAGCATGCCTCAACGTGTGCGTGCTCTCCTGAATGCTCGTGGGGGTTACACGAAGTACTGAACTGTAATATTACTGTCCGTAATCCCAGTCGTAATTTAACTTTTGTTTTTGTTAATAACAAATTTGGCTAATGTGCAAAATAAAGAGCTCCTTCTGGAAAACGCACAGAAGTTTAACACAGTACTGTCCATGAATTGAGTTCGATATCAGTTTACATCACTTTCAAGGATCAATTTATTTGCTTCAAAATGTCAAATGTGGTTTTTGTTTCTTTTAAAGGTCACATTAACAAAATCTAGAATAATTTCAACATAATTCCAATGAACTTTTGGTTCTAAGACATCTTGAAAAGTAAGTTCACCCCCACAAAAAAAATATTCCATATTAAATGCCAAGTCTGTATATATATATTGTTGCGGATCTCAGCGCCGGCCTTTTCCCCTTACCAAGGGGGGATTAGGCCCCTTGTTTTTGACTCGCCGACGGGACCCGGGACCGATGACGTCCTTCCCGGACAGCGTTAGATAGGGTTTTAGGACTAGGGCTTCGCTATTACCTAAGTACTAACGCCGCCCAGAAACAAGGAAATAAGCCCCGAACGAATCACGGGTGTTGGTGGAAACGCCGAGCGGTGGCGAACCCGTGACCCGAGCCATTATCAATGACGAACCCGATCCAAGCGGTTCGCAATCGTGCCACGCTTGCACAATGAAGGAAATGACTGAAACGGTCGAATTTGGAAGAAAGGAATAACACGATTTATTTACACTTTGTACAATAAGAAGAAGAATACACAGTGCAGCCTTGAACAGTCTTAACTTATCCCTGGACAAACGGGCCCGTCATACGCAGACACACTCACAATGCAGCGTTAAACCGTCTTAACTTATCCCTGGACAAACGGGCCCGTCACACTCAGACACACTCACACGGGGTTGCAGACGAACAGGTCGATGGTCCAGGGATGGCGTCCAGGCAGCTCGCTCTCCGGTCCCCAACTCGCACCGCGAAGTAGATGAACACAGCAGCCAGGAGCTCTCCACGTGTCGTTTGGCGCGCACGGGATTATTATAGAGCGAATCGGTAGGGCTGGCTTTGGCGGTTACACTCGCGGCTCTGCCGCGTACGTAATAAGCGAAAAGTTCGTAATGGTTCAATAAACGCAAGCAATGCGCTTCTCAATCAAGGCTCGAAGCTGGCGTGTGCACGCCAGTCCCCTTAATGCAGTTCTCACACGAGTACTCCGGATCAGTTCTCTTGTATCAGCCAGTTCGCTCGGTCCTCATCTGGTTCTTCGTAAGCGCCTCTCCCTTCTCATCTCTCAACTCCCAGCCAGTCCTGTTCAAGGGCTTTGTGCAAAGGCTTATATAGCTTTGCGCAGCGAACCCTCTCAAACTTACTAGACGCTCTGTACCACGCCCTCTCAAGCCATGCCCTCTCAGCCCTGGTTGGCTGGTGCCCTTACCGTCACTGCCTCTGACGTGCTGCTTGATGCGGCCGCACCTCGACCCTCGCGCTCCTCTCTCTTTTCAGGCCTACCTCGTGGTTACCCGACTAGTTTGAGCAAGCAACGGGTAGCTAATGCTGCTGGCGGACAAAGCGTAACAAACTTGAGGGATGCCAAATGGGGCGCGGGATCGAGTTTGCCCATGATGGAAATTGGAGGGTGGCCGCGTAATGAAAAGGACCTAAGCTTATTTCTTTACACAACGCAGATGTCACTAGGGAAATGGCCTACTCTTACACCTTTTTTTTTTTTTTTTTTTTTGTAAACTGAATCGAGGCTGGTGAGAGAGCTAACATTTACTTCACAAACAAATCAACCAGACAAACAAAATATATAAAAAGAGGGAGCGGAAGACAAGATGGGGAGAGATGGGGGAGCACACAAACACAACATTTGAGAGCAGGGAGATGTGTGGGAGGGAGAGGGCTTGGGGGGAGGAGGCGTGGGAAGGGGGTGGGTGGGAGAAGTATAAAACACAAGGACACCAAGGACTTCCAGGACAGGCGTTCATATTTCAAAAAAGTGGAATTGGGGTGAAATTTGCGGGGGTAGAAAAGATCAAGGTTTTGGATGGGGGAAGATAAGAGATGGTGGTGAACAGCTGTTTTAAAGACCTGGAGGGTGGAGAAGGATTGAAGAGAGTGAGGGAGTTTGTTCCAGAGGTGGGAGAAAAGAGGAATGAAGGAGTGAAGGTGGGCAGAGAGTCTTGATTTTGGCAGTTTAACCATAAGTGGGTTGCAGGCAGATCTTGTGCGACCGGTAGGAATATTTGTGGGACAGAGCCCAGAGAGAGCTGGGGGGACAGGCCAGAGAGGAGTCGTTAGAAGACAGAAAGACCACCAACCTGCCTGCGGTGAGTGAGTGAGTGAGAGGCCCTTGGAGTTGGCTTCATCGCGGGAGATTCCAATGATTCTGAATGCTTTGGTTTCAACAGCGTGAAAACGAGCTAGGTGTGAGGCAGGAGCACCAGCCCAGAGGGGAGGGCAGTATTCCATTGAGCTGCGGATGAAAGCCTTGTATGTGGTGAGGAGCTCAGGTGTGCCAAGGAAGGACTTCGCACGACGGAGGCTGCCCAGTCGGCGACTGGCTTTGGAGGCCAGATTTGAAATGTGGTTTTCCCAGGAAAGATCATGGCAGATAGTGAGACCCAAAAGCTTGAGTGACAGAACTTCTTGGAGAGGATTATTCAGAAAGTGGATGGGAGGGTTGTCCAGTCGGTCTTTTCGGAGAGACATCGTAGGAGTGTGAGATATGTCAGGATTGAAAGACATGTTCCACTTGTTTGCCCAGTCTGTGATTTTGTCCAGGTCTGCAGAGAGTGAGGAGGCTGCAGACTGCCGATCTGAGGGATGAAGAATGGAGCGACAGAGAGTAGAGTCATCAGCAAAGAGACAGAGAGGATTTTCAAGAGAGTCAGAGAGATCATTGATGAAGACCAGAAAAAGCACAGGGCCCAGAACACTGCCTTGGGGAACTCCAGCCTGAACAGAAAGAGGAGATGAGAGAAACCCATTCAGGGCCACACATTGACTACGACTAGAGAGGAAGTCCGACAGCCATGCATGGAGATTTCCATGGATACCAAAAGAGGAGAGTTTGGTGAGCAGAGCGGGGTGCCAGACCGTATCGAAGGCATGTGATATGTCAAGGGAGACAGCTCTAATTTCCTGTTTGGCATTGAGGACCTCCATCCATTGTTGAGAAAGCAGAAGCAGCATCTCCAGAGTAGAGTGACCAGGTCTGAAACGAAATTGATGATCAGAGATCAAGCCATTGGAGAAGAGGAAAGATTTCATATCTGAAGCAATGATGGATTCCATGACTTTGCTGATAATTGGGGGAAGGCTGATTGGTCTGTAGTTGCTGGGATCTGTTTTTGCACCTTTTTTGTGCAAAGCGGTGATGTTGGCTGATTTCCAAGCAGATGGCAGATGACCTTGAGCAAAAGAGAGTGTGAAGAGAACAGAGAGAAGGAGTGAAAGAGCGGAAGAACAGGATTTTAGGACCCGTGGGCTGATGCCGTCAGGTCCAGTTGCAGAATCAGAGTCGAGGGTTGACAGAAACTTTTCCACCTTGTCAGGAGGAAAGGACACAGAGTCCAGGAGCAGCTGGGTACGACTGGGTATGGTGGGTACAGAGAAGGATGGGTTTGGGACACAAGATTTAGAGGCAAACACAGAGTTGAGGCATTCAGCTTTTTCACGTGCGGAGTCAGCCATGTGGCCGTTTGAGGTGAGGGAGGGGATGGAGGGGGAACAGACACCGGAAACAGATTTGACCAGACGCCACCAGGATTTGGAAGAGGGAGACAGATAAGAGAGTTCGGTCTTGAGAACGGAGAGATATTGTTTCCTGGCTCTCCTGAGGGTGGACACACACTTGTTTCGGGCTTTGTGAAAGGAAATGAGATTTCTTTCCGTTGGATTTGCTTTCCAGGAGACGAAAGCAAGTTGTTTCTGGGCAATAGCCTCACCACAAGATTCCGTGTACCATGGACGGGAGGAAGGGTATGACAACTGAAGACGAGATGGGATAAATCTGTGCATGAGAGAGAGCAATTTACTTTGGAAGAATTCCCAGGATGAGTTGATGTCAGAGGCGGTAGAGATGGGAGACCAGTCCAGATGATTGATGGCTGCTTGAAGACCATGCCAGTTGGCCTGAGTGAAATGCCAGACTCGTCGACGCTGAGAAGGCTCTCTGAGAATGGTCAGAGAGATGTCCACTTTAACAAGCACATGATCAGATGAGCCGATTGGAGCAGAAGAAGAGCAGCAGACATTTTCAGGGAAGTTAGTCATAACCAAGTCCAGAAGAGAAGATGCTCCGTTGACTGAGATCCGGGTCGGGAAATTGACAGATTGTGTCAGTCCCAATGAGTCACAGAAGTCCTTTGCTGAAGAGCAATGGCTGGTGAGAGAGGTACCCACACCCAGCCAACTAGCATGGTGACAATTGAAATCACCACATATGAGGAAGAGAGAGTTGGGATGGGTAGATAGAAGTTGGTCCAAATTATCAGACAACGAGATGTAGATGGAGTCATCACTGTTTGGTGGATGGTACAACACACATATGAACAAAAGGTGGGAGCGAAGGGGAAGCCGTAGCCAAAGGTATTCCTGGGGGTGAGGTGGAGAGAGGGCAGTGCAGGGCGAGTGAGGAAGAGAGTTTTTTTTATAAAGATAGCAACCCCATCTCCCGGACGAGGCTCAGGTCTGTCACACCGGAGGAGGGAGTGACCTGTGAGAGATAACAAGGAATCAGAGACTTCATGAAGGAGGAAAGTTTCTGTTAAGCAGATCACGTCTGGTTTGTCAGAAGCAACCTGTATGGAGAGATCATACATACTATGACATAACTAATTCTAATGGGCCTACGTGTTGCTTGTGGACTAACTATGGGGGGCAAACCTTTAACCTTTAATGATGTTATATTTGCAACCTCAAAACCGCAACACTGCTCCCCTCCTTCGCCAGGCTCGTCCCCGAGCCGAACCCACACAAGTGAGGACGACCGGTTTTGAGCAAGGGTCAGGACTACTTTTTAAATTCCGTGTGACACAGATGTGGTTCCCCTCTACATTTAACCTAACACCCTGTGTGTGACAGCTTTACAACACTAGATATGTCCCACCTACTGCGTTGTGTACTAACTAACTGACTCAAGCACTCAACACCCACGGCTAACCGAATTACGGAAAGAATTCTCAAACTAAACATAAAGCCGGTGGGGAGCATGTTATTTACAAGACTAATCTACTTATTTACAGTTCTACAACCCAGGACCTGTTGTTTTTGTGGGAAATAAATTTTGGAAGAGAAACACAATGCAATGCACCAATACACCATAAATAAATGCACCAATATGCACAATCATGCACAATCATCAAAATGCACAATAAATGTTTGCTGCTTGGCTGCGGCTGGGCTGCTGCTTCCTGACTCTTCCTGCTTCGTCTTCGGTGTGCCATAATTAAACTTGAGATCTTCCTTCCTGACACACCGGAATAAATAAAAATGCACAACCGTGTCCGTTTTTTATTTATGAGCAGGGCCATCTTATGGTCCATCTGCTTGACTTTGACGCCACTTAAAACCAGTGGTCCGCAGGGCAAGATAATGTTTCCAGCAAAGGTCTGCCCCAGCAAAGGTGCCAGGCCACAGAACGTGTGGTCCATTAGGTGTACTGGTGCAGCAACAGGTAGCAGGAGTACCACACAAGGGTAGCAGCACAGTTCATGGTTCCTGCCCACTCCCCTCAACAAAAGAAATGGGTCCATGGGTGGGGAGGAAAGACAAAGCAGAGAGTCAGCGGAGGCAAGGGCGCAAGGGTACACACAATACAAGGCAATGCAACATGAGGAGCATGGGTGAGCGAGCAGAGAAAGCTCGTCCCTAGCCGTACGTAACCTCCCATTTCAGCCTGCACTACCCTTGCCCTTCCCCGTATTTACACTTCCTTTACAAATTCGTCGCTACGTCTTGTCTTTTATATCCCCCCTCTAATCCGAATTCGTTTCCAATCCCTCCCAAGAAGGAAGAGATGGAATATCACAGAATGTCCAATCCCGTCGAGATGCGTCTTCACCTTCCAAACATCTGCAAAATCTGGTGTGGAGTTCTGTCACTCTTGGTGATTGGATGCGGATGGTGCGAAGAGACTTCTGATCCGAGCTATCCTCTAAATAACATTAATTCTTAAAATACCCGGGGTCATACCCTGCCAATTGGCAACTTTAAACTATGCGGTTCTAAAAACCAATTCCCATTGACCCACCCTGTGGTGCCCTACCAATTTTGGGTCTCACTCCACAATTTTTCAACCTGTGCCATCGCACAATTTTGGGGCTGGGTCGTGTGGCTCTACCTGCAGGTCGACCTACCTGTGCACCTCCGCCACTGAAGTTGCCACCTGAGCTTACCATGCTCCTTACAACTACCCTAAATCGGGGAAGGCCCCTCCTGGCTCTCTCACCCCTCTGATGCCCTCTCTGGCATTGGGCTACCCGGGTCCTTCGCTCGGATCCTCGGGCCCTGCTGAACACTACTCTGACCCTAACTGACTGGCTCCCAGAGCCTACCTGTGGCCTCACCTGGCTGACAGACCACCTGTGGCGGGGTGCCCAAATAACCATATGCACCAACAGGCTCACACGCCCAGCCATCTCCACAGACTCATGCACCCATCGAAGCACTTCATTGCTACTACCTGCACCACAGGTGTCAATATCCACAATTTACCTAAATCCTCTACCTAACTATAAACTACCCTCCCCGGGTACTCGTGAAGGGGTCCATCTTCCCCCATCCACTTCTTCGCACCATGCACTCCACACCACTCATTCCACACCACTCACTCCACACACCATTTATCCACACACCTGTTCTCCACTTGCACCCCATGCAAGCCCATTCACTCAACACCATGACACATGTCCTCAATACACCATTCATACAACACCTCGGGTCATCCCCGACCAATGCCTCATTTGATCAAGCCCAAGCACACCGTGGTTCCCATTCAATTCCTCATTTGCTCAAGCCCAAGACGCACCCACAATTACACACACACTGCATCATCTAACTAGCTGCTTTTCCCCCTAATACTTGTGCTTTCCCATCTTACCTTACACTAAACACTTCCCTCGTCATTATCATCCATCTAATCTGACTACGTCCCCTCTACCGGTACAAATGTCACTACTTAAATCTCAGTCTCCTATTGTCATCTCTAAATCCCTAACAATATCCTAGCCCGCCCTCGGCTAGTTTACACTGCCATCCCCATAATCTAAAGCTCATGTGCCCCCAAGTAATGGTAAAGCTACCATTCGCCAACACTACTGCCATTTGTCCACTATACTTGAGCCTCTCGGTGCAGAAATACATCGTCATTACAGCTTGGCTTTGGAAAGCCGAGCAATGCATGCGGGTGGTTGGTCTACTGTTGTTTGGGTCCGTCCGGCATTTTCGATTCTGGGGAGGAGGCATGCTCGGGCCGAGGTTCCAGGCGCCACCCCTGCGCGGAGCCTTTCGGTCTCCGGCACGATGGCCCAACCTCCCCCGGTTGGAGCACCGCGCCCGCCAGGGGCGATGGTCCGACCTCTCCTACCCCCCCCCCCCTGAACTGTGCCGATCGCCGCTACGACGCGGCACTGACCATACAGGGCGGGGCCCGGCACGAATTGTGCACGGCGCTCCTTGCGAGACCACCGTGGCAACGATCCCCGCCGGTCCCCGCAGCACACAAAGCACACCACGCCCCGAGAGCTCGCGTCGGCTATACGTCGGCCTAAACGCTAACCCCCCGGTCTGGGTCGATGCTTAAGTCGCATTCTCACACCACGCGACCCTTTCCATACTCACACATCGAGGCGCTCCAGCACCTCTCATACACCCCTGCACTCCGTTATTGCACTTTCTCTTCGTGCATTCTCTTCTCTCGCACACTCAGGTGCACACCACTCAGGCACACTCACGCCGCTCGCACACTCCATTATCACACACTCCTCTGTTACACACTCCGTGACACACTTGACCATCGCACACCCTCGCGTGCACTCTCCCGTTACGTACTCCGTACCCGTTACGTACTCCGTAACAACCATTGGTGTGCACTCTTTTGCTGCACACCCAATCACGCACTCTGGTGTGCACTCCCGCAAACTCTCTTCGACCATCGCACACTCTGTGTCCCTCTCCATTCCACACTCCGTTTCACACTCTTCTTCAACACACTCTTCCCACATACACCCCGTTGAGCATTCACTCTCGGTCTCGGTTTCACACTCGCGCTTCGGTGCCGTTCGCACACGCGCGCTATTCACCTTCACACAGCGCACCACGGACCTTCCACGAGCGCCCGGGTGACGTCGCGATCCCAAGCGTGCGAAAAATCTTTTCCCGCCACACACTTTCGCGCCAAACCTTTTCGCGCCATACACGCTCCTACTCACCTTCGGGATTGTCTTCTCCTCCCGTACCTGCAAACTTTCATTGGGGTTAGGCAGCACGACATCACGATGTGAATCCAGACTTTGAGTCCATTCCACCTCAATCTCCCGTGATACATGCACTAACTCTGCCGTCTCCTCAACCCCAATTTCAATTATAATTTCTTTTTCTTTATTAAGCTCGACGACCGCTGGCGCACATAAAATAAAATTTTCTAATTCGGCGGCCGTCGGCTTTTCCATACCCCGTGTCGCGATTTCTATTCCGGTCAACTTGGCTGTGCTCTGCTCAAAGTCGTTCTTCCCGCGTTTCTCAAATCGCGTTACCTCGTCGCGTACCAATGCGACTTTCCCGCTCGACCTGCGCCTTATGTCCTTCCCCACTTTTTCCATATCACAACTGGATTCCTCCCTCATTTTTTAAATGTTCTTTCCTGACTCTGCTATCCGGGCATCCATTTTTTCCTCTTGGATGTCCATTTTTGCATTCATTTCATTTATGTCATTCTTTTGGGCGTCAATTATTTCCCTTTTCCATTCGTCCCCGTAGGCCCTCATTTCAGCCATAAATTGCGCCATGAAGGATTGCATGTCCATAACCATTGGCGCCGCGGGCTCGGCTTCCGCTGCCTCGTGCGAGGCGCCGCCATTTCTTCCCCTGCTACCTCTACTGCTGTACCCTCATCAATTGCATCCTCCATTTCTCCCACTTCTTCCCGGGGGTCCTGGGTTGATTCTACCTCCTTATCCTCCTCATTTACCCCCACCGGCATCCGAACGTCTTGGTTAGCCATGGCACGATTTTAATTTTGGTTCTTAAAAACTAAATTTCGGTCGCTCGTAATTTTGACCAAATTTGTCCAAAAAAAAATTGGTAGGGTTCCAAATCCCAACTCCCCGACATCAATTGTTGCGGCCAATATGCACAATTGGTGTCCAAAATTTGGTCTAAAAAATTTAGTCCCAGGTTCCAAATTCCCACTCCTGACACCAATTGTTGCGGATCTCAGCGCCGGCCTTTTCCTCTTACCAAGGGGGGATTAGTCCCCTTGTCTTTGACTAGCCGACGGGACCCGGGACCGCTGACATCCTTCCCGGACAGCGTTAGATAGTGTTTTAGGACTAGGGATTCGCTATTACCTAAGTACTGACGCCGCCCAGAAACGAGGAAATAAGCCCTGCCCGAATCACGGGTGTTGGTGGAAACGCCAAGCGGTAGTGAACCCGTGACCTGAGCCGTTATCAATGACTAACCCGATCCAAGCATTTCATAATCGTGCCACGCTTACCCAATGATGGAAATGACTGAAACGGTCGAATTTGGAAGAAAGGAATAACACGATTTATTTACACTTTGTACAATAAGAAGAAGAATACACAGTGCAGCCTTAAACAGTCTTAACTTATCCCTGGACAAACGGGCCCGTCACACTCAGACATGCTCACACTGGGTTGCAGACTACCAGGTCGATGGTCCAGGGATGGCGTCCAGGCAGCTCGCTCTCCGGTCCCCAACTCACACCGCGAAGTAGATGAACGCAGCGGCCAGGAGCGCTCCACGTGTCGTTTGGCGCGCATGGGATTATTATAGAGCGAATCGGTAGGGCTGGCTTTGGTGGTTACACTCGCGGCTCTGCCGCGTACGTAATAAGCGAATAGTTCGTAATTGTTCAATAAACGCGAATAAACACGAAGCGCAATAAATGCGCTTCTCGATCATGGCTCGAAGCTGGCGTGTGCACGCCAGTCCCCTTAATGCAGTTCTCACACGAGTGCTCCGGATCAGTTCTCTCGTATCAGCCAGTTCGCTCGGTCCTCATCTAGTTCTTCGTAAGCACCTCTCCCTTCTCATCTCTCAACTTCCAGCCAGTCCTGTTCAAGGGCTTCGTGCAAAGGCTTATATAGCCTTGCCCAGCGAACGCTCTCGAACTTACTAGACGCTCTGTACCACGCCCTCTCAAGCCATGCCCTCTCAGCCCTGGTTGGCTGGTGCCCTTACCGTCACTGCCTCTGACGTGCTGCTTGATGCGGCCGCACCTCGAACCTCGCGCTCCTCTCTCTTTTCAGGCCTACCTCGTGGTTACCCGACTAGTTTGAGCAAGCAACGGGTAGCTAATGCTGCTGGGGGCCAAAGCGTAACAAACTTGAGGGATGCCAAATGGGGCGCGGGATCGAGTTTGCCTATGATGTAAATTGGAGGGTGGCCGCGTAATGAAAAGGACCTAAGCTTATTTCTTTACACAACGCAGATGTCACTAGGGAAATGGCCTACTCTTACACCTTTTTTTAAATTTTTTTATCTACTCTTACACATATCTAGTGTCGTAAAACTGTCACACACAGGGTGTTAGGTTAAATGTAGAGGGGAACCACATCTAAGTGTCACACAGAATTAAAAAAGTAGTCCTGACCCTTGCTCAAAACCGGACGTTCTCACTTGTGTGGGTTCAGCTCGGGGACGAGCCTGGCGAAGGATGGGGACAGTGTTGCGGTTTTGAGGTTGTAAATATAACATCATTAAAGGTTAAAGGTTTGCCCCCCATAGTTAGTCCACAAGCAACACATAGGCCCATTAGAATTAGTTATGTCATAGTATGTGTAAGAGTAGGCCATTTCCCTAGTGACATCTGTGTTGTGTAAAGAAATAAGCTTAGGTCCTTTTCATTACGCGGCCACCCTCCAATTTTCATCATGGGCAAACTCGATCCCGCGCCCCATTTGGCATCCCTCAAGTTTGTTACGCTTTGGCCGCCAGCAGTGTTAGCTGCCCGTTGCTTGCTCAAACTAGTCGGGTAACCACGAGGTAGGCCTGAAAAGAGGGAGGAGCACGAGGGTCGAGGTGTGGCCACGTCAAGCAGCACGTCAGAGGCGGTGATGATAAGGGCACCAGCCAGCCAGGGCTGAGAGGGCATGGCTTGAGAGGGCGTGGTACAGAGCGTCTAGTAAGTTCGAGAGGGTTCGCTGGGCAAGGCTATATAAGCCTTTGCACAAAGCCCTTGAACAGGACTGGCTGGGAGTTGAGAGATGAGAAGGGAGAGGCACTTATGAAGAATTAGATGAGGACCAAGCAAACTCGCTGATACGAGAGAACTGATCCGGAGCACTCGTGTGAGAACTGCATAAGGGGACTGGCGTGCACAAGCCAGCTTCGAGCCTTGATTGAGAAGCGCATTGCTCGCGTTTATTGAACCATTATGAACTATTCGCTTATTACGTACGCGCAGAGCCACGAGTGTAACCGCCAAAGCCAGCCCTACCGATTCGCTCTATAATAATCCCGTGCGCGCCAAACGACACATGGAGAGCTCCTGGCCGCTGCGTTCATCTACTTCGCGGTGCGAGTTGGGGACCGGAGAGCGAGCTGCCTGGACGCCATCCCTGGACCATCGACCTGTTCATCTGCAACCCCGTGTGAGTGTGTCTGAGTGTGACGGGCCCGTTTGTCCAGGGATAAGTTAAGACTGTTTAAGGCTGCACTGTGTATTCTTCTTCTTATTGTACAAAGTGTAAATAAATCGTGTTATTCCTTTCTTCCAAATTCGACCGTTTCAGTCATTTCCATCATTGGGTAAGCATGGCACGATTACGAACCGCTTGGATCGGGTTAGTCATTGATAACGGCTCGGGTCACGGGTCGCTACCGCTCGGCATTTCCACTAACACCCGTGATTTGGGCGGGGCTTATTTCCTCGTTTCTGGGCGGCGTTAGTACTAAGGTAATAGCGAATTCGTAGTCCTAAAACCCTATCTAACGCTGTCCGGGAAGGACGTCATCGGTCCTGGGTCCCGTCGGCTAGTAAAAGACAAGGGGACTAATCCCCCCTTGGTAAGGGGAAAGGCCGGCGCAGAGATCCGCAACAATATTTACAACCTCAAAACCGCAACAATATATATATATATATATATATATATATATATATATATATATATATATATATATATATATAACTGTGAGAAATAGTAGAAACTCCACAGTACGAGCAGGGCGTCTCATTTGCATTAAATAAATAATCGCGAGATTAAATCAGATGCGGACATAGCTTCAGGACATCGATCTTTAATTTTCGACAAGCTTTCGACCAACAAAGGTCTTCTTCTTAGTCTACAGAAACAACAGGCATGTATATCAGACAAGTATGTATCGTGATATGTGTGTAAGATGTGTGATATGTGTAGAAAATGCATACAAAAGGAAGAGCCATGCCAAAGCTCAATCACCGTCCCCAAGTTCAACGGAAGTGAAGCGCAGCTAACAGTTACCGTTCGCGTTACAGTTCGGTGCATGTGCATGTACAAATATAGATACATACATACATAAACATACAAGCATATATTCATATACCATTTATATTCATATAATATATTTATATATTTATTTATATATTTATATATATGACATATAAAGGTAGAATGAAAGAATGAGTGAATGAATGAGTGAATGAATGAATGAATGAATGGCTTACGGTTAATGATTTGATTGGGTTGATGTAAGAACATTCTTTAATCATCAAAATTTATGCCATGAGGGATCTTTGTCCGAGGTTTATGTATCCAAAAGGACTCACGTTTCAGAATCGTGCACGCAATCCGCTCGATGTACTCAAACCACACGTGGATCGTGCGAGGCTTGTTTCCTCGCTCCCAGGGCAGCGCTGGGAATTGGATACGAGCGAGAAGTGGTCCCGAAACCCTACTCCGCATTTGTCCGGAAGGGACGTAATAAGCCTCGGTTCCGCCAAGCCCAGTAAAGACAAAGGGATTAATCCCCTCTTGTTAGGGGGATTAAGGGTGGCGTAGAGAACCGTAACAAAATATATATATCTATAATTATATATATATACAGACTTGGCATTTAATATGGAATATTTTTTGTGGGGGTGAACTTACTTTTCAAGATGTCTTAGAACCAAAAGTTCATTGGAATTATGTTGAAATTATTCTAGATTTTGTTAATGTGACCTTGAAAAGAAACAAAAACCACATTTGACATTTCGAAACAAATAAATTGATCCTTGAAAGTGATGTAAACTGATATCGAACTCAATTCATGGACAGTACTGTGTTCAACTTCTGTGCATTTTCCAGAAGTATCTCTTTATTTTGCACATTAGCCAAAAATGTTTTTAACAAAAACAAAATTTAAATTACGACTGGGATTACGGACAGTAAAATTACAGTTCAGTACTTCGTGTAACCCCCACGAGCATTCAGGAGAGCACGTACACGTTGGGGCATGCTGTTCACGAGATTTGCCAAGGTTTGGACAGGAATCGCTTGCCATGCAGTGACAATAGCCTGCTGCAATTCATGCACAGAGGTCGGCTGCTGGTCCAAGTGGTCGATTTGATGCGTTAATTTTGCCCACAAGTTCTCTATCGGATTCATATCCTGGGACATGGCAGGCCACTCCATATGCTCCACACCACGGTCAGCAAGAAAGTGTTGGATCATGCGAGCACGATGAGGCCGTGCATTGTCATCTTGGAGGGCAAAGTTTCCTCGAAAGGCTGCACGAGCAAATGGAAGCAATGTTTCTTCCAGAATGGCCCTGTACTTGAACTGGTTCAGGTTTCCATTCAGAACAACCGGGTCAGTTTTGCCCCCTGCATGAAAAGCAGCCCAAACGGTCACCCCACCACCTCCAGCTTGGACTCTTGGCACTATACAATCTTTGTTGTAGGCTTCATGCACTTGTCTGCGCACTCGGACGCGGCCATCTTGACGATAGACCAGAAATCTAGACTCGTGACTGAAGATCACGTGATTCCATTGTCCTGGCTGCCATTGACGGTGCTCTCTGGCCCACTGCAATCGGCGCTGGTGGTGTTGTCTGGTCAGGCGTGGCTTTCTCAGGGGACGCCTGACACGATAGCCTGCTTGAACCAGTCGTTGGTTGACTAGCCTTCTGGATACAGGCACATTTGTCAGTTGCTGCCACTTAGCCCTAAGCCAATTAGCTGACTTGGTATGGCCATTGCGGACTAACCGGTGCAGCTAGTGATCATCCCTCCTTGTGGTTCTGCGGGGACGTCCTGGCCTCGGTATTGGAGTAGGGACACCCCTCTGAGCATTTCGTTTCAGGATCTTTGACACCTGACCTTGAGTGATGCCATACTGCCGAGCAATAGCACACTGTTTCATGCCATAATTTCGTAAAGCCACCACTCCATGACAAACAGCATTGTCGAGTTGACGGACCATCTCCAGAGGAAGCGGCAATAACTTTTGGAGACGTGCAGCAGTTGTTTTCCACTAATACAGAACGCAACAACCCTTGTATACCCGACTGTGAAGCCAATCATCAAATGCACCTGCCCGTACATTTTGCCACGCCACCTGTGATATAATCCTGTTGTTGACTTCTTGCTGCGACAGACAATCAGTGACATGGTTCTTTTAACAAATACATCACCAAAGTGTAAAAGAATCTCACCAGATTGATATACTGAGTTAAGAAAGTAAACCCAAGTCAAGAAAAAAATATATATTCCATATTAAATGCCAAGTCTGTATATATAATATATTGTTGTGGATATGAGAATTGTGTGTTTTTATTGTTGTAAAATATCACCCTCCTTCCTCCATTTGGTGTATAAAGGTCAAAGGTCCTGCCCGTAGTTATTCCATATACAATCACGTAGCAAATCATAGATTTCCTCCTTGTTCAATAGTTATCTCCTTATTATGTGTATTAAATTAAGGCTTTGTCTTCCATTAATTAACACTCCATTGCACCGAATTCCAATAAGGTAGATTCCCTTCACATCCCCCTTTTGCCATCAATTGCCAAACTGCATTGGGTGGTTTTCTGCATTACGCTGCTGCGTTGGGGTTGTGGTTTTCGCCGCAAAACTCCATTGCGCACGAGGTCATCTCGGAGCAGAAGGTGGGAGGAGTCAGCCCAGCACCAGGAACAAGGCGTGGCCTTGCAAACGCCTCCTCTAGGGGCGGGATCGGTGAGCCCTCGCGACCAATCAAGGCCGAGGAGAGCTCACCGATGGGTGTGTCGTGGAGGCCGGCGGCTTGATCGCCCCAGGTGCAATAAAAAGTGCGCGCGGAAGCCTTTGAGAGAGAGAGAGAACCCGTCATCCAACGCCCCCACGTCAGATGCGGCAGAGACAGCAAGCCATTGAGGGAGAGAGAGAACCCGTCACGCAACGCCCCCACGTCAGATGCGGCAGAGACAGCAGCTTGAACCAACGGAGCTTTGAAACCACCGCAGTTTTTGACCATGGCAGCTTTGAGCGGTGACGGCAGTTGCAGCCTCGAAGCAACGTCGCCGTACGAGAGACGGTTGAGGAGAGCCGGCGGCTGCCCAACTCGAGCCGCGATCATCCCAACCACCCGGATCCTTCCCGCCATTCGTTCCTGCCATCATCCCCCGTGTAAGTCTGATTGTTCGTCCGTCTTCTGTGTTGTCCTGGGGTTTAAGTAAGACTGTTTATAGGTAAGCTAGTATTTGCACTGTGTCTCTTCTTCTTCTGTATTTTATTTTGTTATCTTTCCTCCTCCTTGGTTACTTTTCATCGTGTACATAATAGGTAGAAATAAATCATATTCGTATTTCCTACTGCTGTCTTCCTCTTCTTCACATCCTTCGTCTTTGTCTTTTCCCCATTTAAAACCTGTGGCACGATTTGGCTAACGTTCAAGGATCAGGTCTAGTTTCTGTTAATAGTTCGTGCCGCGGTTGCTAAAACCGCTCGGCAATTAACATCTGTCCGCGGTACGAACGGGGCTGTGCACCTGCCTTTCCGGAGGTAGCTGGGCAGCGTCAGGGACCCCGTCGGTCAGTCAGACGAGGGGATTAATCCCCCCCCCCTCGGTAAGGGGAACAGAGGCCGACGTTGGGTTCCGTAACAATTGGTGTCAGGAGTGTCGGATTTGGACCTGAAGCGCGAATAGCGCGCTCAAAATTACGAGTGGCCCGAGATTTTATTTTTAAATTCCAAATTTGAAAATCGTGCCATGGATGATCAAGACGACAGGATGCCGGTGGGGGAATAAGAAGAGGGGTTAGGGGGAACCCAGGACCCCAGGGAAATGTATATGAAGGAGGAGAGAAATGAGGATGTGGTTGAGGGGGCTTCAGGTGCACAAAATGGCGCCCTAGCGCACGTGGTTGCAGGGGCACAAAATGGCGGCGCCGCGGAGGGCGAGCCCGTGGTGGCGGCTGGGGACGCTGGGCAAACCGGGTTTGACCTCAGATTATTCTTGACCCAACTGAATGCAAAAATGGATAGGATGGGGGGCCAAATGGGGGCAATGAGGGACGAAGCGAGGAGTACCAGTGAGCAAATGGGGGCAATGAGGGATGAAGCAAGGGGTACCAGTGAGCAAATGGGGGCAATGAGGGACGAAGCGCGGGGTACCAGTGAGCAATTAAGAGACAGGTTAAACAATATGAACAATAAATTTGAGGGGTTAGACAATAATTTTAAGGGGTTGAACAATAAATTTGAGGGTTTAGACAATAATTTTAAGGGGTTGGACAATAAATTTGAGGGGTTAGACAACGGGATAAAAGGGGTGAAGAATGGGTTAACGGGGCTAGAAGACAGGATGGAAGACAAATTGCAGGAAATAGGGGAGCAATCCGCCCGGGAAATCAAACAGATGGGGAACCAGATAGAGGAGGTGAAAATCGGGTGAGAAACTAAATTGGATGCTCAAAGTAATGAATTGGAACAGATGAGGGCGGCATCTACTAAAGAGATGGGAGAAATGGGGGAGGAGATAAGACGAGGTGTGAGCGAGGAGTTCGCGGGGGTACGCGAGGAGGTAAAGCGAGGTGAGGAGCATATGGAGAAAGAGGTGAGGAATAATACGGCTAGGTTACAGGGGGGCATAGAGGACCTGACACGGGGAGTAGAGCAGCTGACGGTGGGACAAAAGGAACTAGTGGAGCAGGTGGAAAAGAACACTGCGGTACTAGGAGGGTTGAAAGCGACACAAAAAGAAATCAAAAATGAATTAATAGCGACGAAGAGGGAATGTCGGATGGTACATGAGGGGCTGACAAAGAGGTTGGACGAGGTAACGGAAGCGATAGAGACGAAGGACCGGGGGGTGAGGACGCACATAGAAACGGTGAAGGTGGCATTAGAGGAAGAGTTCGAGGGGGCGCACCGGGAAATGAAGGAGGTAAAGGAGAAATTAGAGGAACTGGAAGAGGGGTGGATGAGTGAAATTAAGAAGAGACGGAGGGAAACTAAGAGGGAGATAAAGAAGGAGGTTGAAGGAACTGCGCTCCAACGCGAGTCGAAAGAATTGACGCGACCAAAGACGGAATTTGTCCGAGTTGCTTTATTGAAACAAAACAGCTCAGGTATTCTGACAAGCCCGTTTATCGGGCAGCAATATATATACACATTTATGTCGGGAAGTTTGCCCGGCAAAAGCTATACCGGGCATGCCCGGGTGTCAAGGGCGAGCCTTGGAAAGACGAGTCTGGACCTGCCCGGGCGTGTTTGGCTGCGGCCTGGTAAGTCGAGGCTGGGCGTGCCCGGGCGCTCTGGACGAGCACTGGAAAGGCGATAGCGGGCATGCCCGGACGCTCTGGGCGAGCCCTGGAAAGGTGATAGCGTGCATGCCCGGACGCTCTGGGCGAGCCCTGAAAAGGCGATAGCGGGCATGCCCGGACGCTCTGGGCGAGCCCTGGAAAGGTGATAGCGGGCATGCCCGGACGCTCTGGGCGAGCCCTGAAAAGGCGATAGCGGGCATGCCCGGATGCTCTGGGCGAGCCCTGGAAAGGCGAGAGCGGGCATGCCCGGGAAAGACGAGACCGGGCGTGCCCGGGAGGTTCGGGCGTGCCCGGGAACAGTGAGTCCGGGCATGCCCGGGAGAGGCGCGTCTGGCCGTGTTCTGGCCGGTGCAAGGCGATTGTGTGCATCCAGCGGTAACCGCTACAAACGCCCCTCCAGAATCGACCTGCACCGGCAGGGTCAATTTAAGGGGGGTCCGGATGACCCGGCCGAAGCGACCCCTGGAGGGTCGTGGGGAGGGGTCCGACGTGGTGGTGGGTGGTCGAGCGGGGGGAACTGTGGACGGGGGGCGGCCTCGCCGCGGAGGAAGGGCCAACCGTGGTGGTCGGTCGACGTCCATGTGCGCTGGTTTGAGGCGGTCCACAGAAATCCGGTCCGGCCGGCCGCCGAAGTCGACGATGAAAGACTTGTCGCCCCGTCGCAGGACCCGGAAGGGCCCGTCGTACGGCGGCCGGAGTGGCCCCCGGTGCGCGTCATGACGCACAAAGACGTACTCCGCTGTGCGAAGCGCCGGGGGGACGTAGGACTGGGGGCCACCGTGGCGGGACGTCGGCACGGGGGCAAATCGTCGGGCGGCCTCCTGGAGGTCCGAGCGCTGGCGAGCGGCGGACCAGGGACTGGTAGCGTCGGGCACGAATTCGCCCGGGACGCGGAGCGGCTGGCCATAGACGAGCTCGGCGGCGGACACCTGGAGGTCTTCCTTGGGGGCCGTGCGAAGGCCCAAAAGGACCCACGGCAGCCGGTCGGCCCAACCGTCGTCCTGATGGCCGGCCATGAGTGCGGCCTTCATGGAGCGGTGAAACCGCTCGCACAACCCGTTGGCTTGGGGGTGGTAGGCCGTGGTGCGGTGCAGCATGACCCCCAACGAACGGGCGACCGCGCCCCAAAGCTCAGACGTGAACTGTGGGCCACGGTCGGACGAGATCTCCGCTGGTGCGCCGAAGCGCGCGACCCAGGTGGCGATGAACGCCTGCGCCACGTCGGCGGTGGTGGTGGAGGCGAGGGGCACGGCCTCCGGCCACCTGGTGGTCCTGTCCACCATGGTGAGCAGGTGGGTGAACCCCCGCGAGGGGGGCAGGGGACCCACCAGGTCCACGTGGACGTGGTCGAAACGCCGTTCAGGCACGGCGAAAGGTGCCAGCGGGGCCTGGGTGTGGCGGTGGACCTTGACCCGCTGGCAGGCCGTGCAGGCATTGGCCCAGTCGCGGAAGTTTCATCGAAGGCCGTGCCAGACGAAACGCGCCGACACCAGCTTCTGAGAAGCTTTCCGGCCCGGGTGAGAAAGGCCGTGGATGGAGGCGAAGATGCGGCGCTGCCAGGAAACGGGCACGATGGGGCGAGGCTGGCCCTGGGAGACGTCGCAGAGCAGGACGGTGCCCGCGAAGGGAATGTCGGCCAGGCGGAGGCCCGTGTCCGCCGCACGGAGTGCCTACACCGAGGCGTCGGTGGTCTGGTCGGCCGCCATGAGCGCGAAGTCCACGCCGAGGTGGACCGTGTTCGCGCTGGCCCGAGAAAGACAGTCGGCCACGGCGTTGTCTTTGCCGGTGACGTGCCGGATGACCGTGGTGAACTCCGACACGGCGGAGAGGTGGCGCTGCTGGCGGGCCGACCACGGCTCCGTGACCTTAGCCATTGCGTAGACCAACGGCTTGTGGTCGACGAAAGCCGTGAACGGGCGGCCCTCCAGGTGGTGTCGGAAATGGCGAACGGCCAGGAATAGCCCGAGCAGCTCGCGGTCGAACGTGCTGTAGTTTAACTCGTTCGGCCGGAGTTGCCGGCTGAAAAAAGCGAGTGGCTGCCAAACCCCGTCCACCAAATGCTCATGGACGGCGCCCACCGCGTAGTTGGAGGCGTCCGTAGTGAGGGCGATGGGCGCGTTGAGCACCGGGTGAGCCAGCAGCGTTGCGTCGGCGAGGGCCCGTTTGGCGCTGGCGAAGGCCGCGTCCATGGCCGCGGACCAAACAATGTCATGCTTGGCCGGCTTGCCCCGGAGGGCCTCGTAAAGGGGCCGCATGAGCTGAGCAGCGCGGGGCATGAATCGGTGATAAAAATTCACCATGCCGAGGAACTCTTGGAGGGCCTTGATGGAACGGGGACGCGGGAACGTGGTGATGGCCTCGACCTTGGTCGGCAGCGGCACGGCCCCGGTCTTGGTGATGCGGTGGCCCAAAAAGTCAACGGTCGTCGCGCCGAAGTGGCATTTGACCGGGTTGACAATTAAGCCATGCTCGCTGAGGCGACCGAACAGTGTTCGGAGGTGGAGGAGGTGCTCGGCGCGGGACGTGCTGGCGACGAGGATATCGTCCAGATAGACGAAAAGAAACGGCAGGTCGCGCAGCACGCCGTCCATCAAACGCTGGAACGCCTGGGCCGCGTTCTTGAGGCCAAACGGCATCCGCAAAAATTCGAACAGGCCGAACGGCGTGATGACGGCCGTCTTCGGGACCTCGCCCCCCGGACAGGTACCTGGTGGTAGCCCCGTATCAGGTCAATTTTCGAAAAGATGACCCGTCCCGCCAAACGGGCGGAAAAGTCCTGAATATGCGGGATCGGGTACCTGTCGGGGGTGGTAGCGTCGTTGAGACGGCGGTAGTCGCCACACGGGCGCCATCCACCCCCCGGCTTTGGCACGATGTGCAGTGGCGAGGCCCACGCGCTATCGGAGCGCCGCACGATGCCGAGGTGCTCCAACGCGTCGAACTCGGCATTCGCCACGGCGAGCTTGGCCGAGTCGAGGCGGCGGGCCCTGGCATAGACCGGCGGGCCTGTAGTGGGTATGTGGTGCTCGATCCCGTGCCGCACCGCGATGGCCGAAAACGTCGGCCGCGTGAGGGCCGGGAATTCCGCGAGCAGGCGAGCGAACTCGTTCGCTGCCGGGAGGGAGCACGCCAGTTCGGTCGGCGCAGAGCTGCTCATCGTGCACGCCAGGGAGCTGAAGGTCTCGGCGTTGACAAGGCGACGACGTTTGACGTCGACCAGCAGCCCGTGCGCGCAGAGGAAGTCGGCGCCCAGCAAAGCCATGGGGACGCAGGCGGTCACAAAAGTCCATTGAAAACGCTGGCTGCCGAAGCAGAGGGTGACGACGCGTCGGCCGAAAGTGCGTATGGCCGAGCCATTAGCAGCGACCAAAGAGGGGCCGCAAACGGCGTCCCGCCTGTCCTGCTCGGAGGCGGGTATGACGCTCAGTTGGGCGCCGGTGTCACACAGGAAACGCCGCCCAGACGCTTTGTCCCGAATAAACAGCAAGTTGCCCGAGTGGCCGGCGCTCATGGCTGGGAATGAACGCCGGCCCAGCCGTTTCCCGACCTGCCGAAAGTGCACGGGGGCCGGCACGTCCGAGCCTTGTGTCCGAACCTGGCGTGGTAATAACACCACGCCCGGTCAGGTGGAGGCCCCGGCCGTCGTGTCGGAAGCGGGCGGTGCGGCGTGGCGGCCGCCAGTTGCACCGGCAGTTCGCCCTCCAACCGCGCAGGGCGCTCGGGTGTCGTGGGCGTCGCCTCGGACGGCGGCGGGCTCCAGGTAACCGCGCCGATGTGCTGGCCCGCCGAGGAGATCTTATCGGCTTCCCTGGCGAGGGCGCGGGAATCCGTGATCAACGTGCCAGCCAGGGCGAGGCGTACCGGGTGAGGCAGCTGGCGAAGGAACAGCTCGCGGAACAGAAAATCCAGAGAGTGCTCACCGAGCAACGAGAGCATATAGTCCATGCGCTCGGACGGGCGCGTGTCGCCGAGCTCGGGCAGAGCGAGCAGGCGCCGTGCGCGTGCTGCCGGTGAGAGGGCGAAAGCGTCGAGGAGGAGTGTCTTCAGCGCGTCGTATTTGTCAGCAGCCGGCGGGTGCTCGAGGAGGCTCAAGGCGCGGGCCGCGGTGGCGGAACCGAGCGCCGCCACAACATGGTGGAAGCGGGTGTCGTCCGCAGTGATGCCTCGCAGGGCGAACTGAGAGTCCGCCTGGGCGAACCAAACAGCCGCGTGAGCCTCCCAGAAGGTAGGCAGTTTAAGACTCACTGCCGTGTCCATGTCGGTAGGTCACCAATGAAGGAACTGCGCTCCAACGCGAGTCGAAAGAATTGACGCGACCAAAGACGGAATTCGTCCGAGTTGCTTTATTGAAACAAAACAGCTCAGGTATTCTGACAAGCCCGTTTATCGGGCAGCAATATATATACACATTTATGTCGGGAAGTTTGCCCGGCAAAAGCTATACCGGGCATGCCCGGGTGTCAAGGGCGAGCCTTGGAAAGGCGAGTCTGGACCTGCCCGGGCGTGTTTGGCTGCGGCCTGGCAAGTCGAGGCTGGGCGTGCCCGGGCGCTCTGGACGAGCACTGGAAAGGCGATAGCGGGCATGCCCGGACGCTCTGGGCGAGCCCTGGAAAGGTGATAGCGGGCATGCCCGGACGCTCTGGGCGAGCCCTGAAAAGGCGATAGCGGGCATGCCCGGATGCTCTGGGCGAGCCCTGGAAAGGCGAGAGCGGGCATGCCCGGGAAAGACGAGACCGGGCGTGCCCGGGAGGTTCGGGCGTGCCCGGGAACAGTGAGTCCGGGCATGCCCGGGAGAGGCGCGTCTGGCCGTGTTCTGGCCGGTGCAAGGCGATTGTGTGCATCCAGCGGTAACCGCTACAAGGTGATGGAATATGTACAAGGTCTGTGCTCAAATCGTGATGGTGTGCTCGCTAACCAAATAAAGAGTTTGCAGGTGGCAGAGGAGGAACGGAGACGAGGTGTCAAGGTGAGTGGCAATATACTCGGAAATGTATATGGTGTGAGGGGAGATTCAGTCGGCTTGGGGGTTGGTTTGGACCCGGGTGTTCGTGAGAGGCCGCGGGTAAGGTGTGCGACAGGTACAGAGTGTGAAGGAGGAGGTGTGCGAGGATGTCCGACTATGGGGTGTGTGAGGAAAAAGTGCGCGCCGAGGAGTGAGTGTGCTGTCGAGAGTGAGTTGGTCGTAGCGCAAGTGTGGGGGGGCACATGGAAGCGCGTAATGGGGAGTGTTATGGAGGACGTAACGGGAGAGTGTGTACGAGAGAGGTGTGTAACAGAGGAGTGCGTGAGTACAGAGTGCGCTGTCGAGAGTAAGGGTGAATGCGCGACCGAGTGAGGTGGTGAGAGTAGTGCGAGTGACACGGAGCACGAGTTGGTTGTGGCAGGTGAGAGAGAATGTACACCTGGAATGGAAGGATGCACACCTGGAGTGGTCGAGCGCGTGTGGGAATGCACACTGGAGTTAGTAGTGAGGCACGTGATTGGGTGTGCACTGTGCAAGTGAGTGCACACCCGTGGTTGTCACAGAGGATGTGACCGAGGAGTGGGCGCGAAGAGGTGTGTTGATGAGGTGTGCGAACGACGAGTGTGCCAAGGTGTGCGGTGGTCAGGTGTGTGACAAAGTCTGTGAGCGGAATGAGTGTACCTGGGTGTTGTATAAGAGAAGGTGCAATGACGAAGAGCATGGAGACAGCTGGATGTGTGAGCAAGGAATGGAACGCGGGGTGTGAGCATGCAAGTGGAGCATCGACGTTAACCGGGTTAGCGGTTAGATCGACCTGTAGCCGGAGCGAGCCCTCGGTTCGTGCCGGGCTTCGTGTGCTGCGGGAACCAGCGGGGATCGTAACCGCGGCGGTTTCGAAAGAACCGCCGTACGCGATCCACGCCGGGCCGCGCTCTGAACGGCCGCGTCCGTGCTCCGCTAGGCGGAACGGGCGGCCCGGTAAGAAGGGTCGGGACGGCGACCCCTTTTGGTTGCGGCGTTCCGGCAGGGCGAGATCGGGTCATCAGGTGGGGGACCGAAAGGCTCCGTGCCGAGGTGGACCTTGGGATCTCGGCCTGAGTAAACCTCCTTCCCTGCACCGAATGCCGGACGGATCCAACCGCCGGCACCGAACAACCCACATTCATTGCTCGGCTTTGCGAAGCCGAGCTTTGGAGATGAATTGGCGCACCGAGAGGCTCCAGTGAGTGGAGATGAATTGGCGCACAGAGAGGCTCCAGTGAGTAGACTGTGATGATGATAGTGTTTTGGACCCGAAATTGAGATAGAAAAAATTTGATGATTGGCAGATGATTGGTAGAGTGATTGGGAAATTTTTGATTGGTTGCAATTGGATGAGCCAAATTGATAGTGGGAGATACCCGATGTGAGGGGGTGGCAACTCTGCCATCCCTCACATACGGGGGCAAAGGAGCTATAGTTTATGGGGTTTGGCAGTGAAAACTAGCCCGGGAGGGTTAGGATAAAGTGTGTAGGGATCTAGAGAAGATGACCATAGGTAACGGTAAGGTTAGGTAGCAACATTGGACAGGTAGTGGGGACATAGAGAGGGTAGTTGAATTATAATGCCGAGGGAGCGCAATAGTTTAAAGGGGCGACTGGGAAGCGCGAGTTTTAGCAGGGCACCAGGTAGATTAGATGATGCCGTGTGAGTGAGTTTTGATATCGAGCAAATGAGGAATTGCGGGGCAATGCTCGGGAGGGTGATTGAGGCAATGGTTTTGAGAATCGGAAGTGTATGAAGCAGTGTGTGAGGAACAAGTGTGGTTATGCATTGTATTGAATGATTAAAGGAGCTTTGGAGGAAGGAGGGTGCAGGAAGCACCAGGTGTGATGGCACAGGTGTGCAAAATACAGGTGTACGGAGAATGGTTGCATGGAATACATGGAGTATGGAATATATGGAGTATGGAATGGATGGTATGGAGTGAGTATGGTGGAAACTGTGGAGTGGAGTGGATGGTGCGAAGGTGTGTGTGGGGAGGATGGACCCCATCACGAATACCCGGGGAGGGTAGTGTAAGAGTTAGGTAGAGGGAGTAGGTAAATTGTAGTTGGATATTGGCACCTGTGGTGCGTGGTGGAAGAATGGTGTTTGGATGGGTGCATTAGTGACGTGGAAATGGCTGGGCGTGTGGCCTGTTAGTGTGTGTAGTTGAATGGACACTCCGCCACTGTGAGGATGTCGGCCAGGTGAGGCCGCAGGTGGGCTCTGGGAGCCGTTAGAGTTGTGGATGGGGCCCGAGGATCCGGAGGACGGACCCGGGTAGCCCAGTGCCAGAGGGCACCGAGTGGGGAGAGCGCCAAAGGGCCTTCCCCAGTTAGATAGGTTAGGGTGAGGAGCAGGTAAGCTCGGAGGCAACTACAGTGGTGGAGGTGTGCAGGTGGGTAGACCTGCTGGGAGAGCTGCACGACCCAGCCCGGAAATTGTGCGAAGGCACAGGGAGTTGAATCGGGGGAGTGAGACCCCAAATTGATAAGCACCACAGTTTGGTCAATGGGAATTGGTTTTTAGAACCCATAGAGTAAGATGGCCAATGGCTTGGCACGGAAAGACCCCGGGTAGTGTAAAGTGTGTTAATGTCATTTAGAAGGTAGTTAGGATTGAAGTCGCCTCGCACCATCTACATCCACTCACCTGAGGTGACGCTACTCCACACCATGCCATGTTTTTATTATTTTGTTGTGCAAATGTTTGGATTGTGAGACGCATCATGACGTGGGTGTGACATTGTGCTTTGTTGTTCCATCTCTCCCTCCTTATGAGGATTGATGATGAATTGGGTGATGGCAAATTTTGGTTAGAGGGAGTGTGGGGACGAATTTGGTATAGGGAAAATATGGGGAAGACGTGATGGTAGCGACGAATTTGTAAATGTGTAGATTCTTGTACATATGGGGTAAGGGCAAGGGTAGAGTAGGGAACAGGGGGGGTGAGGCTCGGGACGAGCTTTCTCACTTCGCTCTCCGTACGCACCTCGTCTTGCATTGCCTTGTTGATGTGTACCCTGCGACCTTACCCCTCGCTCACCTGTCTTCTTCCCCCCCCCCCCCCTTGTCTCCCACCCGAGGACTGTGCGCCACTGGGCGCCGAGGGGAGCGTGCGGAAGTCCGCCATTGTGTGCCCGAAACTCCCGCAACCAGCTGTCTGCATCGATGCACCACTTATGGACCACATGTCTGTGGCTGAGCACCACTTATGGACCCCACGGGTGGGGGCATGGCCCCTCTGCTGGAACCGGCCATGACGGCCTGAGATCTTGCTGGCGGACCTTGGTAGCATGGCACCTATGCCACACAGGTGAACCACCATTCCTAGTCGGCCCTGTGGGCCATAAATAAAAACGGACAGGTTTTGTGCATTTCGTTTTATTAAGTCCAAATAGGCCGCCAGTAAGAAGATGAAGAAAGACAACATCAGGAAGAGCATTAGCCAGCAGAGGGAGCCGAAGAGCAAGACCACCAGCAGGGTTTGGGTTTACTGTTTATTATTGAACTGTGGTGACTGTGCACCGATTGGTGCTTGATGGTGCTTTGGTGCGTTTTGGTGCTTTGGTGCATTTTGGTGCTTTCTGGTGCGTCGATGCAGCACAGGCTGTCTCCCCCCCAAAATAACAATCACAGGTCCTGGGTTGCGTTTTGTAAATACAAGTAGAGTAACTGTAAATAATGCTCCCCCATCGTTCATGTTGTAGTTTGAAGACAATTCCGCAATTCGGTTGGCTGTGGGCGTGAGTCTGTTAGGCAGGGTGCAATGGAGCAGCGGGACATATTTATTTATGTTTTAAAACTGTCACACTCAGGGTCAGGTTAAATGTAGAGGGAACTACACCTACGTGCCACACTAAAGGTAAAAGTAATAGGCCCGGGACGTGCCTAAGAGGAGGAGGGTGCAGTGTTGTGGATATGAGAATTGTGTTTTTTTATTGTTGTTGTAAAATATCACCCTCCTTCCTCCATTTGGTGTATAAAGGTCAAAGGTCGTGCCCGTAGTTATTCCATATACAATCACGTAGCAAATCATAGATTTCATCCTTGTTCAGTAGTTATCTCCTTATTATGTGTATTAGATTAAGGCTTTGTCTTCCATTAATTAACACTCCATTGCACCGAATTCAAATAAGGTAGATTCCCTTCACATCCCCCCTTTTGTCATCAATTGCCAAACTGCATTGGGCGGTTTTCTGCATTCCGCTGCTGCTTTGGGGTTGTGGTTTTCGCCGCAAAACTCCATTGCGCACGAGGTCATCTCAGAGCAGAAGGTGGGAGGAGTCAGCCCAGTGCCAGGAACAAGGCGTGGCCTTGCAAACGCCTCCTCTAGGGGCGGGATCGGTGAGCCCTCGTGACCAATCAAGGCCGAGGAGAGCTCACCGATGGGCGTGTCGTGGAGGCCGGCGGCTTGATCGCCCCAGGCGCAATAAAAAGCGCACGCGTAAGCCTTTCAGAGAGAGAGAGAACCCATCACACAACGCCCCCACGTCAAATGCGGCAGAGACAGCAAGCCATTGAGGGAGAGAGAGAACCCGTCACGCAACGCCCCCACATCAGATGCGGCAGAGACAGCAGCTTGAACCAACGGAGCTTTGAAACCACCGCAGTTTTTGACCACGGCAGCTTTGAACGGTGACGGCAGTTGCAGCCTCGAAGCAATGTCGCCGTACGAGAGACGGTTGAGGAGAGCCGGCGGCTGCCCAACTCGAGCCGCGATCATCCCAACCACCCGGACCCTTCCCGCCATTCGTTCCTGCCATCATCCCCCGTGTAAGTCTGATTGTTCGTCTGTCTTCTGTGTTGTCCTGGGGTTTAAGTAAGACTGTTAATAGGTAACCTAGCGTTGCACTGTGTCCTTCTGGTCCGTCCCTCTTTCTGTCTTTATTTTCTTATTCTTCCTTCTCCCTTGGTTTCTTTAATTGTGTACATAATAGATACAAATAAATCATATTCGTATTTCCTACCTTTTGCCTTCTTCTTCTTCACATCCGTTCGTCTTTGAGGTTTCCACATTGAATACCTGTGGCACGATTTGGCCAACGTTCAGGAATCGGGTCTAGTAATTGTTAATAGTTCATGCCGTGGTTGCTAAAAACCGCTCGGCAATTAACATCTGTCCGCGGTACGAACGGGGCTGTACACCTGCCTTTCCGGGGGTAGCTGGGCAGTGTCAGGGACCACGTCGGTCAGTTATAGAAGAGGGGATTAATCCCCCCTCTAAGGGGAACAGAGGCCGACGGTGGGTTCCGTAACAATATAT
This sequence comes from Myxine glutinosa, assembly GCF_964187855.1. Lineage (NCBI taxonomy): Eukaryota > Metazoa > Chordata > Myxini > Myxiniformes > Myxinidae > Myxine > Myxine glutinosa. Next base: position 104,715,097 of record NC_136265.1, on the reverse strand, counting down.
ATGTGTGTGTATATATATTGTTGTGGTTTTGAGAACCCACACTTGTAAATATGACATTATTAAAAGGTTAAAGGTTGCACCCCATAGATAGGCCACAAGCAACACGTAGGTCACCATAAGACTTCAGTTATTTCATTAGTATGTGTATAGGTAAGGCCATGTTTCCAATAGTTGAATCTGTGTTGTGTCAATCAAATAAGGAGTAGGCCCCAATCCATTCATTTTGGCAGCCTCCCTCTCCAAGTGACGCCATTAAGCGCACCCTCCTGTCTGTGCCCCATGGCCCTCCCAAATTGTTACGTGCCTTGCCAGCAGCGTTTGCAGCCTCACTGGGCTTCTGCCCAAACGCCGCCATAAGCCACGAGGTGAGGCCCGAGAAAGGGGGCGGAGCGCCAGGAAGAAGGTGTGTCCACGTCAACCCACCATCAGGGCGTGGCCGGTAAGCGATGCCCAGCCAACCAGGGCTGAGGTAGGATCGCCTGATAGGCGTGGCTTTTGGGCTCGCGGAGCGATCGCTGCTTGACTTATAAAAGCGCGAACGCAAAGCCCTCTCACAGGACTTACTGGGAAACGCGCGTTGCAAAAGAGCTTACCACAGGACTTATATGGCAGCGCTTGTGAAAGAGGACTAATGCGCTTCATTGGTTGTGACGGGACTTACCAGAGGACTCTTGTTGGAAGCGCGCTTGGTAAAAGAACTCGTGGTTATATGCGCTTTGCGAAAGGACTTGCTCGCTGGCGCTGATTTGAGAAGGCTTATTGGGAGAGCGCACATTTCACAGGACTGTAAGGAAGCGCACTGGTGAGAGAACTGTCCAGGACTACTGTGATTAAAGAGGGCTCGCTGGCGTTGGGAGTTAAAGGCAGGACTTTGGAGAGGGGGCGTTTGGCACAAGTGTGCACGTATTACATACGCCGCTAGGACGCCAGCCTTCCCCCCATTATATAATTGTCCATTCGCGTTCCACTACACACGAAGCTGCCTGCCGGGTTTCGTCCGTTGGACCAGAGCCTGGACCGGAGCCTGGACCTTAGCCGGGCTGGAGCCTGGATGCGTTGGTGACCATCAACCATCTACAATCCCCGTGTGAGTGTGTATGTGAGACGGGCCCGTTTGTCCTGGGGTATTAAGAATAAGACTGTTTAAGGCTGCCCTGTGTGCTTCTTCTTCCTCTTCCTATCCTGTACATTTCTTTCGTTTCCTCTTTCTTTCTTTGTACATAATTAATAAACCAATCTTTGTTCTTCCTATTTTCTGGGTTTCCTCTTATCCGATCGCATCCGTCTTTTCTCCATTGGGTAAACGTGGCACGATTGGAACCGCTATAATCGGGTCTAGTCATTTGTTAACAGCTCGGATCACGGATTGCTATCCACTCGGAATTTTCCATCATATCCGTGGTTCGAGCGGGAGTTATTCCCTCGTTTCCGGTCGGCATTAGTAATTAGGTAGTAGTGAACCCCTAGGCCTAACAAACCCTACCTAACGCCTTGCCGGGAAGGACGTTATAAGTTCCAGGACTCGTGTCGGTAAGATAAAAGGACAAGGGGATTAACCCCCCCTTGATAAGGGGAGAGCCGACGTTCGAGATCCGTAACAATATATATGTGTGTGTATATATATATATATATATATGTGTGTGTGTATGTGTGTGTATTTATATGTGTGTGGTGTGTGTGTGTGTGTGTGTGTGTGTGTGTGTGTGTGTCTGTGAATAAGAGAGAGACAGAATTGTGAGGAACAGAAATGAAAAAACGAGATGTGTTTGCGTGTATGTGTATATGTGTGTATGTGTGTGGGTGTACATGTGTACGCATGTGTATGTGTGTGTGTATTTATGTGTGTGTGTGTGTGTATATATATATATTTGTGTGGGTGTACCTGTGTGTGTGTGTGTGTGTGTGTGTGTGTATGTATGTGTGTGTGTGTGTGTGTATATATATATATATATATGTGTGTGTGGGTGTACCTGTGTGTGTGTGTGTGTGTGTGTGTGTGTGTGTGTGTGTGTGTGTGTGTGTGTGTATTGTGAAACTGAATGTGCAGGTGCAGCATCTAACTCAATATGTCGAAATGTCACACACATCCATGCCCGTGGGATTCCCACGGGTGACCCCACTAGTCTACATATAACATACGTTTTATGAATAGATTCGGTCTGGTAGGGGAGAAGCTTGACGTGCAGATTTTCTCTCTTTGTGTTCCCATGATAGTTTGATAGGATTTTTTTTTTTGTGCTATGGCTATTGTATTGCCATCATTTATCATTTTGTGACCTTTGTGAGCCTTGTTTGACAGTGAAATTTTCCATTTTCTGTGGACAATAAACATGATTATTACTAGAAAATAAGACCCATTGCTTCAATGACGGTTCATGACACACACACGGTTCAACGGTTTGTCGTGAAGTTCATAAGACCCTTCATGACACACTTCAATGACACACACATGTTCAAGAAAATAAGACTAACCCGGACACACAAAACGACATTTATTTATTTAATTTAAAAATTATTACTTACTTACGTACTTACTTACTTACTTACTTGCTTACTTACTTGCTTACTTATTTATTTATTTACTTATTTATTTAATGAAATGAATAATTAATTAAATAATTAAATAATTTTTACAAATTGCGTCACAAACCTTCCCAAGAGTTCCCTGAATCCACCGTAGTTGAATTTATTGAAATCCATCAATCCGTTCTCAAGTTATAACACGACAAACAAAGAAACAGACAGACAGACTCCATGGGTCGAGAGTTGATGGACCACCTTATCATATTAGTACTTTTCAAGGTCCGCGGTCACCTTGACTTGCTGGAGGACCTGGGAAAATGTCACAAAGCCCAAATTATCCACATCAAAATATCTTCCGATGAAAAAGGGACTTAAGGATATAGAGTGGCTGCAGACCCCTCCATTACAGGAAATGTCAACCTTGTTTAACACTTAACCTTTCTGACCTTTTACCTGTTGTTACGTCATGCTACGAAGATCGAATATCATCTCGACCACCATTCATAACTGACGAGCAGACAATGTCAGTGATACGCACAGACTTCCTGAATGACAGTTGTAACTGAGACCGTTCAAACATTTCTGGAGACGCTCACGGATAGATCATGAGGTCTTTTGGCTCTTCCATGTGCAATTCCAGGAACGTTGGGCACCTGCACAACAACCTCGGACAAAAGCCAGATTGAAACTGCATGAGATGACTCAAACAGGCTCGACACCCGGTCATGGGTCTGTGAATGACGTCAGCTATAATTGACATTTCCGACGAGTAATTTAAGAATGACAGGGCCCTAACCCTAACAACTCTAACCCGAACCCTAACAACTCTAACCCTAACCCTAACCCTAACAACCCTAACCCTAACAACTCTAACCCTAACCCTAACAACTCTAACCCTAACCCTAACAACTCTAACCCTAACCCTAACCATAACAACCCTAACCCTAACCCTAACCCTAACCCTAACCCTAACCCTAACAACTCTAACCCTAACCCTAACAACTCTAACCCTAGCCCTAACCATACAACCCTAACCCTAACCCTAACCCTAACCCTAACCCTAACAACTCGGTTCATGATGTAGAGCGGTTTAGTGCACGGTTATTGGATATTCATCAAATCACTTGAAGATGGCATGAGCAGTAAATGAGTTTACCTTGTGGAATTCGGGATGAAAGCATGCCCCTGGCCTGAGTTCCCCCTTGGGCTTTGCCTGAAGAAGAACTGAACCATGTCCATGTGCACAACCTTCCCAGTTAACCTGATAGGTGTTCACCTGAACTCACTGACCGCTTGATGTTTTTGAATCACAATGAGTTTTCGTAAAGGCCGTAGCTTGGAATCTGTCGGTGGCTTTCTTATCTCAACGATTTGCCCGTTATTCATCCGACGATGATACATTGTGAACAATACCTCCATAAACAATACATTGTGGGAGCTATGCTCGCACGATAAAACCGGACAAAATGAACGACGCCAGGAATGAAGTTTCACTGAGCTATTTATTTCCAGCTCACTCGAAAGAACTCAAAAGCACTGAATCAGCCCATCGAACGGGCGGCAATTTATAAGTAAAGCTCAACACACAAAAGCCACGCCTCTCAGGCGGGGCGTGGTATGCAAATAGGTAAGCCAAGTGTTCGCCCGGGAAAGGCAAGTCTGGACAAGTGACCGCTCGCCGGTTGCGTCATCGGCCGGTGCAAGGTAATTGTGTCATGCTTCCGGTAACCGCTACATGCGCCCCCCCAGAATTAACATGCACCGGGAGAGTCAGTTTGAGGGGGGTCTTGATGACCCGGCCGAAACGACCCCTGGCAATTCGTGTGGGGGTGGGAGGTGGCGTGGCGGTGGATGGTTGGGCGGGGGGCTTGGTTGACGGGGGACGGCCCCGTCGTGGAGGAAGGGCCAACCGTGGAGGTTGGTCGAGGTCCAAATGGGCCGGCTTGAGGCTGTCCACGGAGATGCGGTCCGGCTTGCCACCGATGTCGATGATGAACGACTTGTCGTCCCTCTTCAGGACCCGGAAAGGTCCATCGTACGGCGGCCGGAGCGGTCCCCGGTGGGCGTCGTGCCGGATAAAAACGAACTCTGCAGTGCGAAGTGCTGGGGGGACGTGGGGTTGGGGGCAGCCATGGTGGGACGTGGGCACGGGGGCAAATCTCCTGGCGGCCTCCTGGAGGACCGAGCGTTGGCGAGCCGCGGACCAGGGGCCAGTGGCGTCAGGGATGAATTCACCCGGCACGCGCAGTGGCTGGCCGTAGACCAGCTCGGCGGTGGAAGCCTGGAGGTCCTCTTTAGGGGCCGTTCGGAGGCCCAATAGGACCCACGGGAGCCTGTCGGCCCAACCGTCGTCCTGGAGGCTGGCCCTGAGAGCGGCCTTCATCGAGCGGTGCAACCGCTCGCACAAGCCGTTGGCTTGGGGGTGGTAGGCCGTGGTGTGGTGTAGCTTGACCCCCAAGGCCTGGGTGACTGCGCCCCAAAGCTCGGAGGCGAATTGCGGGCCTCTGTCGGAGGAGATGTCCGAGGGCGCGCCAAAACGGGCAATCCAGGTGCCAATGAAGGCCTGCGCCACGTCGGCGGATGTCGTTGATGCCAGCGGGACGGCCTCCGGCCACCTGGTGGTCCTGTCCACCATCGTGAGGAGGTGGGTGAAGCCCCGCAAGGAGGGCAGGGGTCCCACCAGGTCCACATTGACGTGGTCGAAGCGCCGCACGGGCACGTCGAATGGTGCCAACGGGGCCTGGGTGTGCCGGTGGACCTTCGCGTGTTGGCAGGCGACACAGGCATTGGCCCAGTCGTGGATGTCCTTACGGAGCCCGTGGCAGACAAACTTTGCTGCCATGAGCTTCTGTGATGCTTTCTGGCCCGGGTGGGAAAGGCCGTGGAGGGTGTCAAAAATGTGCCGCTGCCATCCGGTGGGCACGATGGGGCGAGGTTGGCCCAGGGAAACGTCGCACAGGAGAACCGTGCCTGTGTCCTCGAAGGGGACGTCGGCCAACCGCAGGCCTGTGTCCGCTGTCCGGAGGGCTTGCACCGTGGGGTCGGCGGTCTGGTCGGCCGCCATGTGGGCGAAGTCCACACCCAGGTGGACGGCGTTTGCGCCGGACCGAGAGAGGCAATCGGCCACAGCGTTGTCCTTGCCCGCGACGTGCCGGATGTCCATCGTAAATTCGGACACGGCGGAGAGGTGGCGCTACTGGCGGGCCGACCATGGCTCCATAACCTTGGCCATGGCGTAGACCAGGGGTTTGTGGTCCACAAACCCCGTGAACGGGCGGCCCACCAAAAGATGGCGGAAGTGGCGAACAGCCAGGTAAAGGCCGAGGAGCTCGCGGTCGAAAGCGCTATACTTGCGCTCGTTAGGGCGAAGCTGCCGGCTGAAGAAGGCCAGCGGTTGCCAAGCCCCGTTCACCCACTGTTCATGCACGGCACCCACCGCGTAGTCGGAAGCGTCCGTGGTGAGGGTGATGGGTGCGTCGAGCACCGGGTGTGCCAGCATGGTCGCGTTGGCGAGGGCCAGCTTAGCGCCCGTGAACACCGCATCCATCTCTGTGGTCCAGGCGACGTCGTGCTTGGCCGGCTTGCCCCGGAGGGCTTCGTACAAGGGGCGCATGAGATGGGCGGCGCGAGGCACGAACCGGTGGTAGAAATTTACCATCCCCAAAAATTCCTGTAGGGCCTTGATGGAGCGGGGGTGCGGGAAACTTGTGACTGCCTCCACCTTGGTAGGCAGCGGGACGGCCCCACGCTTCGTGATGCGGTGCCCCAGGAAGTCGACGGCCGTTACGCCAAACTCGCATTTCGCCGGGTTGATGATGAGGCCGTGCTGGCCGAGGCACTCAAAAAGCGTGCGCAGGTGGATGAGGTGCTCCGCCCGAGAAGTGCTGGCGACGAGAATGTCGTCCAGGTAAACGAAAAGGAAGGTGAGGTCGCGCAGCACGCTGTGCATCAGCCGCTGGAAGGCCTGGGCCGCGTTCTTAAGGCCGAACGGCATGCGGAGGAACTCGAAGAGGCCAAAAGGTGTAATTACCGCCGTCTTCGGCACGTAGGCCAGCCGGACAGGTACCTGGTGGTAGCCCCGAATGAGGTCGACCTTGGAAAAGATCACCCGCCCCGCCAAACAGGCGGAAAAGTCCTGTATGTGTGGTATCGGGTACCGGTCGGGGGTGGTGGCATCGTTGAGGTGGCGGTAATCGCCGCATGGTCGCCATCCGCCACCCGGTTTGGGCATGATGTGCAGGGGCGAGGCCCACGCGCTATTCGAGCGCCGCACAATGCCCAATCACTCCAGCGCGTCGAATTCCGCCTTCGCCACGGCGAGTTTGGCCGGGTCGAGGCGGCGAGCCCTGGCGTAGACCGGTGGACCTGTGGTCGGGATGTGGTGTTCGACGCCGTGCTTGACGGCTGCGTGAGGGCGGGAAACTCGGCGAGTAGGCGGGTGAAATCGTCCACGGCCGGGAGCGCGCAGGCTAGCTTGGTTGGTGCAGAGCCGCTCAATGAGCAAGCGAGCGAGCTGAAGGTCTCCGCATTGATGAGCCGACGCCGTTTGACGTCGACCAAAAGCCCATGCGCGCAAAGAAAATCTGCACCCAGCAAGGCCATGGGCACGTTCGCCGTGATGAAGTCCCACCTGAAGCGCTGGCCCCCGAAGCAGAATGTGACACTGCGCGAACCGAAGGTGCGGATGGAGGAGCCGTTTGCAGTGACCAAGGCGGGGCCGCACAGCGCGGCCTGTTTGTCCTGCACCGAGGCAGGTATCACGCTCAGCTGAGCGCCGGAGTCGCACAAAAAACGCCGCCCGGACGCTGTGTCCATGATAAACAGAAGGCTGCCTGAATGGCTGACGCTCATGGCAGGCAGTGAGCGCCAGCCTGGTCATTTCCCGACCTGCCGAAAGTGCACGGTGGGCGGCACGTTCTGGCCTTCTGCCCGAACCTGGCGTGGTAATAGCACAAGGTCCGCTCTGGTGGAGGCTCCGGCGGTCGCGTCGGGTTCGGTCGACGGGGCGTCGTGGCCGCCGCTGCCGCCATTGGCGCTGACCCTGGCCGGTGGTGGCGCCGGTCGTGGCGTGGGCGTTGCCTCGGTCGGCCCAGGGTTCCAGGCGGCCGCTCCGACGTGTCGCCTGGCCGAGAAAAATTGATCGGCCTCCTTGGCCAGGGCATGAGGGTCCGTGATGGGCGAGTTAGCCAAAGCTAACCGTACCTGCCCGGGTAGCTGCCGGAGGAACAGCTCGCGGAAGAGGAAATCCAGGCTGTGGTCGCCGAGTAGAGCCAGCATGTGGTCCATGCGCTCGGATGGACGGGCCTCACCCAGCTCCGGGAGGTCGAGTAGTTGTTGCGCGCGTTCAGTCTCCGTGAGTCCAAACGCACCGAGGAGTAGGCCTTTGAGCGCGCCGTATTTGTCGGCGTTCGGCGGGTTCTGTAGGAAGCTCAGGACCCGGGCCGCGGTGGAGGCGTTGAGCACGGAGACCACATGGTGGTAGCACGTCGTGTCCTCCGTAATGTTCCGCAGGGCGAATTGAGAATCCGCTTGGGTGAGCCAGACGGCCGCGTGCGATTCCCAAAAGCCCGGGAGATTCAAAGCTACAGATGACTCCATCGCCATGTTCTTGAAAAGGGGTCACCAATTGTGGGAGCTATGCTCGCACGATAAAACCAGACAAAATGAACGACGCCAGGAATGAAGTTTCACTGAGCTATTTATTTCCAGCTCACTCGAAAGAACTCAAAAGCACTGAATCAGCCCATCGAACGGGCGGCAATTTATAAGTAAAGCTCAACACACAAAAGCCACGCCTCTCAGGCGGGGCGTGGTATGCAAATAGGTAAGCCAAGTGTTCGCCCGGGAAAGGCAAGTCTGGACACGCCCGGGCGAATCCGGACAAGTGACCGCTCACCAGTTGCGTCATCGGCCGGTGCAAGGTAATTGTGTCATGCTTCCGGTAACCGCTACAACATCTCATATTCTCACCTGTTAAGCCCACCACACACAGGTCGATGCAACAAGACCATCCACGACAGTTTAGTGTTTGAAAATACTTGGCAATCGCACAAGTGACAATGTGCGGCGGTTGACCACCTTCGTTGTCAAGGTTTTTGGGCACGATGGCGATTGTGGTAAATGTTGAATATTTGTCGGCAATGGTTGTGCATTGTTGCGTAGTGTACGGCAGCGCAATGTATGAAACAATTCAACTTCAGCTTCAGCTTTCAGTGAGTTCCGGCCACAGCAACTGTTACGGATTCGTCACTTCCGTTGTGGTGGTTTGCATCCACAGTAAATATTTCTGATTCCATGTACTATTATAGTTTTCAAAAGGTCTATTGTTCATGAACTGTTTTCAAAAGGTAAAAAAGTTAATGTTAAAAGAAACAGGAAACCGGATCGGGAACCGGACGACGAAGAGGAAGAAGTGGAGTAAAGAGGGCGGAGCGAATGAGTCGGACAAGAAAGCCGAGTTGCTCCGAGTTCTGAAGCGAACGTTGGCGAGCAAGAGTCACTAGCGAACTTTCAGGTTCCCGGGAAAGGGGTCCCTGCGACAGAGTTGTCATCGCTGTGACCGATCAACCCGCGTGTCAGGTTTTTGGCGGTGGATTCCGAGGAGAATTATCGCCAGGCCGTTACGTCTCAAGAGCGGGTCGTCGGCCATTTTGACTCACGCAGGACTTGTGCTTCGCTCGTGGTTTCGTCTCTTTTCTACCATTTTCACCGCATTCAGACGTCGATCTGGGGCGTGTGTGTGATGTGGATTTTTGAACGTTAATTCGTCCATACCCGAGGGTGTGATCTCTCAGTCGCCTGTAGGGCACCTTTGGGTTTCCCAGTCGCCTTGAGGGCGCCTTTGTTCAGCTTTGGGCTGTGCGACTGTACTTGCCATCCGCACGGGATTCTGGTCTCGATTGGACATCGTTCTGGCGATCGCTGGAGCGAATCAACTTTGGGCTTGAAGCCGGGAATAAGAGACATTGGGGATGTTCGTGTTTCACCCACTTGGAGCACAGTGAGTTCTATATTACAAAACTGATGGTACCATCATAGGACATATTGATTGTACTTTTGAATACTATTATTGTTGTACTTGTCAACAATGTGTTGTTGACAGCCACTCACCCACTCACTCACTCACTCACCCACTCACCCACTCACCCAAACTCACCCACTCCCGGGCCCGGGACTACATCACCCCCGTCCTTCACAAGCTCCACTGGCTCCCCATCTCCCAGAGAATCCAGTACAAAATCCTCCTCCTGACCTACACAGCCCTCCATAACCTGGCCCCATCCTATCTGATTGACCTCCTCCCCAGACACACTCCCACCCGCACCCTCCGCTCTGCTGCTGCCAACCTCCTGTCCCCCCCCCCCCCCCCAATCCGGACCAAACTCAGATCCTGGGGGGACAGGGCCTTCTCCATCACCGCTCCCACACTCTGGAACTCACTACCTCAAACCATCAGAGACTCCTCACTCACTCACCACATTCAAATCATCACTCAAGACCCACCTGTTCAACACCGCATTCAACCCCTGACCCTCTCTTCTCCTTCTCCTTCCTTTCTGTTTGGTTATTTAATTATGTATTTTTGTCTTTTTTGTCTTTGTTTTACGTACTATGTCAAAGCGTCTTTGGGTTTCTTGAAAAGCGCTATACAAAATAAATGTATTCTTATTATTATTATTATTACTGTTATTCTTGTGTGATCTTAATGCAATATTTGTTTGTGAGTAACAATTGGGGTGGCTTCTCCATTGATCTTTGACATACAGAATAACACATATTTCTGCCGTGACTCCTCTCGGGGCTCGGAGGTACACCGTGACCAAGGGTTCGGGGAGGAGCACCTAACACAACTTTTCTTCAGAAAAGAAAGTCGTTCAGCTCATAGTTTTGTGGTGCCATCAAGCCTGCTCTGCCATAAAGCCGCCATCAAGCCTGCTCTGCCGCAAAGCCGACATCAAGCCTACTCTGCCGTAAAGCCGCCATCAAGCCTGCTCGGCCAATAAAGCCACCAACAAGCTTGCTCTGCCAATAAAGCCGCCATCAAGCTTGCTCTGCCGTAAAGCCGCCATCAAGCTTGCTCTGCCGTAAAGCCGCCATCAAGCTTGCTCTGCCGTAAAGCCGCCATCAAGCTTGCTCTGCCGTAAAGCCGCCATCAAGCCTGCTCTGCCGTAAAGCTCCCATCAAGCTTGCTCTGCCGTAAAGCCGCCATCAAGCCTGCTCTGCCGTAAAGCCGCCATCAAGCCTGCTCTGCCATTAAAGCCGCCATCAAGCTTGCTCTGCCGTAAAGCCGCCATCAAGCTTGCTCTGCCGTAAATGTGCCATCAAGCTTGCTCTGCCATAAAGCCGCCATCAAGCTTGCTCTGCCGTAAAGCCGCCATCAAGCCTGCTCTGCTGTAAAGCTGGCATCAAGCCTGCTCTGCCATAAAGCCGCCATCAAGCCTAATCTGCCGTAAAGCCGCCATCAAGCCTGCACTGCCGTAAAGCCGCCATCAAGCCTGCTCTGCCGTAAAGGCGCCATCAAGCCTGCTCTGCCGTAAAGCCGCCATCAAGCCTGCTCTGCGAATAAAGCCGCCAACAAGCCTGTTCTGCCGGAAAGTCGCCATCAAGCCTACTATGCTGTAAAGCCGCCATCAAGCCTGCTCTGCCGTAAAGCCGTCATCAAGCCTGCTCTGCCATAAAGCCGCCATCAAGCCTGCTCTGCCGTAAAGCCGCCATCAAGCCTGCTCTACCGTAAAGCCGCCATCAAGCCTGCTCTGCCGTAAAGCCGCCATCAAGCCTGCTCTGCCGTAAAGCCGCCATCAAGCCTGCTCTGCCATAAAGCCGCCATCAAGCCTGCTCTGCCGTAAAGCCGCCATCAAGCCTGCTCTGCCAATAAAGCCGCCATCAAGCCTGTTCTGCCGTAAAGCCGCCATCAAGCCTGCTCTGCCGTAAAGCCGCCATCAAGCCTGCTCTGCAGTATAACCGCCATCAAGCCTGCTCTTCAGCCGAGATGGCGCCCCTGAATGTCATGTTTCTCATCACTGTCCATGGATGGACACGCTCCACTAGCTAATTAAAGTGTCGGATGCAACCTCCGGAAGTTAGTAGAAGAGCGCTCATCTTCTGCAGCAAGTTCCACGAGCAAGTTGTTAAAGACTCCCTGAGCCGGCCTTTTCTTCAACCAGGTCTTTACCCACAGCTGCTTCTTTCTCATGTCGGAGATGGTCCAGCAGTAGTGCCAAAGCAGCAGTACTCAACTTTCACAGTTCTCATCCTCCTCCTGCATTTATTCTTCATCGCCATTTTGTTTTCTGACTATGTCATCGACAGACGCGGGCATGGTGTGCGGCCGGCTACGACCAAACGAGGTTGTACAAGATTCATCGTCGACGATCTTGTTGTGGCATGTTGGCAAATGTTGGCTAGTCCGCAGTTGGCTTTAGGTCCGTGGTAAGGTTCCGGCAGAGCTTCCACCATGCCACCCACCCATACCAGGTCAGCTCACCCAATCGCGAAACAATGATTTGTTTGGAACTTTTGATTTCTCATGAACTGGTGGGTCCTCTTTTCAGCATGAGGAGGCGACACCATCTCCTAGGGCTGTCTACATTGCTTATCCATAGTTTCCTAGGTGTTGAAGAGGTAAAGGACCGTGCTACCTGAATTCGGATCAGAATCAGCCTCATCTGCCCTTCCTCCGAGTTGCAGGAATTGATCAAATATTCCGGCCTAGTAAAGTGTCTAACCTGCGAGCTAGTTTTCAATCACATTACCAATATGAACCAAGGCCAACGATGGCCTAGCGAACACGGGAAAAATCAACTGCAATAAACACGGAATCACAAACGCAACAACAAAAGTTAAAGACCAATCACAATGACCTGTTTGAAAAATCAAATTATGATCATGTTATGATCGACTACCCATGGTGCAAAAAAGGTTGTATGACATGACGTCATTGGTGAAGCGGTTTGGCAGCTACGTTGAGGTAAAAAATAATTTCTATCCGATTAACACAAAACATTTTTTGTGGCATATATTCATCAATAAGAACTTGAATATATATATTTTTTTGATAGGTCACATGGTCTGGCAATGAAAAAGAAAAGAAAATTGATCAAAATTGATGATGTCATCGGTCACGTGACGAGGCGGCCATATTGGATTTCATGAAAACGTTTAAAATGCATCTCCGCCTTAATTTTTCCATCGATTGAGTTGAAACTTGGACCACTTATAGTATGCCACTTGACTTGGTGTATATCCTCTGGATGACGTCATCGGTCATGTGGCAATGCGGCCATATTGGATTTCATGAAAACCTTTAAAATGCATCTCCGCCTTAATTTTTCCATTGATTGAGTTGAAACTGGGACCACTTATAGTATGCCACTTGACTTGGTGTATATCCTCTGGATGACGTCATAGGTCATGTGGCATTGCGGCCATATTGGATTTCATGAAAAACCAGAATGGGTTGTTTTGGTCCCCGGGGCATCACTGCTCGCAGTTTTAATTTCTCCTTGTTTCCATACTTTTTCCAGGAACATCCCTACATCCTTCCAGCTTGTCACCTGAGGGCATGAAGTGGCATTGCGTGACGACATTAAAATGTCATGCATCGTTAAAAACATACAGACGGGGACAGGGCACCGCAAGTATAGAGACCAAAATTGAGGTACAACCACCCGGGCGAAATGTACTTTGATGCACAAAACATTCCCGTGTCTCACTCTCCGCCATCTTGCTTCTTTTTCCGACCTTGCTCTACCCTGCCATCATTTTCAATCCTCCTTGCTGAGCACCTGTCTCCACGCACCACACCTTCTCCACTCCAAGGTTCAAATGTGAAAATGGCAGTGACACAGTTACGAGTTCAAGGAAGTTTGGACAACACAAACTACAGGTAACCATCAAAAGAAGCCAAAGAGACGGATCTGTGCTTCGTCTCCTTGGACATTCAAGCTACCCAAGATGTCAGCATGTTCTCAAACTTCATCTCACATTTTGCCAAAGGGGGACATCCTTTTGTGGTCGCACCCCACCAAATTGGTGAAAGTGTCTTTGCCAAGTATTTTCAAATGTATTCGTGAAGAAAATTATCGAGACAATTCCATCTCGTCTTGTGTCGTCATCGTACACCTGACAAGCTCGTCCGGACGCTCTACATTTAAATATTTGGCTGCCATCTCGGAGGAGCTCGGCTAGTATGGCTGGGTAGGCCTGGACATATAAGTCCAGGAGCAAGGTTAGAGTTAGGGTTAGGGTTAGGGTTAGGGTCAGGGTCAGGGTTAGGGTTAGGGTTAGGGTTACCAACCAATATACAATGCACCTTTTAACCTATTTTTGTGTACAAAGTCGAGGCTCATGGAAGATCTAGTACACCGAATGGATCAGGACATGACATGATGCAAAAGGAACAGTGGACTGAGAGTGGGAAACACCACCAGAAGAATTGAAGGCCAAGATAGAGGCAGACATGGACAACCAAAGGGTGTGGGGAGGATGCATGGGGTGGACAAGATGGATACAGAAGGAAACGCCAAGGAGGGAAAACTGGACATTTGGATGGAGGAGGGATTTGGGACGATCTGAGATGGTGCTGAACAGCTGTCTTCAAGATTTGTTGGAACAGTGGCTTCGGTGAAAAGGATGTTGTATTCGTGGCGTACAATGGGCCTCGGACCGAAGGCCGTACAATATGGCCGAACAAGGACAGATCACTGTTTCTGCAGTAGTTAAGGTAGGAATGTGTAATCTGTCCATGGTGAATGTGGTAGTTCACCCGATATTGAGAAGGGCTCCTCAAGGTCGAGCAACTTATGCCGGTAGACAGAACACCAAGTTTAACGTTGATCCGAACAAGTTTTTTTTTTCTTTTTTCTTTTTTCCTTGTACACTGAATCGAGGCTCGTGAAAGAGCTAACATTTACTTCACAAACAAATAAAGCAGACAAACAAAATATATAAAAAAGAGGGAGCGGAAGACAAGATGGGGAGAGAAGGGGAAGCAAGCACACAAACACAACATTTGAGAGCAGGGAGATGTGTGGGAGGGAGAGGGCTTGGGGGGAGGAGGCGTGGGAAGGGGGGGGGGGGTGGTGGGAGAAGTATAAAACACAAGGACACCATGGACTTCCAGGACAGAAGTCGCTATTTCAACAAAGTGGAATTGGGGTGAAATTAGCGGGGGTAGAAAAGATCAAGGTTTTGGATGGGGGAAGATAAGAGATGGTGGTGAACAGCTGTTTTAAAGACCTGGACGGTGGAGTGGGATTGAAGAGAATGAGGGAGTTTGTTCCAGAGGCGGGAGAAAAGAGGAATGAAGGAGTGAAGGTGAGCAGAGAGTCTTGATTTTGGCAGTTTAACCATAAGAGGGTTGCAAGCAGATCTTGTACGACCTGTAGGAATATTTGCGGGACAGAGCCCAGAGAGAGCTGGGGGGGGGGGGCAAGGCCAGAGAGGAGTCGGTAGAAGACGGAAAGACCACCAACCTGCCTGTGGTGGGTGAGTGAGAGGCCCTTGGAGTTAGCTTCATCGCGGGAGATTCCAATGATTCTGAACGCTTTGGTTTCAACAGCGTGAAGACGAGCTAGGTGTGAGGCAGGAGCACCAGCCCAGAGGGGAGAGCAGTATTGCATTGAGCTGTGGATGAAAGCCTTACATATGGTGAGGAGCTCAGGTGTGCCAAGGAAGGACTTCGCACGATGGAGGATACCCAGTCGGCGACTGGCTTTGGAAGCCAGATTTGAAATGTGGTTTTCCCAGAAAAGATCATGGCAGATAGTGAGACCCAAAAGCTTGAGTGACAGAACTTCTTGGAGAGGATTATTCAGAAAGTGGATGGGAGGGTTGTCCAGTCGGTCTTTTCGGAGAGACATCGTAAGAGTGTGAGATTTGTCAGGATTGAAAGACATGTTCCACTTGTTTGCCCAGTCTGTGATTTTGTCCAGGTCTGCAGAGAGTGAGGAGGCTGCAGACTGCCGATCTGAGGGATGAAGAATGGAGCGACAGAGAGTAGAGTCATCAGCAAAGAGATCGAGAGGATTTTCAAGAGAGTCAGAGAGACATTGATGAAGACCAAAAAAAGCACAGGGCCCAGAACACTGCCTTGGGGAACTCCAGCCTAAACAGGAAGAGGAGATGAGAGAAACCCATTCAGGGCCACACATTGACTACGACGAGAGAGGAAGTCTGCCAGCCATGCGTGGAGATTTCCATGGATACCAAAAGAGGAGAGTTTGGTGAGCAGAGCGGGGTGCCAGACCGTATCGAAGGCACGTGATATGTCAAGGGAGACAGCTCTAATGTCCTGTTTGGCATTGAGGACCTCCATCCATTGTTGAGAAAGCAGAAGCAGCATGTCCAGAGTAGAGTGACCAGGTCTGAAACCAAATTGATGATCAGAGATCAAGCCATTGGAGAAGAGGAAAGATTTCATATCTGAAGCAATGATGGATTCCATGACTTTGCTGATAATTGGGAGAAGGCTGATTGGTCTGTAGTTGCTGGGATCTGTTTTTGCACCTTTTTTGTGCAAAGCGGTGATGTTGGCAGATTTCCGAGCAGATGGCAGATGACCTTGAGCAAAAGAGAGGGTGAAGAGAACAGAGAGAGGGAGTGAAAGAGCGGAAGAACAGGATTTTAGGACCCGTGGGCTGATGCCGTCAGGTCCAGTTGCAGAATCAGAGTCGAGGGTTGACAGAAACTTTTCCACCTTGTCAGGAGGAAAGGACACGGAGTCCAGGAGCAGCTGGGTACGACGGGGTACGGTGGGTACAGAGAGGGATGGGTTTGGGACACAAGATTTAGAGGCAAACACAGAGTTGAGGCATTCAGCTTTTTCATGTGCGGAGTCAGCCGTGTGGCCATTTGAGGTGAGGGAGGAGATGGAGGGGGAACAAACACCAGAAACAGATTTGACCAGATGCAACCAGGATTTGGAAGAGGGAGACAGATAAGAGAGTTCGGTCCTGAGAACGGAGAGATATTGTTTCCTGGTTCTCCTGAGGGTTGACACACACTTGTTTCGGGCTTTGTGAAAGGAAATGAGATTTCCTTCCGTTGGATTTGCTTTCCAGGAGACAAAAGCAAGTTGTTTCTGGGCAATAGCCTCACCACAAGATTCCGTGTACCATGGACGGGAGGAGGGGGGGGGTGGGGGGCTCCAAAACCTTAATCTTTTCTACCCCTGCTAATTCACCCCAGATCCACCTTGTTTGAAATTCCAACTTCTTTCCTGGAAGTCCTGGCAGTGTCCATATGTTTTATACCTCTCCCACCCCCCCCCCCTTCCCATGCCCCCACTCCCAATGCCCTCTCCCTCTCACAGATCTCTCGATGTCTCCATGTCTCTCGGTCCCTGCTCTCAAAATAATGTTGTGTTTGTGTCCTTCCTCCTCTCTCCCCATCTTGTCTACCGCTCCCGATGTTATATGTTTTATGTGTCGGTTTGTCTTTCTGTGTGATTAATGTTCGCTCTTTCACGAGCCTCGATCTTGTATACAAAAAAAAAAAAAAAAAAGGGTATGACAACTGAAGACGAGATGGGATAAATCTGTGCATGAGAGAGAGCAATTCACTTTGGAAGAATTCCCAGGATGAGTTGATGTCAGAGGCGGTAGAGATGGGAGACCAGTCCAGATGATTGATGGCTGTGTGAAGACCGTGCCAGTTGGCCTGAGTGAAATGCCAGACTCGTCGACACTGAGGAGGCTCTCTGAGAATGGTCAGAGAGATGTCCACTTTAACAAGCACATGATCAGATGAGCCGATTGGAGCAGAAGAAGAGCAGCAGACATTTTCAGGGAAGTTAGTCATAACCAAGTCCAGAAAAGAAGATGCTCCGTTGACTGAGATCCGGGTCGGGAAATTGACAGATTGTGTCAGTCCCAGTGAGTCACAGAAGTCGTTTGCTGAAGAGCCATGGCTGGTGAGAGAGGTACCCACACCCAGCCAACTGGCATGGTGACAATTGAAATCACCACATATGAGGAAGAGAGAGTTGGGATGAGTCGATATAAGTTGGTCCATATTATCAGACAGCGAGATGTAGATGGAGTCATCACTGCTTGGTGGACGGTACAACACACATATGAACAAAAGGTGGGAGCGAAGGGGAAGCCGTAGCCAAAGGTATTCCTGGGGGTGAGGTGAGGAGAGGGCAGTGCAGGGCGAGTGAGGAAGAGAGTTTTTTTATAAAGATAGCAACCCTACCTCCAGGACGAGGCTCAGGTCTATCATACCGGAGGAGGGAGTAACCTGGGAGAGATACCAAGGAATCAGAGACATCATGAAGGAGGAAAGTTTCTGTTAAGCAGATCACGTCTGGTTTGTCAGAAGCAACCTGTATGGAGAGATCAGTCAAGTTTGAGTGAAGGCCCGATGTTTGAGGTCCATACCGTTAAAGAAGAGGAAGGGGGAGCATCGGATACAGAACAGGGGGCGGGGGGGAGCGGTAGGGGAAGATGTGGAAGAGGAGGAAGAGGTAGGGAGAACTGTTGAAGGTGTGTCAGAGATTTCAGAATAGCTTGGAGAAGTGAGGTGTTATTTGAGGAGGGGGAAGAGTGAGGCAGAAGGTTGGGGGAGATGAAGGTGAAAGTTGGAAGGGGGAAGAAGCGGGGAGGACGCTTTGAGGAGGATGGGTGAGAGGGGAGTCTAGGAGGGGAGGAGCGAGGGAGAGCCTCGGAGGGGAGGGGTGTGGGGGAGTTTAGGAGGGAAGGGGCAAGGGGGGAGATTTGAAAGGGATGGGTGATGGGGATGATTTGGAGGGGAGGGGCAAGGGGGTATATTTAGAGGGGAGGGGTGATGGGGAAGTTTTGGAGGGGAGGGGTGATGGGGAAGTTTTGGAGGGAAGGGGTGATGGGGAAGATTTGGAGGGGAGGGGCAAGGGGGCAGATTTGAAAGGGATGGGTGATGGGGAAGATTTGGAGGGGAGGGGCAAGGGGGAATATTTGAAAGAGATGGGTGATGGGGAACATTTGGAGGGGAGGGGCAAGGGGGTAGATTTGGAGGGGAGGGGTGATGGGGAAGTTTTGGAGGGGAGGGGTGATGGGGACGTTTTGGAGGGAAGGGGTGATATTGGATTTTGAAAAGTGTACGATTAATGCGAAACGAACATTTATTGTAAAATGAGTTTCTTGAGACCTTCGAGTCAAAAATACGTTTGAGGACGCTGAAGGATGGGTGGAGTGCTGGAGAGTTTAGGGAATGTATGAAAGAGGCACTGCAACTGTAAGAGATGGAATTTTTTTTTGGAATGAATAGATTTGGTGAGCAAGTCGAAAGCATCCTTTTATAGAAGAAGAAGAAAAAGTGTTATAGTATACGACAGAATACTGTTCTTCAGGGGACAGTTTAACCATTTTTAACAACGTGATCGCATGATCACGAACAACGTGGTCGAAGAATGAACGAACAAATAAGAACGAACAAACGGATAAGAACAGAGAAGGAAATATATTTTTGGTTTTTTTTTTTTGAGTTGAGATTTTAAACAAGGAAGTGTGGGGTGAAAAGACCAGGAAAAACAGAGACCGAAAGTAATTGCAGCGCAATCGAAGAACCGCTGAGACAAAAATTCAAAATTTCGATTCGTTTGGGATTCGAACCCAGGCCTAGACATCTTAGAGACGAGTTGTGGGTAGCTGGAGGTCATCCTGCCAGCCCATAAAGGGCAATAGCCAAAAGAGGGAGGTTTGCAATGGCTACATGGGTTTCTGAGAAGTTTACAACTTGTACAAACAGTCTCGGACAATGCTGGTTCCATTTTAAGGGAGAGGTTTGTTTTAACAGAGAAGGATTCCAAAAAAAGAAGATTCTTAACCGAACTGCGACGCCGCTGCGGATCAAAGCACTGACGTATTATCGACAAAAGGTGACGAAAGGAAAGAAGGGCTAACGATTTCTTTCCCCCTCCAAACAAACCGCTGCGTAAGCAAAGCCGTGAAGGATCAACGAAGAAACAGACGAAGACGTCAAGGTATCGACATTGTGGAAGCCAACGGTAAATAGGGAAAAAGGTAAATGGGGAAAAAGGAGTTCAGGTGAGAAAGCCGGATAGTAGGAGAGTGACACAGACCGAGCGGACAAATGGAGCGCACTTGGGTGGTCGTTATGCAAAGGGTGCCCCTAGGTGGTGGTCATTGTGCAGAGGGTGCCCCTAGGTGGTGGTCGTTGTGCAGAGGGTGCCCCTAGGTGGTGGTCGGTGTGCAGAGGGGGCCCCGAGGTGGTGGTCGTTGTGCAGAGGGTGCCCCTAGGTGGTGGTCGGTGGGCAGAGGGTGCCCCTAGGTGGTGGTCGGTGTACAGAGGGTGCCCCTAGGTGGTGGTCGGTGTGCAGAGGGTGCCCCTAGGTGGTGGTCGGTGTGCAGAGGGTGCCCCTAGGTGGTGGTCGTTGTGCAGAGGGTGCCCCTCGGTGGTGGTCGTTATGCAGAGGGGCCCCTAGGTGGTGGTCATTGTACAGAGGGTGCCCCTAGGTGGTGGTCGTTATACAGAGGGGGCCCCTCAGTGGTGGTCGTTATGCAGAGGGGCCCCTAGGTGGTGGTCGTTATACAGAGGGGGCCCCTCGGTGGTGGTCGTTATGCAGAGGGTTCCCCTAGGTGGTGGTCGTTAGGCAGAGGGGCCCCTAGGTGGGGGTCGTTATACAGAGGGGGCCCCTCGGTGGTGGTCGTTATGCAGAGGGGCCCCGAGGTGGTGGTCGTTATGCAGAGGGGGCCCCGAGGTGGTGGTCGTTATACAAAGGGGGCCCCTCGGTGGTGGTCGTTATGCAGAGGGTGCCCCATAGGTGGTGGTCGTTGTGCAGAGGTGGCCGCTAGGTGGTTTTCATTGTGCAGAAGATGCCCCTAGGTGGTGGTCGTTGTGCAGAGGGGGCCCCTAAGTGGTGGTCGTTATGCAGAGGGTGCCCTAGGTGGTGGTCGTTATGCAGAGGGTGCCCCATAGGTGGTGGTCGTTATGCAGAGGGTGCCCTAGGTGGTGGTCGTTATGCAGAGGTGGCCCATAGGTGGTGGTCATTGTGCAGAGGGTGCCCCATAGGTGGTGGTCGTTGTGCAGAGGGTGCCCCAAGGTGGTGTCGCCGACGTCTGCGAGGCCATTAGTGAAGTGCGTGCAGTAAGGAATAGGGTGCCCGGCTGAACGGTCTCCTGGCACGGTCTTCAATCTGGAACCAGTGACATTTGAATTTCGAGGATCGTTTTATGACAATGGAGCAACATAAGAGATTCGTAACGTGGTGTTCAGGTCGAGGATGAGGGAGAAAACATGGATGGCAGAATCAGCAGAAGAAGGAAAGATGGCGGGGGTGAAGAAAGGGGGAGGGTGGATAAGGGCCACATTGATGTTTGTGTTGCTTGTCCATGACCCTTGTCTACAAGTAAAATCAATTTGTTCTCTGTCGCCAGGGTCTGGGGTCAGGAAGGAGAGAGGGAAAGGCAAAGTGAAGCAAGGGATCCCAGTGGAGAACAAAAACATTTGCGTTCCTGAGGTTGCGAGAGTGCGGTGTGCGGTGTGCGGTGTGCGGCGATGATTGGAGCATTCTTGGAAAAGTTTGTGAAAAGTTTGAGATTTACGACTTGCGTTGCTGTGTTCCACTAATGTCCAAAATGTGCGGTGCTTGGGCCAAATTGTTTCTTTTCCTCCCTATTGGTGCAGTGCCTTGGTCGGTAAGCACGTTGGATCCATGGCATCCAATCGGTATCGAGTGATGAGGCCTGAACTGATTGCTGTGGATACAAATCCAGGTAAGGGAGAGGAATGTATCATTTGAACTCATAGCCTTGGGAAACCAACACAGTCTCAGGAGATTACCATCGTTACCATCACATTGGTCAATTAAAACCCAGCTTGCTCACTGATAGCCTTCAGGGAAGGACTAATCTGCTTGTCCTGTCTGGCCTCCTGGTCCACACGTGATGCCAATCAACACTCTGTGGATGAATCTTAAAAGATTCAGGACAACTTGGGATGGGTAGAAAAACACTGTCTGTAAAAGGCAGCGGAAGCCCCATATAATGTTTTTTAAATCATAAACACAACCCATCAAAAATTTGTGACTTGTTTTCATGGACAACGGTTTAAGGAATGAAACGTTTTTATCACAAAGACAAAAAATTAAGACTTAACATCAGGGAGGTGGCCACGGACACACGAGGTATTAATATGTCCGACAGAAGGTGGAGTGGAGGGCTGCCAAGAGGTAATGGGGCCGGGGAGAATGGGGTACATCAGAGTTCGTTACTAGTGGGTAATGAGACCGAAACCCAGCATGAAGATCGTTAAAAGAAACAGTTTTCACATAATCCAAATCCAGGGGGTCTTGAAAGGCAAACCTAGTGGGTCTTCACCGAGTCCAAACCCACATGCTCTTCACCGAATCTAAACCCCCAGGGTCTTCACCTAGTCCAAACCCCCAGAGTCTTCACCTAGTCCAAACCCCCAAAGTCTTCACCTAGTCGAATCCCCCAGGGTCTTCACCTAGTTCAAACCCCCAGGGTCTTCACCTAGTCCAAACCCCCAGGGTCTTCACCAAATCCAAACCCCCAGTCTTCACCTAGTCCAAATCCACATGATCTTCACCAAATCCAAACCCACATTGTCTTCACCTAGTCCAAACCGACAGTCTTCAGCTAATCCAAACCCACATGGTCTTCACCTAGTCCAAACCGACAGTCTTCAGCTAATCCAAACCCACATGATCTTCACCAAATCCAAACCCACATTGTCTTCACCTAGTCCAAACCGACAGTCTTCAGCTAATCCAAACCCACATGGTCTTCACCTAGTCCAAACCGACAGTCTTCAGCTAATCCAAACCCACATGGTCTTCACCTAGTCCAAACCCCCAGGGTCTTCACCGAGTCCAAACCCACATGATTTTCACCGAGTTCAAACCCCCAGTCTTCACCTAGTCCAAACCCCAGAGTCTTCACCAAGTCCAAACCCCCAGTTTCTTCACCTAGTCCAGACCCCTAGAGTCTTCACCTAGTCCAAACCCCCAGAGTCTTCACCTCGTCCAGACCCCTAGAGTCTTCACCTCGTCCAAACCCCCAGAGTCTTCACCTAGTCCAAACCCCCCAGAGTCTTCACCTCGTCCAAACCCCCAGAGTCTTCACCTTGTCCAAACCCCCCAGGGTCTTCATCAAGTCTAAACCCACAGTCTTCACCAAATCCAAACCCCCAGAGTCTTCACCTAGTCCAAACCCCCAGGGTCTTCACCAAATCCAGACCCCCAGGGTTTTCACCTAGTCCAAACCCCCAGAGTCTTCACCTAGTCCAAACCCCCAGAGTCTTCACCTCGTCCAAACCCCCAGAGTCTTCAACTTGTCAAAACCCCCAGGGTCTTCATCAAGTCTAAACCCACAGTCTTCACCAAATCCAAACCCCCAGAGTCTTCACCTAGTCCAAACCCCCAGAGTCTTCACCGAGTCCAAACCTTCAAAGTCTTCACCTCATCCAAACCCCCAAAGTCTTCACCTAGTCCAAACCCCCAAAGTCTTCACCTAGTCCAAACCCCCAGAGTCTTCACCTAGTCCAAACCCCCAAAGTCTTCACCTAGTCCAAACCCCCAGAGTCTTCACCTCGTCCAAACCCCCAGGGTCTTCACCTATGCCAAACCCCCAGGGTCTTCACCTAGGCCAAACCCCCAAAGTCTTCACCTAGTCCAAACCCCCAGAGTCTTCACCTCGTCCAAACCCCCAGAGTCTTCACCTCGTCCAAACCCCCAGAGTCTTCACCTCGTCCAAACCCCCAGGGTCTTCACCTATGCCAAACCCCCAGGGTCTTCACCTATGCCAAACCCCCAGGGTCTTCACCTAGGCCAAACCCCCAAAGTCTTCACCTAGTCCAAACTCCCAGAGTCTTCACCTCGTCCAAACCCCCAGGGTCTTCGCCTAGGCCAAACCCATGGAGTCTTCACATAATCCAAACCCATGGAGTCTTCACATAATCCAAACCCATGGAGTCTTCACATAATCCAAACCCATGGAGTCTTCACATAATCCAAACCCATGGAGTCTTCACATAATCCAAACCCATGGAGTCTTCACATAATCCAAACCCATGGAGTCTTCACATAATCCAAACCCATAGAGTCTTCACATAATCCAAACCCATGGAGTCTTCACATAATCCAAACCCATGGAGTCTGCACATAATCGAAACCCATGGAGTCTTCACATAATCGAAACCCATGGAGTCTTCACATAATCCAAACCCATGGAGTCTTCACATAATCCAAACCCATGGAGTCTTCACATAATCCAAACCCATGGAGTCTTCACATAATCCAAACCCATGGAGTCTTCACATAATCCAAACCCATGGAGTCTTCACATAATCCAAACCCATGGAGTCTTCACATAATCCAAACCCATGGAGTCTTCACATAATCCAAACCCATGGAGTCTTCACATAATCCAAACCCATGGAGTCTTCACATAATCCAAACCCATGCAGCATGGGGGCAGTGAGTGGGTTTCCTGGTGGATCGCGAGAATGTCTGCGCTAAGTATTCACACAAGTCCTCGTGATCTTCCCAAAGACTTACTGATGTAAACTTGCATTCTCAATCTTCGTCGTGAACAAAACTAAAGCCAGAAATTGACGTTGTGAGTGAACTACGATGTTCCCCGAGTTCGACTAATCCGCCAAAAAGAAACAAAAATGGCCCAGGTTCCAGTCTTTTGGTGACTCCTCTAGCCAGGGTTGGCACTATTGGGCCCAGCCCAGTTTCCTCACCTGGGTTAAAACACCCCTAGTGCGTCTCCATCAAGTCCAAAGCCACTAGGCCCAGTGGCCTACCAGTGGCCAACCCAGTGGCCTACCCAGACTAGATCATGCACAACCAAATCCCGCAGGCCTCACCCAGCCAAGTTCCAGCGTTGTGGTCGCCATGACAGTGGCACGCTTATTATTTTATTTGCAGATTTAAACACAAGCGAGACGGTCGTATTATCAGTTTATCTTCACTGCGGCTCCTATTCATCTCTGTCAAAAATGGCGGCATTTATCTATAGATTTTTGGATAGACATCTTTATATCTATCCATGCATGTATTTATTTACCCGTGTATTTATTTTACTGAGTGTTTATATTCCCTGCACACGGACGCCATGACAGCTGTCTCTCATTCTGCCCATCGGCCAGGGGCGAGTGAACGTGCCCGCCTTGTGTAGAAAATCAACAAACAGCACGAGGCCTTGTCCCCGCCTCGCGGGCGACCACTCGGGCCGCACGTTTATGTAAGCACTTTGTGAAAATTCCACCCGGGAGTCCACATTCCAATCTCCTTCTGTCGGCACAAGAACGGTTCGTCAAAATGGACGAGCCATGCAAACAGCGCGCCTCCTCCCTCTGGCGGCCGAACGTTACACCGCATGAAAAAAAGTTACCGCCACATTCTCCTGTCCGAGAAAAGAAGCAACGACTTCACAAACAATTAAAAGGTGATGACGAAATAACACCTAAGTTGTTGACCTAAGTCTTCACTTAGTCCAAACACCCAGTCCAAACACCTAATCCAAACACCGAACCATTAATCATAGGTTGTTGCCTATGATGATTTCAAAAATAATTGGTTGAATTCAGTCATCCGATATACAAATCCTGTTCAAATTTCAAGTCAATCAGATAAAAATTGAGCATTTTAGAAATAACACCTAAGTTGTTGACCTAAGTCTTCACCTAGTCCAAACACCCAGTCCAAACACCTAATCCAAACACCGAACCCGAATCATAGGTTGTTGCCTATGATGACTTCAAAAATAATTGGTTGAATTCAGTCATCCGATATACAAATCCTGTTCAAATTTTAAGTCAATCAGATAAAAATTGAGCATTTTATAAATAACACCTAAGTTTTTGAGTTTTGGCCTATGATGACCTAAAAAATAATTGGTTGAATTCAGTCATCAGATATGCAAATCCTGTTCAAATTTCAAGTCAATCAAATGAAAATTGAGCATTTTAGAAATAGCACCTATGTTGTTGACCTTTGGCCTATGTTGACCTCAAAAATATATGGTTGAATTCAGTCAGTAGAAATGCAAATCCTGTTCAAATTTCGAGTCAATCTGATAAAAATTGAGCATTTTAGAAATAACACCCAAATTGTAGACCTTTGGCCTATGATGACCACAAAAAAAAATGGTTGTATTCAATCATCAAATGTGCAAATCCTGTTCAAATTTCAAGTCAATCTGATAAAAATTGAGCATTTTAGAAATAACACCTAAGTTGTTGACCTATGGCCTATGTTGACCTCAAAAATAATTGGTTGTATTCAGTCATCAAATGTGCAAATCCTGTTCAAATTTCAAGTCAATCTGATAAAAATTGAGCATTTTAGAAATAACACCTAAGTTGTTGACCTATGGCCTATGTTGACCTCAAAAATAATTGGTTGTATTCAGTCATCAAATGTGCAAATCCTGTTCAAATTTCAAGTCAATCTGATTTAAAAAATTGAGCATTTTAGAAATAGCACCTATGTTGTTGACCTTTGGCCTATGTTGACCTCAAAAATATATGGTTGAATTCAGTCAGCAGAAATGCAAATCCTGTTCAAATTTCAAGTCAATCTGATAAAAATTGAGCATTTTAGAAATAACACCCAAGTTGTAGACCTTTGGCCTATGATGACCACAAAAATAATTGGTTGAATTCAGTCTTCGGATATGCAAATCCTGTTCAAATTTAAATTAAATCAGATAAAAATTGAGCATTTTAGAAATAGCACCTAAGTTTTTGACTTTTGGCCTATGATGACCTCAAAAATAATTGGTTGAATTCAGTCTTCGGATATGCAAATCCTGTTCAAATTTCATATCAATCGGATAAAAATTGAGCATTTTAGAAATAACACCTAAGTTGTTGACCTTTGGCCTATGTTGACTTCAAAAATAATTGGTTGAATTCAGTCATCGGATGTGCAAATCCTGTTCAAATTTCAAGTCAATCTGATAAAAATTGAGCTTTTAGAAATAACACCTAAATTGTTGACCTTTGGCCTATGTTGACCTCAAAAATAATTGGTTGAATTCAGTCAGCAGATACGCAAATCCTGTTCAAATTTCAAGTCAATCAAATAAAAATTGAGGATTTTAGAAATACCACCTAAGTTGTTGACCATTGAACACCATTGTTTAAATGGAAAAAGGGGGCATATGTCCTGAGTCGCAAAAATCTGCGGATAGAGGAACAAACCGCGAACGGCAAGGCAAAATCCACGAATGGTGACTCAAATCCCAAGAATGTTGACGATAATCCGCGAAGGTCAATGAAAATCCCGTGAATGTGGACTGCGGCATTGTTTCAATGGGGAAAAGGGGGATACGTGAGGCGTCGTCCACCAGACGACGGTCTCCTTGGGTTAACCTGAGGCGGTCCCTTCAGGTGGGTGCCTGGAACGTTCTGACTCTAAGAGAGGATGATCACCCATCTCTGCTATCATCTGAGCTCCAGCGTTTGAACATCAGTGTTGCAGCACTTTCTGAGGTTCAGAGGCCGGATAGTGGTGAGATCATGGTGGGTGATTACACCAACTACTGGTCTGGTCGCTTTGGCGGTTACCATGCCCAAGGAGTTACTATAGCCGTGTCCAATAAGCTGACTCCCATGATAGTCGAGGTAACACCAGCCAACGAGTGTATTACGAGACTGAGGATTCGTCACTCTTTGGGCATCATTTCCCTGGTCTCTGTGTATGCTCCGACTGAGGAAAGTGATCTCACTGTGAAGGAGGCATTCTACGCCACGCTCGAGTCTGTGGTTGATCAGTGCCCCAGGAGAGATACTCTTCTAGTCTTTGGGGATTTCAATGCATCGACTGCCACTGACAAGAATGGTTATGAGGCATGTGTTGGTCCCCATGGATTCGGGACTGTGAACCAGAATAGCACTAAGTTCCTCGGCTTTGCAAGAAGTCATGTACTTAGGGTGGCTGGCTCATGGTTTCAGCACCCACACTCCCACAGCCTCATCGCTGGACATGGTATTCCAATACTGCTGGTGTGGCGAAGGAGATTGACCGTGTGCTCATTGATGGTCCAGAAAATGCAGGGTCTACCGGAGTGCTCAGTTCCTCAACACTGACCACAGGCTTGTTGTAACAACTCTGAAGATGCAGTTCAAATCCAAGAGAATGCTATCATCCCAGCCTTGGCTGGATGTGGGGAGGCTCAAGGAGGAGAGGGTAGCTGAGGAGCTTGCGAGCAGGTTGAGTGGGATTTTGGTGGGTCTGGATGCTTGATGTTGCCGGTGGCCGTCTTGGAAACCACCGTCAGGTGAAGAAGAATTTGTCCCTCAGGAGACGCTCAATACCATCGACCAGAGTCACAGGGCCAGGCTCGATGGCAGAGCTGAACTGTTCCGGGAGCTGAGGTATAAAACTGTACGCTCGCTGAGGTCAGACAAGGAGGCCTATGTGCGAGGAATCTATGAAAGTGTAAAGCATCACTTGTGGACATGTGATTCTCGTTCTGCTTACTGAGGAATCCGTGGATTGCGTTCCTCTAAGCCTGTCCCTAGGTGTACTGCGGTTAGAGCAGAGGGTGGTGGCCTCTTGACAGAGGAGTCTGAAGTGAAGGCCCGCTGGGCCGGTTACTTTGAGCGGCTGTACCAGGCTGACCCACCGGCTGTTGAGTTGGATGTCAGGGGTGTTGCTATCCCAAATGCTGACCCCTCCCCCCCCCCCCCCCCCCAATTAACTGTGAACCACCTTCACTTGTGGAAACACAGGTGGCGGTAAACCGGCTGAAAGGGGGCAAAGCTCCTGGGATTTGTGGCATCCATGCTGAGCTTCTCAAAGCTGGTGGAAATGCTGTACATGAGTCGTTGCATGCAGTTCTGTGCTCTGTTTGGAGCACAGGCATCATCACAACTGACTGGAAGAGGGGCCTTGTTGTCCTCCATTAGAAAGGGAAGGGTGATCACCAGGACTGCAACAACTACTGAGGGGTGACATTACTCTCAGTGCCAGGCAAGATCTTTGCGAGGATCATTCTTGAGAGGGTTTGCCGCTATCTGCGCGAGCACCAGCAACTGGAGCAGTCAGGCTTTACACCAAAGAGGTCAATTCGAGTCCTCACCGAATACAAGCGAGAGTTTCCCCAGGGGCTGCTAGCAGCCAATGCTGATCTCCGCAAAGCGTTCCATTCAGTGAATTGGGATGCCCTCTGGAGGATTCTTGGTCTTCGTGGGGTGCCACCAACGTTGATCAATCTGATCTCTGAACTATACTCTGGTACTGAGCGTGCTGTGAGGTGTGGTGGCTCCATCTGACTTATTTCCAGTTATTGGAGTTCAGCAGGGGTGTGTACTCGCTCCCACGCACTTGTATGGACTGGATTCTGGGGAGGATGTCGGAGAGGTCAGGCTGCGGTGCATCGGTTGGGAGTGTCAAGATCTCTGACCTTGATTTTGCAGATGATGCGGTCATCTTTGCGGAGACACTGGATATTCTTACGGGGGCCCTCCAGGAACTGAATGAGGAGGCAGAGCCGCTGGGATTACGGATTTCCTAGGTCAAAACCAAGAGCCAGGCTTTCAATGACATCTTGGATGCTGCTGTCTTGTCTGTGCCTGTTTGTGGCGAAGATGTTGAGGTCACGAAGAGATTCACTTACCTTGGCAGTGTTATTCATCATGTCTCCACATGTTGTGAGCCAGAGGTTGATAGACGTCTGGGTCGGGCCTGGGGAATCATGGATTCACTGGATCATGGGGTGTGGCGCTATCGGTATCTATGAAGGAGGACGAAAGTCAGAGTCTTTAAGTCCTTGGTGTTTCCAGTCTTGCTCTACGGATGCGAGACTTGGACACTTACCAAGGGCCACAGAATGAGACTTAACTCCTTTTGAACCAAGTCTCTTCGGAGAATCCTTGGCTATCGCTGGTCGGACTTTGTGTCTAACGAGCGGTTACCAAGAGAGACTCAGTTGAGATTTGTTACCCGTATGGTCCGTGAGCGTCAGCTGCGGCTGTATGAGCATGTGGCTCGTTTTCCGGATGCTGAACCAGCTCACCAGATACTCACAGCAAGGGAGCCTCGTGAGTGGAGGAGGCCA
Organism: Myxine glutinosa; assembly: GCF_964187855.1. NCBI lineage: Eukaryota > Metazoa > Chordata > Myxini > Myxiniformes > Myxinidae > Myxine > Myxine glutinosa. The sequence continues at coordinate 104,685,539 of NC_136265.1, read as the reverse complement.
ACGGGCCGACCGCGTGCCTCGTGGTTGCAGCAGGTTGATCGGCATCTCAAGGAGATAGGGATGGGCCAGACATCAGCCTGGGCGATGGCCAGACGGAGGCCCCTGGATTACCGTCGGAAAGTGGCTGTGGCGACGCGCTGCTCTGGCGCATGCTCCCATACCTGAGCTGACCTGTTATTGGTTGCCGGCGTTTCCCGATTCATAGAGGAATTTATTTTAAGTTTAAAAAGTCTTCGACCACAAATGCACATCATTAGTTTCACAAAAAAACAAAAAACAAAAAGACAACACCAGGTACCATTTCCAATTTATTGAAGGAATGTGCTTACAAGATATTAAAAGTGCTTAACCAGCTTAACCATACCATACCGTGAACGTCAAAAAAAAACACAACACCATCATGTACCATTTAAAATTGTTATTTTACAAACACACACAACTTTCAAATGATGATGGTGATGAATTAAATTCCCAAGAATTCCTCGAACTTTGAGGGTGACCCAAATGATGGTGCAGCAAAATCGTGGACGAAAGGAGAGCCAGGACGTAGGAGAAGGTGAGGACGCTGGTGAGAATGCTGGTGAGGATGCTGGTGAGGGGTGAGGATGCTGGTGAGGGGTGAGGATGCTGGTGAGGGGTGAGGATGCTGGTGAGGACGCTGAGAGGAAGGCAGGAGTGGATGCAGGTGATCTTGAGGTGGAGGGAGCCGGGCTGAAGAAATGGGTGATGGGGAGCTGCCTGACACATTGCCAAACATTTTGATGCATCTCTTTGTACGGGAGCAGCGCATCATCCAAGGCCCTCTTGAACTTGAGGTCGCTCTCCACGACTGGGTCAGCGTCTTGTATCCTGTCAACAATTGCCCGCATGTTCTGCAGCAACACGCCCAGGAACTGGACTGTGAGGTTGGACCTCGGCACCTCGTCCTCATTACTGCCCGCCTCCACCTCCGCCTCGGAAACCTTTGGAATGGCGTCTAACTCGTCCTCGATGAGCAGGTTTAGGGAACAGTTCAATATCATGGTTTTAAGCATGAAGTCCCTCGTCTGCGTGTTGTCCTCGATCCATATTCTGATAGTCTTCTCCATCCTTTCCATGTGGACATTCTGGACATGGGTGACCACCTTCGTACTCAATACAGCGCTCGCGGAAGCTTTCTCACGAATCGCCTTCTCCTTCTTCGGTATGTAGCGAACGGTGGATTCGTTGACGCCATAATGCCTGCCAACAGAGGCCGCATTCTCTCCCCTCGAAAGCTGTTCAAGCAGCTCCACTTTTTGGCTCAGGCACATCACTTTCTTCTGCCTCTTGGTAGTCGACATCTCCAGCACTGCTCTTGCGCTTGGGAGCCATAATTTAACGATGAGCAGAGCAAGTCAAAACCACAGGTCGAAGCAACGGGACGAGAACAATGATGGAGATCGAGGACACAATCTGTATATATGTAGGATTGCGAGCATTATGGGTAACTGCGGGAGCCCATTGTTTGTGGGGGATGTTATCGGATGATGCCATAGAGCGTATCTGCTAATTTCAATGATAGATTTAATGAATCATTTGCATTCTATAATTCGCGGAGGCCGACATGTTTTTGACGCTGATGGACCATCCCCCGAAGCGTTTTCATTGTGTAAGATCTCTGATTATGCTTTACTGTAAATTTCAAACTGTAATCTATTTAATGAAGTGTTTGCATTGTATAATTCACGGAGTTGACTTGTTTACACATCTGGCGGGATATCCCATGAAGCTCACTTACAGTGCGGCTAAAATTCGCGCCTGCGAAAGCCATGAAAACGCAAAACACAAAGCAGTGAATGTACAGTACTGTACTGTATAAGCACGTAATGTTCACGGCTTGTATGAGATATTTTTTTGCGTAGGTCCACCTGCTTTTGCATGGCTGGTAAAAAAAGGGTTTTATAAATGTGTCAAGCTAGCAACTCATGATTTTTTTTTTTTTGCGCCCCTGAAAAACCGCGATTTCATGGACCGTGAAAAGAAGAAAAAAAAAACGCAAATGTGCGGGACATTTTTCCGTGAATAGAGAAACGTGTCACATTTTATCAACCGAGAATACGCGGATTCCGCAAATAGTGAAACCACGAATTGCGGGGAATTATTAGAAGCCTCTAAAATTACCCTTTAGAACTCTTCAGAACCCTTTCAACTTACCCTTTAAAATTACTCCAGAACTCCTTATAATTACCCTTCAGAAGCCTCTAAAATTAACCTTCAGAAGCCTCTAAAATTAACCTTCAGAAGCCTCTAAAATTACCCTTTAGAAGCCTCTACAATTACCCTTTAGAAGCCTCTACAATTACCCTTTAGAAGCCTCTACAATTACCCTTTAGAAGCCTTTACAATTACCCTTTAGAAGCCACTATAATTACCCTTTCGAAGCCTCTACAATTACCCTTTAGAAGCCTCTACAATTACCCTTTAGAAGCCTCTACAATTACCCTTTCTTTATAAGCCTCTACAATTACCCTTTAGAAGCCTCTAAAATTACCCTTTAGAAGCCTCTAAAATTACCCTTTAGAGAATTACTTTTGAATTACCCTTACACTTTAAGAATTACACTTTAAGAATTACACTGTAATAATTACACTTTAAGAATTACACTTGAATAATTACACTTGAATAATTACACTTGAATAATTACACTTGAATAATTACACTTGAATAATTACACTTGAATAATTACACTTGAATAATTACACTTTAAGAATTACACTTTAAGAATTACACTTTAATAATTACACTCTAATAATTACACTTTAATAATTACACTAAGAATTACACTTCAAGAAATACACTTTAATAATAACTTCTTCTTTTTTTTTTTTGTATACAGAATCGAGGCTCGTGAAAGAGCTAACATTTATTTCACAAACAAATCAAACAGACAAACAAAATATATAAAAAGAGGGAGCGGAAGACAAGATGGGGAGAGAAGGGGAAGCACACAAACACAACATTTGAGAGCAGGGAGATGTGTGGGAGGGAGAGGGCTTGGGGGGAGGAGGCGTGGGAAGTGGGGGGGGGGCAGGGGGGAGTGGGAGAAATATAAAACACAAGGACACCAAGGACTTCCAGGACAGAAGTTGGTATTTCAAAAAAGTGGATTTGGGGTGAAATTAGCAGGGGTAGAAAAGATCAAGGTTTTGGATGGGGGAAGATAAGAGATGGTGGTGAACAGCTGTTTTAAAGACCTGGAGGGTGGAGTGGGATTGAAGAGAGTGAGGGAGTTTGGCAGTTTAACCATAAGAGGGTTGCAGGCAGATCTTGTGCGACCTGTAGGAATATTTGGGGGACAGAGCCCAGAGAGAGCTGGGGGGGGGGGGGCAAGGCCAGAGAGGAGTCGGTAGAAGACGGAAAGACCACCAACCTGCCTGCGGTGAGTGAGTGAAAGGCCCTTGGAGTTAGCTTCATCGCGGGAGATTCCAATGATTCTGAATGCTTTGGTTTCAACAGCGTGGAGACGAGCTAGGTGTGAGGCAAGAGCACCAGCCCAGAGGGGAGAGCAGTATTCCATTGAGCTGCGGATGAAAGCCTTGTATGTGGTGAGGAGCTCAGGTGTGCCAAGGAAGGACTTCGCACGACGGAGGATGCCCAGTCGGCGACTGGCTTTGGAGGCCAAATTTGAAATGTGGTTTTCCCAGGAAAGATCATGGCAGATAGTGAGACCCAAAAGCTTGAGTGACAGAACTTCTTGGAGAGGATTATTCAGAAAGTGGATGGGAGGGTTGTCCAGTCGATCTTTTCGGAGAGACATCGTAAGAGTGTGGGATTTGTCAGGATTGAAAGACATGTTCCACTTGTTTGCCCAGTCTGTGATTTTGTCCAGGTCTGCAGAGAGTGAGGAGGCTGCAGACTGCCGATCTGAGGGATGAGGAATGGAGCGACAGAGAGTAGAGTCATCAGCAAAGAGATAGAGAGGATTTTCAAGAGTCAGAGAGATCATTGATGAAGACCAGAAAAAGCACAGGGCCCAGAACACTGCCTTGGGGAACTCCAGCCTGAACAGGAAGAGGAGATGAGAGAAACCCATTCAGGGCCACACGTTGACTACGACTAGAGAGGAAGTCCGCCAGCCATGTGTGGAGATTTCCATGGATACCAAAGGAGGAGAGTTTGGTGAGCAGAGGGGGGTGCCAGACCGTATCGAAGGCACGTGATATGTCAAGGGAGACAGCTTTAATTTCCTGTTTGGCATTGAGGACCTCCATCCATTGTTGAGAAAGCAGAAGCAGCATGTCCAGAGTAGAGTGACCAGGTCTGAAACCAAATTGATGATCAGAGATCAAGCCATTGGAGAAGAGGAAAGATTTCATATCCGAAGCAATGATGGATTCCATGACTTTGCTGATAATTGGAAGAAGGCTGATTGTTCTGTAGTTGCTAGGATCTGTTTTTGCACCTTTTTGTGCAAAGCGGTGATGTTGGCTGATTTCCAAGCAGATGGCAGTTGACCTTGAGCAAAAGAGAGGGTGGAGAGAACAGAGGGAGGGAGTGAAAGAGCGGAAGAACAGGATTTTAGGACCCGTGGGCTGATGCCGTCAGGTCCAGTTGCAGAATCAGAGTCGAGGGTTGACAAATTAGACTTTAAGAATTAGACTTTAAGAATTAGACTTTAAGAATTAGACTTTAAGAATTAGACTTTAAGAATTAGACTTTAAGAATTAGACTTTAAGAATTAGACTTTAAGAATTACACTTTAACAATTACACTTTAACAATTACACTTTAACAATTACACTTTAACAATTACACTTTAAGAATTACACTTTAACAATTACACTTTAACAATTACACTTTAACAATTACACTTTAACAATTACACTTTAAGAATTACACTTTAAGAATTACACTTTAACAATTACACTTTAACAATTACACTTTAACAATTACACTTTAACAATTACACTTTAAGAATTACACTTCAACAATTACACTTTTAGAATTACCCTTTAGAATTACCCTTTAGAATTACCCTTTAAAATTCACCTTTAGAATTACCCTTTAGAATTACCCTTTAGAATTACACTTTAGAATTACCCTTTAGAATTACCCTTTAAAATTACCCTTTAGAATTACCCTTTAGAATTACCCTTTAGAATTACCATTTAGAATTACCCTTTAGAATTACACTTTTGAATTACCCTTTAGAATTACCCTTTAGAATTACCCTTTAGAATTACCCGTTTGAATTACACTTTAGAATTACCCTTTAGAATTACCCTTTAGAATCACCCTTTAGAATTACCCTTTAGAATTACCCTTTAGAATTACCCTTTAGAATTACACTTCAGAATTACCCTTTAGAATTACCCTTTAGAATTACCCTTTAGAATTACCCTTTAGAATTACCCTTTAGAATTACCCTTTAGAATTACACTTCGGAATTACCCTTTGGAATTACCCTTTAGAATTACCCTTTAGAATTACACTTTAGAATTACCCTTTAGAATCACCCTTTAGAATTACCCTTTGGAATTACCCTTTAGAATTACCCTTTAGAATTACCCTTTAGAATTACACTTTAGAATTACCCTTTCGAATTAGCCTCTGGAATTAACCATTAGAATTACCCTTTAGAATTACCCTTTAGAATTGCACTTTAGAATTAGCCTCTGGAATTGTCCTTTAGAATCACCCTTTAGAATTACCCTTTAGAATTATCCTTTAGAATTAGCCTCTGGAATTGTCCTTTAGAATTACCCTTTAGAATTACCCTTTAGAATTACCCTTTAGAATTACCCTTTAGAATTAGCCTCTGGAATTGTCCTTTAGAATTACCCTTTAGAATTACCCTTTAGAATTACCCTTTAGAATTAGCCTCTGGAATTGTCCTTTAGAATTAGCCTCTGGAATTACCCTTTAGAATCAGCCTTTAGAATTACCCTTTAGAATCAGCCTCTGGAATTACCCTTTAGAATTACGCTTTAGAATTACCCTTTAGAATTAACCATTAGAATTACCCTTTAGAATTACCCTTTAGAATCAGCCTCTGGAATTACCCTTTAGAATTACCCTTTAGAATTACCCTTTAGAATTATCCTTTAGAATTACCCTTTAGAATTACCCTTTAGAATCACCCTTTAGAATCACCCTTTAGAATCACCCTTTAGAATCACCCTTTAGAATCACCCTTTAGAATTACCCTTTAGAATTACCCTTTAGAATTACCCTTTAGAATTAGCCTCTGGAATTGTCCTTTAGAATTACCCTTTAGAATTACCCTTTAGAATTACCCTTTAGAATTAGCCTCTGGAATTGTCCTTTAGAATTACCCTTTAGAATTACCCTTTAGAATTACCCTTTAGAATTAGCCTCTGGAATTGTCCTTTAGAATTACCCTTTAGAATTACGCTTTAGAATTACCCTTTAGAATTAACCATTAGAATTACCCTTTAGAATTACCCTTTAGAATCAGCCTCTGGAATTACCCTTTAGAATTACCCTTTAGAATTACCCTTTAGAATTATCCTTTAGAATTACCCTTTAGAATTACCCTTTAGAATCACCCTTTAGAATCACCCTTTAGAATCACCCTTTAGAATCACCCTTTAGAATCACCCTTTAGAATTACCCTTTAGAATTACCCTTTAGAATTACCCTTTAGAATTACCCTTTAGAATTAGCCTCTGGAATTGTCCTTTAGAATTACCCTTTAGAATTACCCTTTAGAATTACCCTTTAGAATTACCCTTTAGAATTAGCCTCTGGAATTGTCCTTTAGAATCACCCTTTAGAATTACCCTTTAGAATTATCCTTTAGAATTAGCCTCTGGAATTGTCCTTTAGAATTACCCTTTAGAATTACCCTTTAGAATTAGCCTCTGGAATTGTCCTTTAGAATTACCCTTTTGAATTACCCTTTAGAATTACCCTTTAGAATTAGCCTCTGGAATTGTCCTTTAGAATTACCCTTTAGAATTAGCCTCTGGCATTATCCTTTGGAAGTTTGGTTTTTCTTCTTCATTTTTGATGGATGGAAAGAAGGACATCGCCAAATATTGAAGTGTGTTCACCGATTAAAAAGCGGAATTGTAAGTCGTCCATCCACTGTATTACATATCTTTTGAAATATACATTTTGACCAACCTCCTTCGCTGTAAACCTCCGTTCCCTTCTTCTTCCCAAACTCCTTTTTAGCCTTCATATGCCACCCTACCCTTCTTCCAAACCCCCTTCCTTCTCCCTACTCTTCCTCCCATTCCCCTTTCCTTCATCCAAAACCCCGATTGCACGCACCCATATTTCTCCACTATCCTCACCGTTTCAAGAACTTTTCTCAATTATTTTCTCCAATTTAAATCCCCAACACCCCAACTCCCCCCTTGTGCAAACAGGTGAGGCCGCAAGTGCTCCCCAAGCTAATATGGAATGCACCGTTTACACATTCAACGCAGGTTCTCTTGGGCATTTTCACCACGTGACGTAGACAAGAGCATTGTGTGTGTCCATAAAGGAGTCGTACACAAAGCTGCAGCATTTTCAACTCGCACGCTCATTTAAAATTAGCACCGCACAACACGCCGCAACTCACAAACAGTGTGGTTCAAAGTAAGAAGACACTTGGGTACGTCACTCCCTTTTTATTGAGGCTGAAAGGATTACAGGGGGGGGGGGGGGGGGGGGAGCACAAAAGGTAAACCGAGTTTGTGGTCACAATGAAATGTCACTATTTTGCTCACACTCAGTGGATAATGCATGCACAGAAAAACATTTTGAATCAGAAGGAACAAAGTGACCGTTGGGAGGAAATAAAGAAAAGGATAACCTAGCCACTGCTCGTGTTGCCGATCTGGTTAAAAAGCTTGTCTTTTATGACTTGAGACATGAGGCCATGGATAACTTCAATCGTCGTTTTACAGCTGGGGAGGTATGGGGCAGAGAAGGGAGGGAAAATAGATAAGCGGGACCGAATTAAAGTACGGGACGGACAGTCACCGAGGACACGGGACAGGCAGACACAAAGCTCATGGGACGGACAGTCACAAAGCTCATGGGACGGACAGTCACAAAGCTCATGGGACAGACAGTCACAAAGCTCATGGGACGGACAGTCACAAAGCTCATGGGACGGACAGTCACAAAGGTCACGGGACGGACAATCACAAAGGGCATGGGAGGGACAGTCACAAAGGGAATGGGAAGGACAGTCACAAAGGGTGTGGAACAGACCGTCACAAAGGGTGTGGGACAGATAGTCACAAAGGGCACGGGAGGGACAGTCACAAAGGGCACGGGAGGGACAGTCACAAAGGGCACGGGAGGGACAGTCACAAACGGCATGGGAGGGACAGTCACAAAGGGCATGGGACGGACAGTCACAAAGGGCACGGGACAGACAGTCACAAAGGGCACGGGACGGACAGTCACAAAGGGCACGGGACAGACAGTCACAAAGGACACGGGACAGACAGTCACAAAGGACATGGGACAGACAGTCACAAAGGGCGTGGGACAGTCACAAAGCTCATGGGGCGGACAGTTCACAAAGGGCGTGGGACAGACAGTCACAAAGGGCGTGGGACAGACAGTCACAAAGGGCGTGGGACAGACAGTCACAAAGCTCATGGGGCGGACAGTTCACAAAGGGCACGGGACAAACGGACACAGAGCGTGCAGGACGGAGACAGGGAGAGAAACAGAGAGAGAGAAACAGAGAGAGAGAAACAGAGAGAGAGAAACAGAGAGAGAGAAACAGTGAGAGAGAAACAGTGAGAGAGAAACAGAGAGAGAGAAACAGAGAGAGAGAGAAACAGAGAGAGAGAAACAGAGAGAGAGAAACAGAGAGAGAGAAACAGAGAGAGAGAAACAGAGAGAGAGAAACAGAGAGAGAGAAACAGAGAGAGAGAAACAGAGAGAGAGAAACAGAGAGAGAGAAACAGAGAGAGAGAAACAGTGAGAGAGAAACAGCGAGAGAGAAACAGAGAGAGAGAAACAGAGAGAGAGAAACAGTGAGAGAGAAACAGAGAGAGAGAAACAGAGAGAGAGAAACAGAGAGAGAGAAACAGTGAGAGAGAAACAGCGAGAGAGAAACAGCGAGAGAGAAACAGAGAGAGAGAGAAACAGTGAGAGAGAGAAACAGAGAGAGAGAAACAGAGAGAGAGAAACAGAGAGAGAGAAACAGTGAGAGAGAAACAGAGAGAGAGAAACAGTGAGAGAGAAACAGAGAGAGAGAAACAGAGAGAGAGAAACAGAGAGAGAGAAACAGAGAGAGAGAAACAGAGAGAGAGAAACAGTGAGAGAGAAACAGCGAGAGAGAAACAGAGAGAGAGAAACAGAGAGAGAGAGAAACAGAGAGAGAGAAACAGCGAGAGAGAAACAGTGAGAGAGAAACAGTGAGAGAGAAACAGAGAGAGAGAAACAGAGAGAGAGAAACAGAGAGAGAGAAACAGAGAGAGAGAAACAGAGAGAGAGAAACAGAGAGAGAGAAACAGAGAGAGAGAAACAGAGAGAGAGAAACAGTGAGAGAGAAACAGAGAGAGAGAAACAGAGAGAGAGAAACAGAGAGAGAGAAACAGCGAGAGAGAAACAGTGAGTTAAACAGAGAGAGAGAGAAACAGAGAGAGAGAAACAGAGAGAGAGAAACAGAGAGAGAGAAACAGAGAGAGAGAAACAGCGAGAGAGAAACAGAGAGAGAGAAACAGTGAGAGAGAGAAACAGTGAGAGAGAGAAACAGAGAGAGAGAAACAGAGAGAGAGAAACAGAGAGAGAGAAACAGAGAGAGAGAAACAGAGAGAGAGAAACAGAGAGAGAGAGAAACAGAGAGAGAGAAACAGAGAGAGAGAAACAGAGAGAGAGAAACAGAGAGAGAGAAACAGAGAGAGAGAAACAGTGAGTGAAACAGTGAGTGAAACAGCGAGAGAGAAACAGAGAGAGAGAAACAGCGAGAGAGAAACAGTGAGAGAGAAACAGTGAGAGAGAGAAACAGAGAGAGAGAAACAGAGAGAGAGAAACAGTGAGTTAAACAGTGAGTGAAACAGAGAGAGAGAAACAGAGAGAGAGAAACAGAGAGAGAGAAACAGAGAGAGAGAAACAGTGAGTTAAACAGTGAGTGAAACAGTGAGAGAGAAACAGAGAGAGAGAAACAGAGAGAGAGAGAAACAGAGAGAGAGAAACAGAGAGAGAGAAACAGTGAGTGAAACAGTGAGTGAAACAGCGAGAGAGAAACAGAGAGAGAGAAACAGCGAGAGAGAAACAGTGAGAGAGAAACAGTGAGAGAGAGAAACAGAGAGAGAGAAACAGAGAGAGAGAAACAGTGAGTTAAACAGTGAGTGAAACAGAGAGAGAGAAACAGAGAGAGAGAAACAGAGAGAGAGAAACAGAGAGAGAGAAACAGAGAGAGAGAAACAGAGAGAGAGAAACAGAGAGAGAGAAACAGAGAGAGAGAAACAGAGAGAGAGAAACAGTGAGTGAAACATCGGGATAGAGAGAGAGAGGAAAAAGAAAGCGGAAAGCGGTCGAAAGGACATGGTATGGGTCAGCTCCCAGGTTCAAAGGCAAATGATTGACGGCACCAAAGCACGCGGCAGACTGGACTGATTATACTCCTGTTGGGTGTACAAAAAGGAAACCATCAAAGTGATTAAAAAAAAATCAATTACCAATCACTTCTGATGTGATGGATCAAATAAATAGGAAAGCGGAGGCAGTTTTATAAGCTATAATTAAGCTGAATATTCATATCGCCAGGTGGTCGGGACACTGAACGACTGTTTTCCGGGCACCCACTGTCACTGTCACCTCGACCAAACAAACAAACAAAAGGCAAACAAATATTACAACTATATATTTAAATATATATATATATATATATATATATATATATATATATATATATATATATATATATATATATATATATATATATATATATAAATATATATATATATATTATATATATATATATTATATATATATTAGAAATATATATATATATATATATATATATATATATATATATATATATATATATATATATATATATATATATATATATATATATATACATACACACACAAGTATATATATACACACATATATATATATATATATATATATATATATATATATATATATATATATATATATATATATATATATATATATATATATATTACCGTGCATGTGGATTTGTGAATATGGGTAATAAAGAGTCGTGGTACCGATTGGTGTAACCGTTATCGTTCAATCCGCGGTGCAGCACTGGTGTGAAAGTGAGTACGTGAGGGCGAGCGAATGAGCTCCCGTAATGGGTGAAAGGTGTGATTGGGGCTTCATTGGGATATGGGAATGATGCGATTGTGTGGGAATAACGAGGCTCACTGAGGGTGAACACATTTTACAGGTTTACAGTTCCACAAGTTCTACACAGCCACTTACAAGTCTGCAATAAATGAGGTCCTGCAATAAATGAGGTCCTGCAATAAATGAGGGTTAGGGTTAGGGTTAGGGTTAGGGTCCCTATCAAAGACATTTAATTCATATCGCACAAAATCGACAAAAATCGACAAAACACGATCGCTTTTCGCTCTGAATTACGTGCAAACGTGTGACGGAAATCACCATCGCCCAGCATCGAATGCCAACCAAGATGGCGCCCGGTAACTGCATCTACACCTATGTGGAGTGAATGGCAATGGTCACATCACGTGATCGCTCTGAGCGAATCAGTCCAGCGGCGGGGATGGAACATCATGTGATCGCTCTGAGCGAATCAGCGAGCTGCTCGCACTAGCTGAGATTAGCGGGTACTTCGCTGAAATAAATATGAATAAAAAATATGGATCTCGTCAAATATTGTTTCGGCCATGTTCGTCCCAGGCTCAATGGCCATGTCTATGCCAAATATCAAGCACGTGAGCCTCTCCGTTTCGGAGTCTATCGGTATCACACACACACTCACACACACACACACACACACACACACACACACACACACACACACACACACACACACACACACACACACACACACACACACACACACACACACACAGTGTTTTATATATATAGATGGACAAATCGATGCAGCCTATCGGATTTGAACCTGGGATGGCAGCATCATGACCCATGTGCTCAGATGTGAATCCGAACAAGTAAACCCTTTTCGATTAAAAAAAAAAGAAAATCAAACAGGTGCACAGTTAACACAAGTCTACGATGGAACCTGAGGCCTCTGTGTTTGATGATATTTCCTGTCAGGGCTATTAATGGAGTTCACAAAGAGTGATTTCTTATGGGCACCATCCTGGGCCAAGACCAACAGCTCAGGGTCAAAGTTCATGGCCACCTCAAATTTTGGGTGAAAAACACAATTTGAAGGGAGCAGAAATTGATGAAATGCATCATCGGCATATTTTCATTTGAACAAGGACCTGATACTCCAGGCCCCCGAATTTTTTCCGAATAAATGTGAAACGGTTTGTGCACTTGGTCTTTTAAACTAGAACCGACTTGCAAGGTTGACGCAAACCGAGTCGCTTTGCGTCCTCAAAAGAGGACGGACGCTCCTTGATTCTGGATTTTGACGGAACAATACAAGCCGATTTATCATGGTATCTGGTGATACGTATCACGAGTCACCAAGTTCTGTGAAAGCATCCACGCTGGCTTCATCTTTCTTCATAAATGACAGAAGATGTATTTTTCCTTTTCGTGCAAAGGAAGCAGTGCAATCCCACTCTGAAAAAAGCATGGATGGCTGGAAGGTCAGAACACAGTTTAGCACCCAGAGACTCAGTGATGGTGGAAATATGGACATGCAGTACCAACGAGTATTGCTCGTGCTGGATCCCAGATCCATCCAAATGTTTGAAGGAATGTTATTCAAATGATAGAAATATGACCATGACGTTAGTGTCAGACAATCTTACACCAATGTCAGCATTTGAATTCTCTTGCGATTCACAAATGTGTCGAATATGCTGGACAATGCTTGTCTCAGCTTCTTTGGGAACGGCATGCCTCTCCATGCGCATGTCAGTCTCTTTGGGAATGGCATGCCTCTCCATGCTCGTCTCAGCCTCTCGGGAATGGTATGCCTCTCCATGTTCGTTTCAGTCACTTTGGGAATGGCATGCCTCACCACACACGTGTCGCCTCTTTGGGAATGTCACATCTCTCCACGCGCATGTCAGCCTCTGTGGGAATGGCACACCTCTCCACGAGCATGTCAGCCTCTGTGGGAATGGCACGCCTCTCCATGCACGTGTCAGCCTCTTCGGGAATGGCACACCTCTCCATGCTCGTCTCAGCCTCTCGGGAATGGTACACCTCTCCATGTTCGTTTCAGCCGCTTTGGGAATGGCACATCTCTCCACGCGCATGTCAGCCTCTTCGGGAATGGCACGCCTCTCCATGCATGTGTCAGCCTCTTTGGGGATGGCACGCCTCACCACACATGTGTCGCCTCTTTGGGAATGGCACATCTCTCCACGCGCATGTCAGCCTCTGTGGGAATGGCATGCCTCTCCACGCGCATCTTTCCCTCTTCAGGAATGGCACGCCTCTCCATGCACGTGTTGCCTCTTTAGGAAGGGCACATCTCTGCACGCGCATGTCAGCCTCTGTGGGAATGGCACACCTCTCCACGCGCATCTTGCCCTCGTCGGGAATGGCACGCCTCTCCATGCACGTGTTGCCTCTTTGGGAAGGGCACATCTCTCCACGCGCATGTCAGCCTCTGTGGGAATGGACACCTCTCCACGCGCATCTTGCCCTCTTCTGGAATGGCACGCCTCTCCATGCACGTGTTGCCTCTTTGGGAAGGGCACATCTCTCCACGCGCATGTCAGCCTCTGTGGGAATGGCATGCCTCTCCACGCGCATCTTGCCCTCTTCAGGAATGGCACGCCTCTCCATGCACGTGTTGCCTCTTTGGGAATGGCACACTTCTCCACGTGCATGTCATCCTCTTCGGGAATGGCACACCTCTCTATGCGCATGTCAGCCAGCCTCTGTGGGAATGGCACGCCTCTCCACGCACGTGTCGCCTCTTTGGGAATGGCACACCTCTCCACGAGTATGTCAACCTCTGTGGGAATGGCACGCCTCTCCACGCACGTGTCAGCCTCTTCGGGAATGGCACACCTCTCCACAGATCCGTCAACGTCGAAACGATAGCTGCCTTTCTGCAAACCCATGAAAACCTGCTGTTTCATAACATCACTTTCACGTAACTGCCATTATTTTACCAAAAACTTCAAGAGAGCAGTCTTGAATTTCCTTGACATCAGTCCGTGTCAAAAGTTGAGGGCACTTTTGCTCTGGCCCTGTAATGACAAATTCTAAATCAGTACACCCATGACTTGATCTCTCAACATCCTTCATTGATGGCCTGTTGTATGTATCACACACAAAGTCTAGTCACCATTTGCTTCCTAATACTGATACAATTGGATACCTGAGCAGCCACACCATAAGGCTTCACCTGAACGAACAACCTCCGACGTGGCAGATTGAAAAACATTTCAAAAGTTTTGAAATACATTTTCATTTCCAGGTGTCTCCTGTAACATGTGATGTCACATTTAATACAAATGGCATACCCACAAGAAAAAGCACAGTGCGTTGCCTTGTTTATAGACACCAAATCAGCTACACAGGTTCAACGAAGCGAAGTGGACGACCTATGGAAGGCAGCCGCCATTGAGAAAAACTATTCCTGAGAGGCACAAAAGGTTCATGGAGAATGATAGCACAGAGGAAGGGCGCAGGCCGGCCAGGTACAAGTGGTAAGGATGTTGAACACTCGTGCGAGCAAAAACGTCCTCCAACTTCTCTCCAGTCCATCACTGAGCACGCCACCTCGTATCAAAGCCTGCATTCATTTGCGAGGTTTGTGCCTCTTCCTACAATCAGCCTTTGTGTATTTTTTAACTCCCTTTCTCATCATCAGCGTTTTGGCTCCTCAAATGATGAAATAAACAGGATGTTGGTTGAGAATTTCTAACAGCCGTGGGAAGAAAGGAGAAGCTGACGTTTCGGGAGTTAACTTCATCGGGGCGATAGAGAAGGGTTTGCAACTAAT
Organism: Myxine glutinosa; assembly: GCF_964187855.1. Classification (NCBI taxonomy): domain Eukaryota; kingdom Metazoa; phylum Chordata; class Myxini; order Myxiniformes; family Myxinidae; genus Myxine; species Myxine glutinosa. Next base: position 104,670,491 of record NC_136265.1, on the reverse strand, counting down.
CGTGAATGACACCTGTGTGTGTGTGCGTGTGCGTGTGCGTGTGTGTGTATAAGCCAACACACAAACGCACATGCAAACACGTTTCAATCCTCCAACGTTACAATACAATAACAATGAAACCATGAAACAATAACAATGAAACAATACAATACAATGAAATACAATACAATATAACAATGAAATACAATGAAACAATACAATATAACAATGAAACAATACAATAACAATGAAACAATGCACGTTACAATAACAATGAAAAGCTTGGAGAACTCGGCCTTCTTCAGTGTACGCAGTCATGTATACTTTGCGTGTATACACCATGAGGCTTCCAACATTTTCATCAACCAGCAAATTGAACATGAAGTGCAATTATAACTAGAGTGGAGTCGATGGCGCGCCGTAGCAAATCCCCACGCTTCCCACATGAAACGTGAGATATGGCAAAGAGTTCCATGAGGAATGACCCAATATTAAATTCTGAGTTACATTTGTTTCCCCGTTTTGATTCCTGCGACCCTAAGTCCTACCGACCCCTTAGGCCATGATCCCGGGGGTCAAATCCATTAAATCGTTAAATATGTCATGCTTTCCCCAATGTTGATTGCACAAAGTTTCATTTGACAAAGTTTCAAAATGTGCCCGGAATTGCATTTTTCGATATTTGACATTTTCACCCTGACCCCAGGGGACGGGACCAAAAATGATACCGCTCTTGCACCTTCGTGCCACGTGGTGATCATAAGTACCAAATTTGGGAAATTTATGCCCAACCGTTTAGTTTTAGGAGATTGCGTGACGGACGGACAGACAGACAGACAGATCCAATTTAAATATCCCCCATTTTAAAAATTTTTTCAAAAAACGTGGGAATACAGATCGATAAAACAACAACAAAAACCATGCAGGATGATCCTTCTGCATGTCTTGAGTCGTAGTTACACGTCTCTCTCGGTTGATAAGAGTTAGTATGGTCGTTTGAAGTCAAAATCATGGGCTACCGGGAAAAAATTGTTACCGAAGCATATATGGTATCAATCAAAGCGTATTTTTGTGCTCTTTAACATGGTGAAAACTCCTCTTCAATCCTCATTGGGGAAAAAAAGTTATAGTCGTTTTAGTGAGGGACCCTCTTTCAGTCAAATTTCAATGGCTTCCCATGTCAGAAACCACAGACACGATATAAGCACACATGATTTGTGCCAAGATGCATTATCAAAGTTCTTTAATCCAACGCCTTTCATATATTTTAACAGTAGGTCATGTGACTTAATTTAATTAGCGTATTTACTAAAATGTTTATTTTAAACTTTGGGTTTATTTAATGTTTTTTGGTGGATTTTGATATTTATTACATCAATTGATTAATATATTACGGTAGTTTTATTATTCCAGTCCTTGAATATGTCAAACAACCCTTGAAGGATCGAGATCATTAGTTCAAAATATCCGATTTTGTGACCGCGATTTCGGTTATTTCTTGTAAACAAACATTCTTGACAACAGTTCGTGCATGCGTGAAATATTTCCGAACGACGTATGTGACACGAGGTTGTTCACCTGCAGCTTATTAGTGAGTGAATAGTGTAATTAACTTCACGTACAGCGGGCGGGGAATTCCAGCGGGCTTTCGAATGGTCGATGTAAATGCTTGATGTAGGGGTGGCCTAAGCGACGTAGAGTTAGGGTTTTTATCATTGTCAGTGGCGGAGATTCTAGGGGTGGTAGGGGGCATGCCCCCTACGAAAATCCCACTCGGTTGTTTCAGACTGAGTCTGTCAATTCGCGGCAACCTAAGAAGAGAAGTGAATGAAGAATCTTGGAAATGGTTACAGACAAAATATGAAAAAACGACATTATCATGTATACCAGTCCCAAATGTCTATAAGGCGAGCCGATATATTTGCTACCGTCAAATTCCGCGCTATACAGGGCTGATTAAAACGATATATATTTTGTACAATTAGTCTTCCATAATCGATTAAATAAGCCCCACAAATGTGTACACCGGGGGCCCCTAGGCAGCCCCGGGCCCCCAGCCCACTGATAGTAATATTTTTTATCAACGATTCATATTTTTCTATATATTCTATAGTAAGTCCTGTTAAGTGTTTTTGACGTGGTTTTAGATGTATTTTATACGCAAGGAGGTCTATTTGTTTATTTTCCCTTTCCAGGTAACAAAATGGACACGGCTCCCAGCGAAGAAAGCCTCGTCTTCAATGAAAACAGCTGTGTTATATGTCGAAATGGCTTCCAGGCACCGGGTGATGCGGTACAGGTCACTAGGGGTCTGCCAAATCTGATAATCTTCAGTGAGGTACGTGGCCAACTTGATCTTCGCGATTATCTTCACCAGCGAAGTAGCACTACACCTTGTGGAAAAGTTCTTGTTCATGGGGAATGCCGACGCACCTTCGTTGACAAGAAGAGGTTGAAGCGCCCAAGTGAGGAAAAGGAAACATTGAGTCCAAAGAAACAGAACTTGCGATCCGGCAGAGAACCATTCCAGTGGAGGGAGAACTGTTTCTTTTGCAACAGTGAAGTGAAAGTTGATAAACGACACCCAGACCGCGATGAATCTAGAGTTGTGCGCACGATTCCTTTTCGCGAAGAAATGCTTGCAAAATGTCAGAAAAGGCAAGACACTTGGGCTAAGGATGTGCGCATGCGCCTTCAGGACTGCATTGACCTTGTTGCAGCTGAGGCAGTGTATCACAAATCTTGCTACTCTCGATTTTACTCTGACAAAGACCTAGCCTCTCCCAAAGGAGCTTCGAAAGCTGCTGGCCACCCTGAAAGCCAATACATGTTTGAGCAATTCAACAAGTTGTGTGAATGGCTTGAGAGAGAAGCTGAACTGTATACTCTTCCAGAACTGTATTCAAAAATGATCGAGATTGCTGGTAGCAGTGATGTGTATTCTGTAAAGAAAATAAAACAGAAATTGCAGGATCGATACAAGGACTTCATTTTCTTTGCTGAAGTTGATGGAAGAAAAAACGTTGTGTGCTTCCGGAATATGGCCAACTTCATCATGAACGAGAAGTGGTACGAAGAAAAAAGACAACATTGAGGACGAAGCAGACAGGATCGTTCTCGCTGCGGCAAAGATAATCAAGGCCCAAATCCGGGCAATGTCGTATTCCAAGGATAAGTATCCAAACACTGACGATATTCGAAATGGCCTAGAGTGGCTGCCACATAGCCTGCGGATTTTTATGGAGAACATTTTTTCTTCCGACACCAAGCAAGCTTCAATAGGACAGTGTATCGTCCATGCGGCAAGACCTCGCTCTATCATCCCCCCTTTGGTATTTGGCTTGGGTGTTGAGCTTGACCATGCATACGGTTCCAAATGGCTCATCAATGAACTAGCCAGATTAGGGTATTCAATATCCTATGATGAGGTGACGAGGTTCAAGCAGTCAGTGGTTCATACTGAGAACTTCGATGATCTAATTCCTGCTTATCCTGGAAGTTTTACCCAGTGGGTTGGTGATAATATTGACCACAACGTTGCAACTCTGGACGGTCGTGGAACATTTCATGGAATGGGTGTGATTGCAGTGTCGACGTTTGGCAGACCTGTTCCTCAAGTGATACCTCAGGCTATCGAGCGAGGCAAGATAATGCAAGTTAAGATAGTTGTGGCAAACAAGGGAATTCCCATCCAATCGTATGACGAGCCAGACACTCCTGGCCTCTCTTCAACGGTCTACAAGCCTCTCATTGAGCTGCAATTCCCTTACGTTCTGCCACCTTCTGTAAACTCAGAATTGCTTTGGCACTCCGGTTGGTACTTTAGCAACTCCACAAGCCCACGGCCTAACTGGTCAGGATTCATGCAGGACGTCTCAACTGGTAGACATCCACCACAATCTCGTGTGCAGATGTTGCCAATAATCGACTTAAACCCTGCTGATGAAACCTGTATCTATTCTACATTGCTGTACATGCAGAGCCAAGCTGAGAAGTTGAACATTCCTACACCGTGCATCACGTTTGACCAGCCACTCTGGAGAAAAGCTGTCGAAATCATCGATGCCAAGTCACTGAACATAGTCTGCAGGTTAGGAGGCTTTCTTACCATGATGAGCTTTCTCGGCAGCATCAGCAACTTGATGGAAGGTTCAGGCTTGTCGGACTTGCTTGAAACTTTATGGTGTGAATGCTGTGACACACATGATGTCGGGGAAGGCTGTTTCAAGAGCTCTAAGAGGACACTTTTTCGTTGAAGCAGCACTTATGGCCAGACTCATAGAAGCGGTGCTTCCGAGGAAATCATGCCAGGACAACGACGGTGATCCTGTCGTGATGCATCACAGGACAACCGTGGAGACGGGTGATGAAGATAGGGGGGAATTCACTTTCGAGGACGAAAGTGAGGATGCTTCCAGTGACGCTGACTCGGAATGTCACGAGGAGTTTGGCATCACTTTGGATGAACTTGACTGCGATTTAGAGTCCACCAAGAGGCTGAATGAGACTGAAGTAGAAGAGCTACGTTGGTACTACGAACAGCTTAGAAATCACGAAATCGATGTTGAGAGTATTGGCGAGTCACCTGCCCTCCTGAAGCTGAAAGACATCATGGAAGCCATTAAGTGTGAGCAAAAGAAGTGTTAAAGAAAGGCAAAATTGTGGCTGACTTACATGGAGTACATCGACACTTCAAAGCTGTTCATTCGTGCAGAGAGGACTGGTAGTTCGAATATGCATATCATCACAGTTAGTCGTATGCTGAACCTATTTGCTGCCACTGGCCACTTCAACTATGCCAAAAGTGCTCGCCTGTATCTCCAGTGGATGTTAGAGCTGCCTTCTAGCCACCCCTGGTTGTATGCACAATTTTCAGAGCATGGGTATCACACAGTGTGCCGCAGCGATCGGTTTTGGGCCGGCTTGTGGACAGATCTCACAATTGAGCAAGTAATGATGCGATCTATAAAGAGCCGAGGAGGGTTAACTAGAGGACGAGGGATCACAGACACGGTGAGATTATTATGGATATACAGTATGCATAAGTGTGCCGAGGTGCATGAGGCCATGACCGATGTCACAGGACTTGTCCACAGAACCAGTGAGCAGCATGTGGAGCTGGGGGGCGCCCGCTGTAATCGTGATTTTGAGGATTTTAACAGAATCTTCAACTGGCTTGCTCAGCATGATCCCTTTGATGTTCAGAAGCACGAATTGAGATCGCTATCATCAGGGTTAACTGCTACCGATGGTGACGGTGTCAATTGTGACGAGGTCGAATAAGTTGGTTTGTCGCTCCAAGAAAAACTTGATAATGTCAAGGTTCACGAAGCATCGATGAAACGCAGTCAGAACGTCCGCACTTTGATTCATTTGAAAAAAGGAATCAAGATCAATCAGCAGACGGTGCATGTTGATCCACTTATTCTGTTTTCAAGACTGCTGGTCCTTCTGGAAGAACGATGCGAAGACACAGCACCCTACTTTCAGTACGAGCTTACTCCGTTCCCGACATCTCTGTTCAAAGACTTTGCCATGCGTAAGCCGAATAAGGCCGTTTTGGCCAACAGATTGACTAGTGGCTTAAGCATGGTGAGAGCATTACAAAACACGACGTATGTTTTAGATGGAGGGGCCTTGCTTCATCGAGTGCGATGGCTGGCTGGAAAGACGTACAAAGAAGTGATCATGCAGTACCTTTTGTATGTCCGTTCCAAGTATGGAATATGTAGCATCGTTTTTGACGGTTATGAAAGTGGACCCTCAGTGAAAGACCACGAGCACCAGAGAAGGGCTGGAAAAGCTTCAGCAGATGTTCAGATCAGCAAAGAAATGCACGCTCACAGAAATCAACAGCTCTTTCTCGCGAACGAAAAAAACAAGACCCAGTTCATCAATTTACTCAGCCACTATCTCAGGTTGGACGGTCATGAAGTGGTTCAGAGTGAGAGCGATGCTGATACCCAGATCGTTTCTGCAGCCCTTGACCTAGCTTCAGCTGGCCAGCATGCCACAGTGGTAGCTGATGACACTGACGTCCTTGTTCTTCTGCTCTTTCACTGGAACACAGACATGGCTGATATTCACTTACGATCAGAACCCAGGAAAGCACAGAAGAGACCTTTGAAGCTCATTAATATCAAAGAAGCTGTAGGACACTTAGAGCAGACTGTTCTTCATCACCTTCTAGTAATTCACACATGGGGTGGCTGCGATACAACCTCTGCTGTTTTTGGTCACGGAAAATGCAGGATCCTCAAGCTTGTCCAGAATCCGCAAGAAGTGCGATAATGGTGTGCAGTAGTTGCGCAGGAGGATGCGACCCAGGATGCTGTCGGAGAAGCCGTTGCACGGATTTTCATCAAAATGTATGGCGGAAAGCCAGACGACTCATTGACCAAATTACGACATGCTCGCTACAGGGAGCTTGCAGCAACAACCTCTCCCACGATGCGACCAGAGCGACTTCCCCCGACGGAACGAGCTGCATTCCAACATAGCCTCAGAGTGCATCTGCAGGTTATGATATGGAAAAGTCTGAATGTATCTCAAATAGAACCGTGTGAATGGGGGTGGATGGTGGAGAATGGTAGATTGGCGCCTGTCATGACCGACATGGAACCTGCCCCCGATGATCTTCTGAAGTATGTGCGCTGCAAATGTAAGGCATCGTCACGAAATCCCTGCAGCACCAATCTTTGTTCCTGTCGGAAAAGTGGGCTCAGTTGTGTAACTGCTTGTCATGACTGTCGAGGTGAAGAGTGTCAGAATGCTGCTCCAGTGCAACCGGAAGAAGACGAAATGCCTGTGGACGCAAACATCTTTGAGATACTACTTTAGATTTATTTCCTACATAGTACATATGATTTTAAGTCCCTGGTGTTGGGCTAGCGGCTAGGGTGCCGGCTTAGGATCCTAGGATCCTGGGTTCGAATCCCGGTCAATCGCTGAATTAACGCCAGGGGGGTTGACTCAGCCTGTCATCCTTCCGAGGTCGGCAAATTGAGTACCAGTTCACTGGTAATTCCCTGCTTGTCGTTAAAGGCGGCAAAAAGGGTTGGCGTCAGGAAGGGCATCCGGCCGTAAAACATTGCTTCAAAAAGGGGACCGAAAAACAACAACAACCACAGTTCCCGAAAAAGGCCAACCCCCGCTTGCGGGGAAAAATGGCCTCTAAAAGGTGGTTTTTTTTTATAGTACATATGATTTACATCTTCCGTAGAAAGTAAGCCATTCCAGTTTGTTCCCTGTTATTTTTTTGCAATGTTGCTTGGTAATGGCCTGACTATACGCCGAACGCGTAATATTTTTTTCCCATGATGGTACAGGGCAATTATACTATACTATACTATACTATATTTTAATGACAATTGCCCTGTACCATCATGGGGAAAAAATTCGCGCCCCGGACACAAGGCTGTTACCATGCTGGATAAATCGTGCTGTAAAAAGTTTTCCCCAAAGAGGATCAAAGAGGAGTTTTCACCATCTTGTAGAGCATAAAATTGCGCTTCTTTTGATGCCATATATGCTTTGGTAACAATTTTTTCCCGGTACATCAATCAAACGACCAGACTAAGTTTTACAGAACCAGATGATTGTGATAAATTGAATGAGACACTGACAAACATGACCTCTGCGGAAAGACATCGCAGGGCCTAATCAAGTGTAAACGTGAATGTACATTCTGAGGAAATGCTGCACTGCCGCACGTGCATTATAAGGAGGTGCGTTAACCACAATACAAAATGCCATTCACCACATTATATTCTAGCGAGGCCTCAACAAATGAGCAGAACCACAATACCCTTGAGCAGCACAAGGAGGTGAAGCGAATGGTGTGACGGCTGCATTTAACAGGCAAACGGATTGTTATAGTCGTCGTCATTCGCATGGAGAACATGGCTGCCGGTTACCAAGAGTCAGTGCAGTGCTGCTGATGCAGTGTCCCCTGTACGTAGAGCAGGAATTTATAATTTGTTCAGGGTGCCGACGATAGCTTGCCAACCCTAACGAAGGACACCGTGGGATCTTTAACATTCATAAACTAATGCTTGACAGATTTTCATGATACTATTTGACAAACAAGTCATTGTGCGCTGCTGGTGACCCACACGTCAGTCTTCCTTCCTCACTTACAACATGCGAGTCGCAGGTACCCCGGCAGAGCGAGTCGCAGGTACCCCGGCAGAGCGAGTCGCAGGTACCCCGGCAGAGCGAGTCGCAGGTACCCCGGCAGAGCGAGTCGCAGGTACCCCGGCAGAGCGAGTCGCAGGTACCCCGGCAGAGCGAGTCGCAGGTACCCCGGCAGAGCGAGTCGCAGGTACCCCGGCAGAGCGAGTCGCAGGTACCCCGGCAGAGCGAGTCGCAGGTACCCCGGCAGAGCGAGTCGCAGGTACCCCGGCAGAGCGAGTCGCAGGTACCCCGGCAGAGCGAGTCGCAGGTACCCCGGCAGAGCGAGTCGCAGGTACCCCGGCAGAGCGAGTCGCAGGTACCCCGGCAGAGCGAGTCACAGGTACCCCGGCAGAGCGAGTCACAGGTACCCCGGCAGAGCGAGTCACAGGTACCCCGGCAGAGCGAGTCACAGGTACCCCGGCAGAGCGAGTCACAGGTACCCCGGCAGAGCGAGTCACAGGTACCCCGGCAGAGCGAGTCACAGGTACCCCGGCAGAGCGAGTCACAGGTACCCCGGCAGAGCGAGTCACAGGTACCCCGGCAGAGCGAGTCACAGGTACCCCGGCAGAGCGAGTCACAGGTACCCCGGCAGAGCGAGTCACAGGTACCCCGGCAGAGCGAGTCACAGGTACCCCGGCAGAGCAAATTTATACCCTGGTAGGGCGAGTCACAGGAACGGTTCCAAAGTGGAGCGTTATCAAAATCCGTCCCATTATCTTACGATCTACACGGTTTTAAGAGGAATGTCAAGTCATACTTCCTACATCTTTGAGGTTTAATCACATTTTACCCAACCTCTGCTACTTCCTGTGTCTTGGATGTTTTCTTCTTATTTTTTATTTATTTTTTATTTGGTTTTGCTTTATCCTTAAATATTTTTCTAACCTCATCTTAGCCTCTTATCTCGCATGTTTGTCTGCCTTGTCTGGGACGATATACATAAAAATAAAAATATATAGATAAAAAATCCTTTCCATTCGCTTTTTTGACGAAACCAATTTCATTAGCGCCATTCGCTCTCTCCAACAAGTAATACGTTTGGCTTCTTCAACGAGGGAAGCGAGAGAAGGCCTTCGGGAAGTTTACATTTTCAGATGTTTGTCCCTCCAAATGGACAACTCGGTCTTTTCGCCACACACGTTACCCGAGTGTCGGTCTGTAAAATAACTCGAGCACAGGTAAACGGCACCCACTGCGAAAGCCATGCTCTTGTGATGGGTTCTTCTTCTTTATCGCATTGCAAGATTTGCAGTCACAGGTGTTAGCAGATCCCAGCTTACTCTCCAAATCATTGAAATAATTTTCTGATAAACTATTAATTTACTTATAAACCATGTACCTCCACGACGTTAAAGAGAAAGTTAAAGGTGTACGAGAGGAGTTTGACCTCCAATCCGAAGAACGGTGAACGAGGAATGCCGATAATGCAGCTGAACCTTTTGTGAAGGCATAGGAAGAGGTATACGATAAACACCTGTCGCGTGTGGCCTTGGTGAGCTTGTCCTCCGGACGCCGCTCGTGCCCCTCGAACCCGAGGAGGAACGAACCACGACCCAACTGCGCCTCCGCTTGTTCCAACTTCTCGGAGAGGTCGCACATCTGTCCCGTCGTGTACTCTGCATTCTTTGGTTTGGGAGAAGGCGGACAGGTGGGGGTTGGCGTAAGGACAGGTGGGGGTTGGGGAGAGTTCAAGGGAAACGGACACAAGTTAAAGATATTATTCTGGCCTTGTCGAAGT